>NC_142642.1:20292500-20646250 GCF_053813885.1 Theobroma cacao
GAAGAGTAAGACGTGAAGGTTCTTACATATATGAGGAATTTATGCCGACTGGAGGAACAGATGTCAAGGTTTTGCATTTTGGTGTTCAATTTTTGTTGTAAATTTATTATTCTTCGATTTAGTAATTATATGAAACTCGTTCTTTTCTAGTTGCAAAACATTTTGCACTCAATAACATATGCTTTACATTTAACTGTGTTTGAATAGGAGGAGAGTGGAGGGACATATTTGTATCAGGGGTAGCCTCACATGTGCTGTTTGCCTGTTTCTATGAATTTTAGTACTCTTAGTTCAGTTATTAAATGTTGCATAATTAGGCATTGGTTTTTGTGTTGGAAAGAAACAGCTATTCTATTTGCAGGCCACACATTGGGTTCTTATGTTCTTGCTGGAAGGTTTTTTTTGTTTTTTTAAGGTTTTGTTATAACTTTGAAGCATTAGCCAATATTGTTGCCTATTTGGTGCTTCTCTCCTTGCAAGTTTGCCTGATCATTTTGTCAAATGAATGTAGGTCTATACTGTTGGCCCTGAGTATGCACATGCTGAGGCTAGGAAGTCTCCTGTTGTTGATGGTGTTGTTATGAGAAATCCTGATGGCAAAGAAGTAAGTATTTGGTAATATATGATGCAAAGGATGTTTACTACTTCTCTTTGATGTATGCACATTTGTACATGTTCAGAAATCTCAGTATTTGATCCTTGCTGTTTCTTGTCGATCACTTATTTCTTTGGCAATGCTTGATTGCCATGCAACCTATTGTCCCTTTGTTTTTCAGTGTTTTGGCTTGTGGAAGGATATTTTGTCTGTGGACAGTTAGCATATAGTTTCAAGTCAAACCTATGTGGAGAAATTTTTATCATCTTTGAGAGTTCAAATGGATGATGAAACCACATTTATTTAGTTAAACAAATATCAAGAGAATGCGTCAGTTGGATTGTGTTATATGAAAGACATTAAATTCCGGTCGTCAGGTGAAAATTTTTGAATGTCACAGTATAAATACGATAACTATCAAAGAAAGTAATCTTAAACTAAGTGCTCTATGATGCAGATATAGCTCAAGATGTTTTAATCATGTGCAATGATTTAAATCAATTGCCCTTATCTTTAAGGTTCTGCAGGGTGAAAAGGGCCTATTAACTACATGGTTAAATCAATAGTTTAGCAGAAAATTATATGTAAAAAGGCAGTGGAGCAGGACTCAAATTATTTGCTTGCATTTGTGGCTGATCACTTATCATTAATTGCTCACTGAAAAGTAATGGAAAGCTTGATTAATTATAATTGATGTAACATATAGTACCGGTACATTATCAGCTAGCTATGGAATATTTCTTTTTTACTACCATTACTGATTCAGTGCAATTAGTCTATTAGACATTAAGGGAGGAATATATGATGTTTGAAATATATCCTTGTAACCTAATTTGACAGGTTAGGTATCCTGTGTTGCTGACTCCTAATGAGAAGCAAATGGCAAGGGTAGTTTGCATCGCATTTAGGCAAGCGGTATGTCAAGTGAATCTTTTTTGCAGCAGATGTCTTAGTGTTTGATAATTATGGCCGTGTATTTTCTGCTATATCTCCTGGAAACTACTTGTATTTGTTTTTGTTTGTTCTAGCCACTTTGGCTATTTGTCTTCTCATTCTCTCTTGATCCTTTGACACATGAATTTCGCTAGAATAGTGTGCTTATAGTAATTCTTTTTACACTGAGAGCGTCTCTTTTGGGGAAAAGTTTGATCACAAGCTCATAGTAGCTTCTTGAGATATTATTTGCACTTATTGCATTTTCATATATTTTACTGTCTCTTAGATTTTCTTTTTCTATCTTTTTCTTTGGTAGTTCCATTTCCAATTAAGTATTATGTAATGGGAATCAAAGATATGTTTACATGTTGAAGTTAATATCAATTTGATTCATGAAGAATGGTTTCATGCAATTGTAGAAAAACATATTTATGCATTTTGGAGGTTGTGTATATGATGTTGCAGTGAAAACTGCACCTGTCACCACTGTTTCTTATTGAATGAGCACAAAAAGATAGGGTTTATTAAGAATTTTGTGCTTCCTTGATGTTGATAGAAATACTTAATCGATATTATTTTTCTCCATTTTTAATGGTTTATAGGGCATGTCCATTTAATATTCAGTTTTGTTGCTTGCAGGTTTGTGGGTTTGATCTTTTGCGTTCTGAGGGGCGTTCATATGTTTGTGATGTGAATGGATGGAGTTTTGTGAAAAACTCTCACAAGTAATGCTAATTGGATTCCCTTTAGTCTTGTTATATTTATGGCATTGTTCGTATGGATATTTTTCATCTGACTATGCTACATATTGTCTTGGATGAACTATTGAAATCATAGATTTTGTTAAAGTTCTTTGGCCTCATCATTAATTAATTTAATTTAATTACCCTTACGTCACGTATCATGGACAGAGAGGAGTAAGAGAAAAAAGAATCTCATGTGTGCATAGTGCCCCTATATATAATGATATCTTTAAGTGCTTAATGTTGTTGTTCTATCTTCTTCTCCTTTTGTCCATTCTCTGTGTGTGCTTTTGTGTGTCTCCAATGGAATTGAGCAATTTCTAGGAAGGTAACAGTAATACCTTTTTATAAAAGTTGTCTTTCTTTCTCTCCTTATCTTCTATGTAGTGGACTAAAAATTTTATTTAAAGCTTAAATGGTCATTTCATTTTTACATTCTCTTAGTTAATTTCTTAGAGGGCTGGTGGTTTAGTTGATTGTTTATTTTTCCTCTGTTCACATTCTCTCTTGTTTATATGTTGTGAAAAGTCTTACACTCTCTTTTGCAATACAGGTATTATGATGATGCTGCTTGTGTCTTGAGGAAGATGTTTTTAGATGCAAAAGCACCTCATCTGTCCTCAGCAATACCACCAACCTTACCGTGGAAAGTAAATGAACCAGTCCAGCCTTCTGAGGGACTTACTCGTCAAGGAAGTGGAATTATTGGCACATTTGGGCAGTCTGAGGAGCTACGTTGTGTTATAGTGGTTATTCGCCAGTATGTTGCTACATTTTTTATGCTGTTCTTCCTTTGTTTGTTAGATTCTCTGCTTTTCATTAATAATTCTATCCTCTATGGGCAGTGGTGATAGAACTCCCAAGCAGAAGGTGAAATTGAAGGTTACTGAGGAAAAGCTGCTAAACTTGATGCTAAAGTACAATGGGGGACGACCCAGATCTGAGGTGATTATTTTCACTTTATTATTTTTATTCTACAGCTAAATTATAATGTCTAAGCACCTATTCGTTTTTTTTTTCACATTTTCAGACAAAACTTAAAAGTGCCGTTCAATTGCAAGATTTGTTGGATGCCACAAGAATGCTTGTACCCCGTTCCAGGTAGCGCTTATAGCAAAACACTTTCAAATGACCCCCTCCCTAAAACTCAGAACATTAAAAGGAATGAAAAGAAAAGTTTGTAATGATGATTTGTTGCCAGACAGGAAGAGGTGTTGCAACAAATTTAGTAGGATAGGAATTGGGGCTGCTTCAAATGAGGAAAAAATATGGCTATACTATGGGCATGAACTAGTGATTTTATGGTTTAATTGGATGGGAGAAGGTAATTATTGGGTGTTTGTTGGATTAAAAGGGGAAAGACACGATTTTGAGGGCTGAAGCAAACAAAAGGAAATAAATTTAGCTGCCGTCTGGTATGAGGGCTTTCTTTACTAATTTATTTTAACTCTTTTTGCAAGGGGGAGGCGGTTTGTGAGTGAGGAGGGGTGTTTACAACGTAAAGAAAAATCTGCATATGCTTTTTTATTTGTTTATAAGTAAAGTATATAATCAGTTGGAACTTTTGAATTTATTTAAAGATCAATAATGATTTGTGTTGATTATTTGTATGATATAGACCAGGCCGTGGAAGTGACAGTGAAGCAGAAGATCTTGAGCATGCTGAAAAGCTTCGCCAAGTTAAAGCAGTACTTGAGGAGGTTATCTGTATTATCTTGAAATCACTTGCTTTTTCACTCTACTAGCTGTAGTACATTCATTTTATTGTTCTAGTTACTTTGCTCTTGAGCAGACCTCTGTGTTGTGGACATAGAAGTTCTTGATTGCTCATTCCTCCTTTATCATAAATGTGTCATTTCTTTATATATATACATATATATGAATATGTATACATATACATGTTTATATATACATATACATATGTGTATATATACATATATGTATATGTATATATACACATACATATGTCTATATATATATATATATATATATATATATATATATATGTATATGTGTGTGTGTATAATATGGCTTCTTGTCACATGGTAAATGCTTTGGTTTACAGGGCGGACACTTTTCTGGTATTTATAGAAAGGTGCAACTAAAGCCTCTTAAGTGGGTTAAAGTTCCAAAAAGTAATGGTGAAGGTGAAGAAGAATGGCCTGTTGAAGCACTAATGGTTCTTAAATACGGGGGTGTTCTTACACATGCTGGGAGGAAGCAGGTAATAATTATGAACCTCTCATGCATGCATTCATATATTTCTAGTTTAAGTGCTTCATATTCAAGTACTCTTCAGGACAATCTATAAAGAGACCACTTTTCACTTTAGAAGTCAAATTATCTCATAATTAAGAAAATTATTTGAATTTGAATTTAAAGTGAGGATAGTATTGGAAAGTTAAAATGAGGAGGGTTTACCGAATTTAAAGTGGACATTCATTTTAAGACATCTAAGATTGGAATCAAAGAAATTCCTTTTGGGCAGAGGGATAAATATTAAATCAAATATCTGTTAGTTCTTTTGTTCTAACGTACTTAATATTTACCTTTTTAACCTTTCCTCTAGTTTCCTTTGTCTTCTTTCTTTGATAATTTTTGTTCCTCGTATCCATGCAGGCAGAAGAGCTGGGTAGATACTTTCGAAATAATATGTATCCAGGTCAGAACAATAGATCCGTTTACCTTTGGTTGTAAAGCCTGTGTGGCAGGAATGTGCTCATTATAGATATGTAGTATTTGCTTAAATTTAGGTCCTAAACAAGTCCAACTTTAATGAAATTGATAACATATTTTCTCTTAAGTTAATCTTGACTTCTCTTGACATTTATGTTATAAGTTCCAGGTAGGTTAAATATTGATGCATTCAGAAGTATCTTGCTTTTTCTTCATTAATTTTTGTAAAATTACAGGTGAAGGTACTGGCCTGCTTCGCCTTCATAGTACATATCGTCATGACCTGAAAATTTACAGCTCTGATGAGGGCCGTGTTCAGGTATGCCTTAAGTCATGAATAAAGCAGTATATATTATTTGATGTTCTTATTATTCTCAAAATCTATTGATATTTCCTGTTTGTGCTTCAATTCTTTTGAGCTCAGTTGCTATATACTTATCATCATTGGCATTTGGCATGATTAATAGGTTTATAAATTAAATAATTTGACAGATGTCTGCAGCTGCTTTTGCTAAAGGCCTGCTTGACCTTGAAGGGCAGTTAACACCAATCCTGGTTTGTAATGTCTCCTCACAAGTGCATTCTGCTTTTTTACATTGAATTTGCTTGACTGAGTTGGTTATTTTTTAAGGTCTCCCTTGTTAGCAAGGACTCCTCTATGTTGGATGGACTTGACAATGCCAGCAGTGAGATGGAAGAAGCCAAGGTTTGTATCTCCTCTATGTTGGATGGGCTTGACAATGCCAGCAGTTAACAGATTACAAGCTGTTTTTGTATCATATGACATGAGAGTAAACTAGAATTCTTGGCTTGGTAAATGATTTGATTTATCCATTCATTGGTTTATGTTTTAAAAGTTCGGCTACAGAATGTAGTCTGCTGCATAACTTGATTATTTAAGTATGGTTAGAATGAAAGGAGAGCTTTGAACAGGCTTCTTTATGATCTTGAATAAGCTGGATATAATCTGCAGAATCAATTAAGTTTCCTCATGGATCCACGAGAAAATTTTCAACCTTGCATGAATCTATCGATTATTTGTTCTTTACTAAAAACTTGATGTTATATTGAGAACTAAGAGAACAGTGCAATATATCTTCCTTGTAATGTGGATGACCAAGATATAGACTTTCTCAATCATTAGAGGCACAAAATGATTTGATAGTAAGAGGAAGCATGGGAAATTTAATGTAGATGTTGGAATTTTGAAGGTAGGGAAACTTTTCAAGCACTCAGTGTCTCATTTTTTTCTTACTGCCTTTAAAAGAGCATGGCTTCTGACAAGAAAAGAATGAGCAAGCTTTTCTAGGTTTCATGAAGTCAATTTAAAGTGAGGAATGTAACTGGGATTGATTGAAGCCCTAAGATTGTTAATGCTATTGATGGTAATGTGTTTTATGTCCTTTATGCATGTCTTTTAAAATTGGGTTTAAGAATCTGTAAAAGAATTGCTCCACCTAAAAACTTTTAAACCATTAGGTGAGGAGCTGAGGGTCCAATTGTGGGTTTCGTACTTTCTTTAACTAACATGCTCCTTCTTGTGCAAGTCCATCAGACTGAAAGCATGTGCAAAAGCACAGACCCATCACATACATGAGTTGAAATGTAATTCAATATAATAAGTGCAGCTAGCATTGAAACTCTGAATCACTTGATTAAAGAGGCTTTGATTTCAAGAACAACTTAACCTAAAATCTTAAGCTCTTAGGTGTGTGCTTACTAATGTGTTTATATTTCTATGGACATGTTATTTAGTTGTGTGGTTCTTCGTTATCACCTTCTACAACATCATATTATGTATAGTTAAACATAAGACTTGAAGCAGATTGTTCTCCATTTGTTGATACCATAAATTACCGCCCCACCTTCCCCCTAGTGCAGTGTAAAAGGATAAAAATGGATGATCATGCAAAGTGGTTAAACATTTTTACATGTTTAACAATCTGCAACTCTTTTCAGTTCTGCTTTAGACTTTCTCTCTGAACTTTGCAGGCTAGGCTGAATGAAATTATAACTTCTGGTGCAAAGACAATTTATAGAAATGGAACATCCGAATGCCCTTGGATGACTGATGGAGCTGGATTGCCCACAAATGCTTCTGAACTCCTACCCAACCTGGTAATTTCATTGTATTAAGTAAATATGTAAAATTGTAGTGACTCCTTTCCTCCCTTTGTTCCTAGTTCTAGTTCATTTCTAAGTTTTTTGAATAGGGGAGGAAACAAGATTGATTTGCCGATAATGGCCATTTTTCACTTTCCCCTTTTTCATTTTGTACCTTATATATATAGGTAACTTTGACTAAGAAGGTTACAGAACAAGTCAGACTACTTGCCAAGGATGAAGATGAAAATCTTACAGAGACAAGCCCATATGATGTGATTCCCGCTTATGACCAAGCAAAAGCTCTTGGTAAGACAAATATTGACATTGATCGTATTGCTGCTGGATTACCTTGTGGTAGCGAAGGTTTCCTCTTGATGTATGCTCGGTGGAGAAAACTTGAAAGAGATTTGTATAATGAACGTAAAGTGTAAGTATCTACCATTTCTTCCTTGTCACACTTGAGCTGCAGGTGTCTGATAATTATGGTGCTTTTGTTATATTTCTTTTCCTGTACATCGTATGAGGAGCATTATCCATTTTTAAGCTACTTCAAAGTTTACATTTAGGATCTTGAAAATGTAATTATAGCTTAATAAGTACTTTTAGCATTTTGGTTTTTTTTTTTTTTTTTTGTGGGAAGGGGGGGGGGGGGGGGGGGTGTTGAGTTATTTTAATTTGTGGCTGTGATTTAGAGTTATGGGCAGTGTTCTTATAAAGTATTGGATTCACTGACATTTTATTCTCCTGCAGACGGTTTGACATAACTCAAATTCCTGATGTTTATGACTCCTGCAAGTGAGTAACTATTTCGTACTATTAATGAAATTTGTTGGAAAGTAGTACTAAATGCACAACAAATTTATAATTCAGAAAGCATATGTATAGAAATATTCTTTGTTCCTGGTTTATGAATTTATCTTTGCCTCCACTTTTTCTTTCTCAAAACTCCATTTCCTTCTTATTTATTCTTTAATTTATCCCTTTGAAGCTGTTAACAGAAAATTGAGAATTGTTTATTGATTTATTTCAAGGAGATTGTTGCATGGTTTTAATTGCATTCCAACACACACATCAAAAGTTGAAGTGAACATGTCTTTGGATTTAGGAAAATGACCCATCAATGATGATGGTGTGGGCTGATTGAGGGGCTGGGGATTGCATCTCACCATGGTATTTCGGTTGAACAATTTCTCTTTTTAAAGGAGATTGCTGTTTAAGTTATATTTTGCATCTCTTTGGATTATTGGAAATAATACATCACCAAAAATGATCTGGGGTAGTGAGGGGTTTGGTGAAGCATCTTGCTGTACTGTAATATATGCATGGTACCACAGCATAATTTTAATGTTTCATAACAACCTATTATGCAAATTCTAAAACTCAAGCATTTCGCCTTGTCTTGACTATAAAATGTTAAAACATCCATAAATATAGAAATTTGTTGGCTCTTAAAAGTTAAAATGCTTCTCCTTTTCCTTCTGAATGCTTATGTACCTTCAATTAACCTGCTTTGTGACAGATATGATCTTCTGCATAATGCTCATCTTAATCTGGAAGGTTTGGATGGGCTCTTCAAGGTTGCCCAGGTACAAACATCTTTTCACCATAGAGAAATAATGTTGATCTTTCATACATGCTCTATTAGCAGTTCTTCTCTATTTAATCTTAGCCTGCTATACTTAACTTTGATCTGCAACCTCTTTGTCTACATTGTCTTATTTGCTTCTTTTGATGACTATATCTTATTGCTTTTTAAATTGGCTTCTCCCCTTACTGTGAGTAAATGCCTTCATAGTGAAAAGTAACAATTTTTTAGTGTTGGTTTCCAAGAAAACGGAATAGGCTTCTCAAAGCACTTGCTTGCTATGTTGCTTATTGACCACTATCACTTTTTGTCCTAATCGGCCTGACTAGTCTGTGTATTGTTGTTGCAGCTTCTTGCAGATGGTGTCATCCCAAATGAATATGGAATCAATCCAAAGCAAAAGCTAAAAATTGGTTCAAAGGTAATTCCTTGCTCTGAGGGTTCTTTCATTTGACCTTATTTAGTAACCTGCAGCATGCCTCATTCAATTAGAAAGGTTTTGAACAAAATCTCTTAGCATATTTACTGAATGACCAAATGAGTCAATGTCTAAAAAGGTAAATGTGGATGCAGTACTCAATTTATTAAGGTTAAAAAAGTCTTCACAAGGCTACTGGTTCCCCCTTCTACACTGTACATTTGCAACCTTTATCATTGCAAATGAAGTACTTTCAATGTTGATGCGTGATTAAGCATATCCTGATTTTTATTATGTTGCCTTAGATTGCGCGGCGTTTGTTGGGTAAAATTTTGATTGATCTGAGGAATACTCGTGAGGAAGCCCTTAATGTTGCTGAGTTAAAGAGTAATCAAGACAAATGCTCAAAATCAATCAAGATTGAAAAGGAAGATAAAGATTTTCCACCAAAGCTTTTCATCAAGACTGATGACACGAGAAGGTCTAGCACTACAAGTGAAATGTCGATGGATCAAGATGATGATGATGATAAAGAGACCAAATACCGTTTGGACCCAAAGTCAGTCAATAAACCTTTCAAGTCATGCTTTATTCTCTAAATTTTACTTTATCATCTTATATTTACTAATTTTCAATCAGGTATGCAAATGTCAAGACACCTGAGCGCCATGTGCGAACACGCCTTTACTTCACATCAGTAAGAGCAAATCATGAAAGAAATAAGCTAAACTTTCTCTTTCTATCATTCAACTAGGACTTTTGTTTGTTATTTACCATTTAGCATTGCCCATCAACATTGACAACTTCCAAATTTGTAAAGATAATTGATTTGCTATATGTTTACTTACAATGATTTTGTTAAATTAATTTGGCAATAATGCGTCTGACAGGAATCTCATATCCATTCCCTCATGAATGTACTTCGTTACTGTAACCTGGATGAATCCCTTCAGGGAGAAGCTAGTCTCGTTTGCCAGACAGCTTTGGAGCGTTTGTACAAAACGAAGGAGCTGGACTACATGAGTTACATTGTGATAAGGATGTTTGAGAACACAGAGGTAGGTGCCTTTTATATATATTTATATATTATTGAAGTATCTGTCTGAAGATAGGAACATGATCATGATTATTTCTTGATCTTCCCTCAGATAGTATGTGGTTCACCTTTAAATTATTGTTAGAGTTCTCTTCCTGAGCTTAAGTTATGTATGGAATTGAAATTACAGGTAGCTTTGGAAGACCCAAGAAGGTTCCGTATTGAGTTGACGTTTAGCCGTGGTGCAGATTTATCCCCACTGGAGGTAATACCATCAGAGGAAAACCCTCATGGAAATTATCAAAATTGGAAGTTAATATCAAACCTCATCGTGCAAACCTGAAATGTTATGCCTTAAATATTTATCAATTTTATTTAGGTATTTCCCATTTTATGTGTTTCCTGTTGGGTTCATGAAACTACAATAAATCGAATATGCTTCATTAAGTATTTGAAGATTCTGTTGACCAATTGGGAGCTTGTCATGGGTTTAGATTGGCACCAGCAGTTGTCTGAATGTGTGACCTAGAAACATTCTAATGTATTTTGTGACCTGCAAAAATTGGTTCATCCATCATGGCAGGATATATCCATGATCCATAATGCCATCAGCATTGATTTCTGCTAAATTGAATTTGTTGCCTTGCAAATATGTCTTTGATACAATGGACATCAGCAAATATTAAGATTTAATTGGTTTGATTTCATTGAAGAATTGAACAACTGGTGTGAGCATTATTTACCCAGTTTTCTCTTTTGCTCGACAGATGAACGACAGCAAGGCCACGTCATTGCACCAGGAGCATACACTGCCAATAATGGGTCCAGAAAGGCTTCAAGAAGTGGGATCCTATCTTACATTAGAGAAAATGGAAAAGATGATTCGCCCATTTGCAATGCCAGCAGAAGACTTCCCTCCTCCATCCACCCCTGCTGGATTTTCAGGCTACTTTGCCAAGAGTGCATCGGTGCTTGAGCGTCTGGTAAATCTTTGGCCTTTCCATAAGAATGCTCATACAAATGGAAAGTAACAAGTGGCATGCTTATTTTTAATTTAAAAACTTGTTTTCTGCCCATTATTTTGTTTTTTTTACCTGCATCTTGCTATTTGTTTACCTCTGGTTATTCTAACAGCCAAGAGAGGTATTGAGCTCCCTTCATCTCATGAGTAGTATGTTTTTTTCCAACAACAGAAGCATGTTGCGGAAAGATGTTTAAAATTGTAAATTTTGGTTTTGTTTCTGTGATTAGTGCAATTTGCAAAATTGATCAAAGAGCTTGCATTGAGGATGATTCTCCAAGATAACATTACTTTAGGTTGATGATGCATAAGAGAAAGATTTGGAGTCTATGGTAATCCTTTTCATGAATGATTGATTGAGCATGACCCCCACGATGGGGAATATTCGTCTTCTGTACAGGTCCTTTGGTGTTGGATTTTTTTGTTTCCATGTCAATCCGATGCAAAAACAAACAAAGGTTACCTATTTGCATCGTAACATCGACGGCCCCACGAGTCTCTTTGATAAAGTTAACAAATAGTTTAGCAGTGCTGAATACTATTAAACAGTATATCAAAGAGACTCGTAGCTTTTGGTTCCAGATGAGTTTTGGTTGAGTAAAAAATTTTGCATGGAAAAGCATGAGACTCTTTTTCTGTTCTTTTTAAAACTCTTTTCCTTTTGTTTGCTTTCTAGAGAAGATAACATCTGTCTCTCTGTTGGTCTCTTTCAGTTTCTTGAAAGATTACCATAAAACAAATACAAAAAGTAAAAAAATAAAATAAAATAAAAACATAATTAATTAAAAATAGGATTAGTAATTAAAAAAATATTAATGATAACATTATTAGTTTATATCAAAATAAAAATTATACGTTTTGTTATTGGGAAAGTTTTATTAATTGTAAATTCTTGGGTATGATTTTGGTTTATCCAAGTCAGCAGGAAAAATAAGGATGTAAATGAGTAGAGTATCCGGTACTTTTGTGGTACCCAACCTCAAAACAGTTTTAACAATGAAAGTATCTGATTCTCATTAAAACTCACCGAACATTGCAAAATATTATCTACAATCGAATACGAATAGTAAAGCATCATCGGTTAATTATTCGAACTCATTAAATATTCCATTATATAAAGTAAAATTTTTGTCAAAGATTTGGAGTGTTTCCCATCCTCTTGTTGGGTCAATTTTTACTAGCAACAAAAAATTGTACATATTTAAGTTTGCATCATAATTCAACTTTACATTTATTAATTTATAAAAAAGTAGATTAAGATGGTGAAGATATTTTAAAGAAAGGAGGAAAAAAGTTCAAATCTCATTAAATCTAATTGCGTTCAAATTTGAAATATTTTAAAAATAATACTCCAAACCTATTCGAATTTGTGTCGATTTTTAAAAACTTTTCCCTAATCCACTCTATAACTGAATATAAATCCCTAAGGGAAAACCTACTACACTGGAAACTGTACAATACTACAAATATCTGAACAGCTTTCTGCTTTCTTGCTCTCAAAAATAAACCCAACAACGAAAAAGAAGGAGAAAGTAGTAAAAGAAACAATGAAAAGTAGGCTAAGATTATAGAATGTGAAAAGCTACTTTATAATGTTCCACAATATGTCTATCTATCAAGTACGAATCAATAAACGACGAAAGGTGGGGGAGAAAAACATCTTCCTTGTTAGTTCAACCTAGCCTATTCTCCACCTTAACCATGCATTTTCAACTCCTTTTCCCTAGTAACTGAACGGATTTGTGTGGAAATTTACTATAAAGAAACAGGGTTTAAGGCTTAGCTCAAATAGTTTGTATTTTGTTCCCATTGGAATTTAGAATATGAACCCATGATTAAAATAAAAGCATAATATTTGAAAAATCTTCTTAATTATTTCAAAAATATTCAAAAAATTTTTTATTCTTTTATTACGTTTAATTAAGTTTTTATATTTTTGTTTTAAATCAAATAGGCTTTTATGTCTATCGGTTGACTAATTGTCATTAACCAAAATATTACTTGTCATTTTATATTCACGTGACAATGACATAACGTTAGTATAATATTAAAGTGAGAGGTGAAAATATTACATGATCATATTATCACGTCAAATCATTATCTATTATGACATTTCAACACGGTATCACGTGAAATAGAATGACAAACAATATTTTGACAAATTATTGTTAGTAACTATTAATTAAAAAGATTTATTTAATTCAAAATAAAAATATAAAGGCTAATTAAACCTAATAAAAGAACACAAATTTATTTGAATAATCAATTTTTTAATTCAAAATAAAAGTAATAAAAAATAAAAAATTTATTTAAATATTTTTAAATAATTAGTGACTTTTTAAAATATTTTATATTAAATTGAAGGAAAAAAAATTAGCGAATGACGGGGATATAGATTCATTGAACATCAATGTTGAGATTGATTTTTGTCTCTGATTCAATTTAAAATTATGGAAAGTAAAGCAATTCCCAGATAGAAACCGATTGTAGTGGACAAACACCTAAATGCAATATTAAAATGCAAATATTTTCGAATATTTAACCCCACCATTTGGTGGTGGCAGTCATCCACTATGGCATTATCGACGTCATCCTCATCATAATCATCACAATCACGGATCTTATCTTCATTACGTGGAGTGGGTCACTGTGATTACTACTGCTACTACTCTTACTTATTACTTATTTCATCCACCATTTGTTCTGGTTTTACCTCTCTTACTTTCTATAATTAGTAATTTGGCTTCAACTACTTCTTCCCAGATATTTCATGACAAGGAATTTTTGGTTATAAAGGTAATATCCCATACAGCTGGCTTCTTTTCTTTTATTATGAGAGCTTTTTTTTTTTTTTTTCTTTATACGAATCTCTCCCTTTTGCCCCTCCCTTTTTCTTGAATAATTTCACCTTGTCGACCATTTTCTGATGCCATTGTGGCATCCAAAGAAGAAAGAACTACTGTCAAGGCTTTTTTGAGTTTTGATAGATGCTCAAGGCTATTTTCCTTCCTTTTTTTTAAAAAAAAATTGCTCTTTTTTATTTTAAACTTGTGATAATTGAGCAATGTGGCTAAAAGGAAAAAAATGATCTAAAATCAGTTAGGTGATAAATGACAATTATATGATGAATTTTATGTGTATTTCGTTTGTATTAGTCCATGATTTTCTATCGTTAAATTTTAGAAAATAAAAAAGTACTTGATTTTTGATTCATGATTTGTCAACAAAGAATAATGATTAGTTTAATTACTGAGATTCAGTGCATTAGGGTTTTTTTCTTCTTTTTCTAATAATTTTCCAATGAGTGAAATCTCAATGTTTTTGTGTAAATAGAAGAAGAGATCTAATTATATCTTTATATGGTGAATCTTTAATCTCACACATCATAGGATTTAGATTGTCCTATGTAAGTCTATACTCTTAAATCCACATTTAATATTGGAGTTGAACTATGTTTGCTAGATCATAATATAAACCATAACATTATCAATTTATCAATACTAAATAAGCTTTGTTTGTTTTTATTAAAAAAATAAATTAAATAACGTAAATCCACACTTTATTATTTGAGAATATCTAACAATCTTCCACTTGGACTATATTATTTAAGTTTAAATTTTGAAAACACATTTTCTTAAAAATGACTCACAAACTAGGATAATTTAAAACTCTATATGAGCTCAATTTAAAAAAAAACAAATTGGTCTCGGGACTTACTCCAAAAAATTCTTCTGTCCAATAAAATTTTTTATATAGAAAAATAACAATAACTACATTTACAAGATACAACACTAACAATAATCGCATATACTATCCAATCTTATCAACATGAAGTTAATATGGTAGGGTAGTAATGAATAACAACACTTCCTTCATGATCAATTTCATTGGTTGTATTCGTTTGTCAATCACTTTGTTATCTACTTTATGCAACCCAAACTTGCAAGAGAAACAATTTATTGTTTATTCAATAAACATGTGTGTTTGCCTTACATATATTGAAATATACCTTATATGTTAAAGATATACTATTAAAGCTATCATTTTATACCCTAACCTATGCTTAAAAATGACCCATGTCTTAAGCCTTCTCATATTTAGAAAAAAAAAATATACATAAACACTTTAAAATTGAACATCATTAAATAATTAATAATAATAAATAAATTCAAATACATCATCAACGATGTGTTCCAAATAAAATTAAGTAAAAAAAGCATAAAACAGTACAATTTCCAATTCTCCCACTATCCAAACACATCAACAGATTCTAAAACACCCATTTCATAAACTTGTTTCTTAAAGGTGACAAGCATAGTCGCTTGATTAGAGGATCATCTATCATGTCTGTTAGCTCTATAGCTTTCTAATCGATCCCGTGTTTTGAAATGACAAAAGAAAATGATTAAAATTCATTTAAGTCTTGGAATATCAAGTCTAAACATTTCCTAATACTTTCAAATAAGTTTGAGAAGAAAAACAATGAAAAAAGACATTGAAAAATGCATTTTGATCCAAATCTATCGACACATATTCTTCATGCATCGAATACATTTGAACAAATATCTATAGATTTTGAAATCTATTGACACATGTTCTTAAGAAAAGTCAAATTTTAAAAAGTCAAACTCAATTTATCGATACATTCTCAAATGTATTGATAGAAATGTAACAGAATGCTTACTACCTCAAAAGTATCGATACATTTCTTGAATGTATGTATACATTTTCAAAAAAATGCTTGCTACCTCGAATATATTTATACATTAGCAAATGTATCGATACATTTTTAACAAAACGGCCAAACCTTTGCATGAAAGTTCAAAAGTATCGATACATGGCAAAATGTATCAATACATCATAATAGGAATTCAAAAATAAAAGAAGCAATGTGTCCATACATTCATATATGTATCGATTCAATACGATCGTTGGAACCTTGAATAAAGATAAGAACGACTATTTTCACATTTAATGCACTCCCAATTACCTTTGAAGCTTCAACAACTATAAAAACAAGCTCCCTTAGCATTTATGGAGGTTGGAAGACTTTGAAACACAACTTCAAGAGAAGAATTCACCTAAAATCATTCAATACTCTTGTACTTCTCCTCTTGCATTTAAGTCTTCTATTGTACCACTGATAGAGCCATTATTACTTATATTTTTTCTTACCAAACATTGTACTTAACTTGCTATTCAAGCTTCTAGAGGCATCTCAACTGCACTTTCATCCTTTATTGTATTCACTTAAATGGTTATACCTTAACCAATTGAAAAGGTAAAAATTGAGTGGTTGTACCTTAACCGAGATAAAAGGTAGATGTAATACCCCGTATTTTGATAAGGTGGCTAATAAAACTTATCAGATGCCAATTGAGGTTAATTAGAGTGTTTAAAAGTAATGAAAGGCGAAAGGAATAGTTTGGAGAAAATATTGTGCACGTGAAGAAATAATAATAAAATAATAATATTTTTATCAAGAAAGAATTAACGAGATAAAAAGTGATTCAGAAGTGAATCGGGGCATAATAAGACATTTTGGGTGCTAAGGAGACAAGTGAAAAATTTTAAAATAAAATAATATTTTATTCAATATCAAAATTTTTCATGAAGAAGGAGTATATGGTTAATCTAAGTGGGGGAGAAAAAGAACGAGAAAATTTCAGAGGAAAATGAGGTTAATGGGGCCCGCGTGTCTTTATTAAATAAAGCTAGCGCAGGTAAATAAATATTTTAAATATTATGGGGACATTGTGTTGGAGTACAAACTTTATATTTTGGTTGTACATGTGTAAAAGAAGATAGTAGAAGGAAATTAGAATTTAAAAGATTGTGGGAGGATACAATTAAAAAGGGTGAAAACCTTAGAGTGCAAAATGGTAATTTTACCATTAGTTTGGTCAAAACTTCCCAAGGAAGCTTTGACTCTTTTCTTCCTTATCCATGACCGGTTCTTATCTTCTCCAACAGATATTTTCTTCTTCTCCTTCATGCTCTCACGCCATTTTCATGCTCCCATGCTATTTTCACCTTTCCACATAGCATTTGAAAAGAAAAATAAAGAGAATCGGCTAAGAAAAGAAAGGAGAGAGAAGTGGGAGGCTTGGGTAGTAAGTGATTCAAGAGTAATTGAAGAAATATCAAGTGGGTCTCAAGATTCAAGAAACATAAGGTAATGATTTTTGTGTTTTAAGCTCCCGATTGGTTAAATCTTTGGAGGAATAATGTGTGCATCATTTTATGGCAGCTATGGTGTTCATGGGTGTGAGGAAATTTTGAATTTTGTTGGGTGAAATCCAAGCTAAAACCAAGTGGTAAGCTTAATGCTACAATTTGAAGCCTATGATTGGTTTAAAATTGTGAGAATGATTATGTGCAATATGTAGTGTTATTGTGATGTCATGGGTATGGTTGGAAGGTAATTATATTAATTGAAAGTTTGGATATATGTAGATATGTGTTGTTAGGAAAGGCTTACAAGGTTATGGGTGTTGGTGCGCATGAATGAATATTGATGTTATGCTTGGTGGCAACATGCAAATGAGAATGGTAGTCCATGTAGACTTAGAAAATATTTGATGGAAATAAATTTATAATTGCTGCCATATGCTAGGTTATTGGTGTGGAAATAATGCTTGAACTTGATAAATGTCCTTAGAAAAGATTAATATATGTGCTAGAGTCATAAATGAGTTGCCGGTAATTATAATTTAAAGAATTATGCAAGCAAAGGATAAATGCAACTTTGGTAAAAATGTGTTAAGATGTAAGTTAGTTAAATAAGGATTCACAATTGAATGAAAAAGAGAAGTAGAAATGATGTACACTAAAGTTATTGAATTTGGATTATTGCTAGGAAGTGCAAAAGTAGAGACAGTGTACTGTGGTGGTGTACTAGAGGAAATAATGAATGATCGGCAAGTAGAAATAGCTAGATACAGCTCAAAACTAATAACGACGTAGTATCCCGCAATCGTAAGGTGAGTGAACTTGCACTAAAATATTTTGGGATAAATGCATACGTGTTTAATTGAATCACCTGAAATGTTTTATCGGACTTTTCTTTAAAATGTGCATGGGAATAAGCCCTTGATGAAATGTTTTTATGTGGTAAAATATGTGATATAATAAAACCATGTGTTCTTAAATTATGCGGATTTGTGTGTTATGCTTTGATTGATAATGCTGTATAATAGCTATAACCGTACACGTGTAGTGTGGGAGTGCACGTGACGATGCCGGTAGTGTGTGGTGTGGGAGTGCACATGCCGATAATGATGTGGGCGGGAGTACGTGTGATGATATTGAAATGTGCATGTAGAGAGTGCACATGATGATATTGAAATGTACATGTAGGGAGTGCACATGATGATATTGAAATGTGCATGTAGGGAGTGCACATGATGATATTGAAATGTGCATGTAAGGAGTGCACATGAGCTGAGTAAGGCGGCGGTGGTGTACATATATATATATATATACATATATATATGTACATGTACATGTACATGTACATGTATATACATATATATATGTACATGTACATGTACATGTATATATATATATACATATACATGTACATGTACATGTACATGTATATGTATATATACATTTTTATTTTCATAACTTGTCTATAGCATATATATGTATATATACATATATATGCTATAGACAAGTTATGAAAATAAAAAATATGATTGTACTATATGCTATAGAATGCCTTTCCACTGTAGCAAGAAACCCTTTGTTTTGCTTGTCTTGATTGGATATTTGTTGTAGTTTTCACTCTTTTCAATTCCATTATGAATTATAAATCCTTCACCTCAGGGGATTAAATAATCAAGGGTTGAATTAAGGGCTTTACAAGAAATTAAACTAAATTGCATTGTTTTCAACATAAGTGCATCATGTTTTCTAAAACTTCTCGTATTGATGCTTGTTCCCTTCTATGTTCACTCACTGGATTTATATTCATCTGTTTTTTTCAACTCATGTTTTAGTTTTTAGGATCGAAGGTAGTTGGATCCTAGGTCGAGGCGCTCCCTCCTATTCATCTTTCATTAGGTTCACTATGACTTGCAATGATAGTAACCCCACTAGAGTCACTCCGTTGATAGTCAACATCTTTTGTATGTGTGTATGATTGTTTCAGTGTAATTCATAAAAGTTATTGTAAACACTGTGTGTTTGGTTTGAATAATAGTGCCGCCACACGTCGGCAAGTGATAATATTATTTTGTGAATACTATATGCTCAGTTGCCATGATTTAACTCGTGAGAAGGAATTATTTTTTGAAAATTATGAATTGAGAACCTTAGAGGTAAATGAGAGACAAGCGGTTTAATGAATAAGTTTTCTCGGAAAGGCTTGTTTGGATTCGATGGGTTATACCTATTGGGTCTATGCACCGGTCATAGCTCGAGATTTAGGCTGTGACAGTAGAGTGGTTGTGCTTTAACCATAAAAATGCATTGTATTAAACTCTATTTCAATAGTGGATTTTAAACTCCATAGTGAATCTAAGGGAGAGGACGTTGGCAATGAGGTTGAATCTCTATAAAATCACTATGTTATTTTTCCTTCCCTTCTTACTCCTTTAGTTTCATTTGTGTTTTTAATCTTTCTCAATTTATAGGAAGTCAATTGACTTGATCATTTTCAAATTGGGATTTGATTCAAGAGAACTCTATTTTCTCAAAATTAAAAAAAAAATTCAAAATTACAAGAATAGTCCAATTTGCCATTTTCTTAGAATTAATCACATTGAGTTTATGTACTAACAATTCGTATCAAAGCTATGGCTCATTTTTCCAAGTCTAACAACCTTGAGTGATCTAAAAGCAAAGCTTAACATATCAAGATAGAATCCACCTCAACGGTTCTTGGTGAAGGACATTCAACTCAAAGACTTCCATTTTTCTCAAGTACGAACTATCCTTACTGGAAGAAAAGAATGGAGATGTTCATTCAATCAATTGATCTTGAAGTTTGGAATGTTATTTTAGATAGTCCTTATGTTCCCACTAAGGAAGGAAATAAAAAAAAATTATAAAAACTAGGAAAAAGTGGGATGACAAAGAAAAGAAATTAATACAAACAAATTACAAGGCCTTTAATACACTTATTTGTTCTCTAAGTGCTAGAGAATTCAATACAATATGCTATAAGTGTAGAAAATCGGGACACACTAAATATGAATGCCCAAACAAGAAGAGTGCTCCAAAAATTTTTAAGAAGAAAGCCATGGTTGCCACTTAGAGTGATAGTGATGACTCTTAAGATGAAGAAGATGAAGTTGCCAACCTTTGTTTCACTAAGGAGGAACTCACTTGTTTAAAGTCAAGAGCACAAGAAAAAGGAAAATGTTACCTTGATAATGGATGCTTAGACACATCATTGGGACTAAGGAGTTATTCAAGGAATTAAGACTAAAGGAAGGAAGAAATGTAACTTTTGGTGAAACTCAAAAGGGCACATTGAATGTATTGGTACCATTGGTAAAAGTTCTTTTTCTCAAATTGAAAATGTTCTATTTGTAAATGGTATTAAGCATAATTTGTTGAGTGTTAGTCAACTTTGTAATAAGGGTTTTAGAGTCATATTTGAATCATTGATTTGTCATGTTGTTGATATCAAAACAAATGAAACTCTATTTGTTGGACATAGACAAGGTAATACGTATGTTGTTTTCTTGGATTCTTTATTTTTTTAAAAATGTATGTTTTATGGCTAAAAAGAATGAGGATAGTTGGTTATAACATAGGAAACTAGGACATGCTGGCATGAACTCAATTTCAAAACTACTATCTTTAGATCTTGTAATAGGGCTCCCTAAGCTAAACTTTGAAAATGATCAACTTTGTGATGTTTGTGCTAGCACATAGGAAAAGTTCATTTAAATCCAAAAAGGATATAACAACCCTTAGAGCCTTACAATTTCTTCATATAAATCTTTTTTTGGACCAGCTACAACCATTAGCTTAGGTGGAAAAAATTATGGTTTAGTAATTGTAGATGACTACACTAGGTTTTCTTGGGTTTTCTTTCTTGCTCACAAGGATGAAGCTTTAAAAATTCTTTTTGCAAAAGAGTTGAAAATGAGAAAAGGTACAAACTAACAAATGTTAGGAGTGACCATGGAAAAGAATTTGAGAACCTAGGCTTTAAGCAACTTTGTGTTGAAAATGGGTATAGTCATAATTTTTCATCTCTTAAGACTCCATGAGAAAATGGAGTAATGAAAACAAAAAATAGGATTCATGAAGAGATGGCTAGAACCATGATATGTGAAAACAATTTACTTTAATATTTTTGGGCCGAGGTCATTAATACTTCATGTTATTTGGTAAATAGAGTAATGATGAGACCAACTCTAAAGAAAGCTCCCTATGAACTTTACAAAGGAAAGAAACCCAACATTGCATACTTTCATCCATTTGGTTGTAATGCTATATATTAAACAATGGAAAAGATAACCTTGGAAAATTTGATGCTAAAAGTGATGAAGGAATCTTTCTAGGATACTCTTTGACCTCTAAAGAATATAGAGTTTATTCATGTATTATTTGATGATTCTAACCCTCTTCCTAGAAAGGAAAATTATGATGATGATGTAGGTTTCCTTCAAGAACAAGTTAAAGAGCTTGATCTCAATAGTGAAGGATCCAAAGTGAATGATGAGGCACCACAAAAAGAAAAGAAACAAATAGAACAAATTATTGAAGAAAGTGAGCCTAGTTATCCAATGTTAAGAAAAGAAGTTGATGAAAGCAAAATCATTGGTGATCCTAATCAAGGGGTAAGAACTAGAGCTAAAGTTCAAAATATTTGTGAATATGTTGCTTTCATCTCACCAATTGAACCTAAGAATATTGATGAAGCCTTAGATGATGACAATTGGATATTAGCTATGCAAGAAGAATTAAATCAATTTTGAAAGGTGTCAAGTATGGGAGTTAGTTCCTCGACCTAGTGACTACCCAATTTTAGGTACTAAATGGGTTTTTAAGAACAAAATAGATGAAAATGGAGCTATAATTAGAAACAAAGTTAGGTTAGTTGCCAAAGGATATAATCAAGAAGAAGGAACAGATTATGATGAAACTTATGCCTTAGTAGCTAGACTAGAAGCCATTAGAATGCTCTTAGCCTTTGCATGCTATATGAACTTTAAGTTATATCAAATGGATGTTAAGAGTGCTTTTCTTAATAGACTAATTAATGAAAAAGTGTTTGTTGAGCAACCTCTCGGCTTTGAAAATCCAGCATTTCCAAATCATGTTTTTAGATTAAGAAAAGCCTCATATGGTTTAAAATAAGCTCCTAGAGCTTGGTATGAAGCATTGTCAAAATTCTTAATAAAAAATGACTTTAAAAGAGGGAAGGTTGATAAAACTTTCTTCATCAAAAGTGAAAGCAAAGACATTTTAATTGTGCAAGTTTATGTTGATGATATTATTTTTGGTGCTACTAACTTTTTCGTCAAGAGTTTGCTAAAACTATGCAAGGAGAATTTGATATGAGCATGATGGGTGAGCTAAACTATTTTCTTAAACTACAAATCAAACACAAAGAAGATGGCAAATTCATAAGTCAAGCCAAGTATACAAAAGACATGCTCGAGAAGTTTGGCATGGAAGGCGCAAAAACATACCACATACCAAAGAGCACATCAACAATGCTTAACAAGGATGAAAATGGCAAGCTCGTTGATTAAAAGCTCTATAGATCAATGATTGTTTCCTTACTTTATCTGACAGCTATTAGACTAGACATAAGTTTTAGTGTAGGCTTATATGCTATGTTTCAATCATCTCCTAAAGAACTACACTTAAGTTCTATCAAAAGAATTTTTAAATATTTAAAAGACACATCTAACCTCGGACTATAGTATCCAAGGAGTTCCACTTTTGATCTCCACTCATATTTGGATGCCAACTTTGGTGGATTTAAAACAGATAGAAATAGCACATCCAGTAGACGCCAATTTTTAGCTAGTATATTGATCTCATGGTTCTCAAAGAAACAAAATAATGTAGCTCAAAACACTACTGAAGCTGAATATGTAGTTGTCAGAAGTTATTGTGCTCAAGTGTTATGGATAAAGTAACAATTAGAAGATTATGGACTAGCCATGGAAAGAATTTTCATAAAATGTGACAATATTAATGCCATAAATCTCACAAAAAATCCCATCCATCACTTTAGGACTAAACATATAGAAATAAGGCATCATTTAATTAGAGATCATGTTCAAAGAGGAGATATTGTTCTTGAATATATAGGTACAAAAGATCAATAGGTTGACATATTCATAAAAGCACTTGATAGGGAACAATTTTACAAAATTATAAGTGAATTAGTTCTTATAAATCCAACTTTAAAAAAAAAAAAACTCTAGTTGGTAACTACCTTTAATTACTGATTTTGCATAATGTTGAATGTGACAAGCCTGTATAAGTCTATCTCTTGCTCCCATATTGTCTTCAGCATGCATAATGCTTTATGTTTCTCTTGCTCGAAGTTAAGGATAATGGTTGAAATGAAATCATGCATAATGCTTGAATCTTACTAGTGCATACACCAACTCACATGTCCATGAAATTCTTATTATGATTGTCATTTAGTTACACACACACACACACACACATTCATCCGCATTCATGCTAAGGTCCTATGATCTTTAAAGTTTGTAGAAAAGTTGTTGAGGAAGCAAATTTCCTTTAAAACTCATGATTTCGTCCAAAGTTCACTTGTGCTGGTTTTAGACTTTGTTTTTAACATGTTTTCAAGTCTAAACTTCAAATTATTTTGATTACACAAAATGTCTAGACCAAATCATGAATTTTTGAAATCAAAATCACTTTGTTTAAGGCTATAGAAGTTCATTTATCGATACATTTCTTAATGTATCGATATATTGAAGAACATGTATTGATACCTTTCCAAAAGTATGGATACAATCCATCCACTAGCCAACAATAAAATCTTGTGTTCCATGTATTGATACATATGCATATGTATCGATACATGCAAGAACATGTATCAATACATCATACAATGTTTCAATACATTTAGTCTAGTAGCCAAAAATAAAACATTCTACCATGAATGTATCGATACACAAACACATGTATCAATACATTATGGGGTTTTAAGGGTTTGTCGGCTCATTTTCACTCAATTATGTGACTCCCTTCTCTCAAATTCTTTCCAACCTTTAATTTTTTTTATTTTTCTTTCAATTTGCATTGATTAAAACATTTCAACAATTTTTGATTGCTCCAAACATAATTTTTTTTCTCACCAAAATGCTGAATTTCAATTGAAATTCCCAAATTCCTCTTTTGAAACCCTAGGTTTCTAATTTTCAAATTTTGACAATTGCTAGTTTCTTTTGACAAATCACACTGATTAATTGTCATCTTAGGCATTCCTTATCCTTTTTACCGATTATTACTCTTTCAATACTCCTTAAAACTCAAAATTCTAACCCGACCTAAACAAACAAAGTCCATCATTTCCTGCCAACGGGCCTTCGACCAAGATGCTGCCACCTCTTCTCAGCCTCCACCATCACTGGCACTATGTAACGATGATTGCTCCTTCAAATGAAACTTCTCTCACTCTTCCCTAGAGCTCAAATTCTGCAAGGATTATGCCAAGCTAGACGTAAAATCGAGAAAGGTAATAGACTTTAATTATCTCGAGAGCATTAATTTTCCATACATTGATAATTTTCGAGACCTGGGCTAATTCAATTATCTTTCTATGAATCGAACCTATTATGCCAACTTAGTTAAGGTGTTTTACTTTAATGCCACCACTAAATTCCAAGACTATAAGGATAGTGAACCTATAGAGCACACTGATAGTTTTTGTACTTACGTCATGGGTAGGAAGATAGTGGTAGCCAAACACACTTTAGATTTTGTCCTAGATTTTGATATTTGTTAGGGGGATTGGGGCTATGTCAGGGGATCATGTCTAATGAAATCTTATCCACTATTTATATCTACCTTTCTACCAATGAGAAGAGAACGACCAATGTCAAACGTCAGTCCTTTTACGATCCTATTCTTCACCTCATCCCGTCTCATACTTTTCACCTTCACGGCACAAATTATTCCACCATCAAGAGTGAAGATTTTTGGTTTCTTTACTGCATTAAATCCAACCACCATTCAACCTAGCAAAATTCATTCTTGATGACATGTTGAAAATCATTCACAAGTATAGGAAAACACTACTTTATGGCATGGCCATTAGTGCCAACATTGACTCCGTGGAAATCAACACTAGGTACGACCCACCTAAACAACATGCCATGCACACAAAGATCAATGAGCATGCCATAAACATGCTTGAATTTGTGTATGTCAACCACTCTTGGGTGCACAAAGGAACCGTTAATGAACCTGATATTGTTGGGGGTGAGGGTAATGAGACTAGTGCAGCCCCTACTATTGGTCTGAGTGTGCACCTGAATGTTGGCCTTAACTTTCCTTCTATGTCCACTGTCTTTAATTCCGAGCAAGCCTTTATTCGACTATTATCCTTTATGGAATTTGTGGATGCTTGTGTAGTTAACAGGTTGGATGCTTTAGAGGCCTAGAAATGGGAGTTACTTCATTGCTAGTAGTTGCTTGACGAGCAATTTTGAGCTCACTTTCCACCACCATCTTGAGTCCGTCACAAGGGACATCGCTTATTCTCAACACATTTTGCCCTTTTTGGATTAAATGGCCACATTGACATACCACATTCATTATCCTTAATCACTGTCATTGACTTGCATTTTGTATTTTTTGAATTTTTTGTACTGATGTTAATTGGTCATTGGTGACCAATTTTGGATTGTCTTTAACCTTTATGCCACTTTATGCCCGTGGATAGCTTGTTTATATTTATACTCGTGGATAGTCTATTTATGTTTAGGCTCATGGACAATATCATGTTATCTTATTTATGCTTATTTTAATGGTCATATTTCTATTTTACTGCAATATTATTCTACCTTGTTTCCTCTTTATGATTTGTTTACTATCTCCGTATTCTGTCCTTATTTCTCTTACTGTGCACGACATATTTATGGATTGACGGTTTCCTAATTTTTTTTACATTGACCTATGTCTTCAACTCCAATAGGCTTTTTCCTTTCATGCCTAATTTTCTTTTTGATATAACAAAAAAGGGAGAGAATGAAGTTAACGAGCAAATTTTACATTACTATATTGTCAAAATGGTCAAATCATTTTCAAAACTAGAAATTCTTAAAATCTCCTAAATTGAGGGGGAGGATTCAAAATTTTATAAAACCTTTAGACTTCTAAAAATTCAAAAAAGTCCATTTTCAAATGTTTGAACAAATTTTGCTTATTGTTTTTGTCATATCAAAAAAGGAGAGATTGTTAGTTCAATAGCTTTCTAATCAATCCCATGTTTTGAAATGATAAAAGAAAATGATGAAAATTCATTTTAGTCTTGGAATATCAAGTCTAAACATTTCTTAACACTTTCAAATAAGTTTGAGAAGAAAAACAATGAAAAAGGACTTAGGAAAATCCATTCTAGTCTAAATTTATCGATATATGTTCTTCATGTATTGATACATTTGGATAAATATCAATAGATTTTGAAATCTATTGATACATGCTCTTAAGAAAAGTCAAATTTCGAAACGTTAAACTCAATCTATCGATACCTTCTCAAATGTATAGATAGAAATGTAACAGAATGCTTATTGCTTCAAAAGTATCGATACATTTCTTGAATGTATCGATACATTTTCAACAAAATGCTTATTACCTCAAAAATATCGATACATTAGCAAATGTATAGATACATTTTCAACAGGATGGCCAAACCATTGCATGAAAGTTCAAAAGTATCGATACATGGCAAAATGTATAGATACATCATAGTGGGAATTCAAAAATAAGAGAAGTAATGAATCGATACATTTAATTATGTATCGATACAATATGATTGTTGGAGCCTTGACTGAAGAGAAGAATGACTATTTTCACATTTAATGCACTCCCAACTACCTTTAAAGCTTCAAAAACTATAAAAACAAGCTTTCTCAGCATTTATGAAGAAACGAAGACTTTGAATCACAACTTCAAGAGAAAAATTCACCTCAAATCATTCAATACTCTTAGACTTCTCCTCTTGCATTTAAGTCTTCTATTGTATTACTTATAGAGCCATTATTGTTTATCTTCTTTCTTACGAAACATTGTACTTAACTTGCTATTCAGGCTTCTAGAGGAATCTTAGTTGCATTATCATCCTTTATTGTATTTACTTGAGTAATTATTGATAACTCTATGATATAGAGTTATTTGAGCTTAATTTTGATAATAATTTGACTTAGTTCTTGTAGTAATGCATATAAATTAGTAGACTTTATTTAATTATTTTAAATTAGTTATTTTAGGTGAGTCAATCAAATCATGGTTAATTTTATGCTTAATTTGGTGTTAATGAGGATAAGATAGGTTGTTATTGATTTATTTGTGCTTTTATAGGTGTTTGAAAGAAGAATTTTAGTAAAAGAAGCAGAGCAATTTCAAGGTGCAGACTTTTAATGCATATATTTCGGTGTTTTGGCTGTAACTTTCTCTACAAGGCTCCAATTGAAGCAATTCTTTAACCATTGGAAACATAAGAGAAAAATATACAACTTTAATGTTTACCACCTTACCCATTTTGCTCTGAAAAATGGTCAAAAAGCTTGTTGAAGTTGACATATTGTAGCAGTCCTAGAGCAATTATTATTTCTGTTAATTAATTTGGCAAGGTTGTGACTTATATAGTCTGATGAGGACATCTCAGATGAAATTGACTTCTTTCTTCACCCAACTTGGCTGAACTTCAAAGCCTATAAAAATAACCTTTCGGAGGACTTAAAAGAAAAAGAAGAAACACCATATTAACATTTGAGAGTCAAGGCACAGAGTCACTGAAGCAAAGAAAAATTTGCATAATTCAAGGAGATTTGGAGATCAAGAATACAATTCTTGAAGTTTTTCAATATTTTCTTTTATTCTCTTATTTTCTTGGTTTTGTTCTTAATGTTTAAATTTTATTCAATGATGATGTATGACTTGATGGGGAACCAAATTGTTTATCTAAGATTATAATTAAACCCAATATGTAGTCTGAATTATTTATCTCTCTTTTACCTATGTTTGATGGATTTAAATTGTTTATTTTATTCTGTTCTTAATGCTTCTAGTTGACTGGCCACCAATTAGATTGAATTGGAAACCTAAGTTAAACCTTGACGAAGGAGATTTGGGTAGACCTTGAATAGAATAGCGTATGATCGAATACACTTAGTTGAGTTGGTGATTTGATTTGCATATAGGGTAGACATACACTTACAAGCCATACATAGCCAAAATTATAGCACAAACTTAATGAATCCTTCTTCAATTTAATTTGCATAGACATATAGTAAATTAATTGGGAAAAGTATTTTTATGAAAAACTCGATAGAGACTTGTAAATAATTTAGGACTCTAGGTTAGCAACTTAATCCATTAAACTGAGTTAAGAGAGAGAGACAATAATTAGATGAAGTATTGAGGGATATTATAATTTTAGGTCAGGTAGTTAAGTGAGTTTTATTTACTATTTAATTTTAGTTTTAGTTTATTAGTTTTAATTTTTTTATTTTAATTGTTTGGATAAAATTAAGGTGTTATAATTTTAGTAATTAACAGTAGGAATTAAAGACTTCTCTATGGGAATGATACTCTACTTCATTACTATATTACTTGTTAACGATACGTGCACTTACATGAGAAATCAACAACAGTTATACCTTAACTAATTAAAAAAGTAAAAATTGAGTGGTTATACCTTAACTAAGATAAAAGGTAGAGTGGTTGTACTTTAACCATAAAAAGGCATTGTATTAAACTCTATTTCAATAGTGGATTTTAAATTTCTTAATGAATCTAAGGGAGAGGACGTAGGCAAGGAAACTGAATTTCTATAAAATCAAAACGTTATTTTTCCTTCCCTTCTTACTCATTCAATTTCATTTATGTTTCTAATCTTTCTCAATTTACTAGAAATTAATTGACTTGTTCATTTTCAAATTGGGAATTTGATTTAAGAGAACTCTATTTACTCAAAATTAAACGAGAATTTTCAAAATTACAAAAATAGTCCAATTCACCCCCTCTTGGAATTAATCACAATGAGCTCATTGTAGTAACAATGTCATTAGTCCTAATATGTTGTACTAAAATGTCATCATTTTTCACAAGTTCTTTAACTCTCAAATATTTAATCTTTATATGCTTAGCCTCTATAATGTCTCTATTATTGTTAGTAAATATAACTGATGTGGAATTATCACAATGCAATTGTATAAGTCTAGCAATAGAGTCAACCACTGATAATTTTTTAATAAAATTTATTGTCAAACTACTTATGTAACTGTTGCAACATGCTATAAATTCTGCTTGCAAAGTGGATAAAGTCACAAGTGTTTGCTTTTACACTTTTTTCAAGACATTACACCACTTGCTAACATAAAAATGTATTATGATATGAATTTCCTATTTACTAAATAGCTGGCAAAGTCAAAATCCATTTAACCACCAACTTAAAGTCTTTAACCTTTTAATAAACTAGCTTATAATTCTTAGATCTTCAAATAACTCATCACCTTCTTTACTGCGTCCCAAAGATCTCTACCAGGATTAGACAAATATCTCTTTAAAAGACCCATTGCAAAAGCAATAGTAAGCATTGTGTACACTTGAGCATATGTTAGGCTTTTTACAACACTAGCATATGATATTTCTTTTATAGATTCCCTTTCAACATAATTTTTAAGACATCATGTCAAGTTCAATTTATCACCTTTTAACAACTGACATATCTCCATCATTGCAATCAAGCATAACAAAATTATTCAGCACTCGATCAATGTTTACATGCCAAGAGGGTCCCTACAAGTGATGAGATTTGTCTCTATGGATTTTAATCTAAGGACATAAGATGCTTCCCTAAGATCTTTAATGTCAAACTACCTAGACAATAACTCCTTAGTCTCTTGTAGCATCCCAAATCACTACAAGGAAGCAAAACATCATCAACATATAAAATAAAAAGGATAAACTTGCTCGCAATGATCTTGAGATATATGCATTTATTTATGATGTTCTTAACAAAATCGAAAGAGGTGATTACTTCATCAAATTTAAGATATTATTGATAAAAAGCTTGTTTGAGCTCATATATAGACTTTTTGAGTTTACAAACAAGATGATCTTTATCATCCACCTTAACCCTCTAGCTTTAACATATAGACTTCTTTAACCAAATTCCCTTTTAAAAAGGTAGTTTTAACATCCATTTTATGCAACTTTAAGTCATAAAGAGCCACCAATACCATAATTATTCTAAAAGCATCCTTAGAGGATACAAAACAAAAAGTTTCATTGTAATTAATGCCTTTTCTTTAGGTGAAACCTTTTGGAAACCAATTTGGCTTTAAACCTCTTAATCTTTCCTTTAGAATCTATTTTAGTCTTGTACGCCTATATAAAACCTATGGGTTTGTAAATCTCTAGTAGCTTAATAGTTTCCACACATTGTTATTTGACATGGATTGTATCTCATCCCTTATTACATGCCACCATAAATCTGACCGAGGATTAGAAATAGCTTTTAAAAAGGTTATTAGATCAACTACATGACCAATATCATATTTACCCCCTCTAAGATAGAATTCATCAATGTTTGAGGAAAAAAAGGTATTTTTATTGTCACGACCCAAATTTCGGGCCATGACCGGCGCATGGACCCAATGGACGTAGTCCACTAAGCCCAAGCAAGCCTATTAATCTGACATATTCATCATTCCATCATAAACTGCTAAGTCATATATCATAACTTAGAATCGAAATAATATTGAACATTGCCCCTCATACTGGCATACCAAACAAGTGTATATAAATTGTCTACAACATGTATCTTAATAATTCACATTAGGTTCGTCTATTCATAACAAAAGAAGACTCAATGTCCAGTGGAGAAACTTGACGAATACACAACTACTAAATACCGAGACACCTACCAATAGTCGAGTCTACAAAGGTACCTCGACCTAGTTACCAGTTGCATCGTAATCTGAAAACATGAAGTTGAAAGCGGTGAGCATAAACTCAGTGAGTGAACAAGAAAGGGAACAAGCATACCATAAGGAATGTTTAACGAAATCATGATGCATTCATTTTCTCAAAACAATGCAATTGTTTTGGCTCTTTTAAACCCCTCATGTAAACCCCACATGAGTAAATCACTTTACAAAGATCCATGCTCAACTATGGTACCAAAGAAATGGAAAATATGCCAAAAACCCACAAGTTAGCAAAATGGACAGAAAGTTTCTCGCTGCAGCGAGAACCAGGTTTGGTGAAGGCCCTCAAACCCGAGAGTTTCTCACTGCAGCGAGTTTCAAAACATCAAGGAAAAAGTCTCTTTTTTCCTTAAAACAAGCCATCCTGCTAAAATAACAATAGCAACATGTAACACATGTAAACTCCCAAATTTCAACAAATCAAATGCTCACATATTTGCATTTACAACCATATACCCATCATCATCATGCACACCATCCCATCATCATCATCATACAAACCATCCCATCATCATCATTCCCAGCTCATGCGCACTCCCTACTCGCACATGGCTAGGTCATTACCGGGTTATGTGCACTCCCTATTCACACATAATTGGGTCATCATCGACTTATGCACACTCCCTACTCGCACATAGCCGAGTCAATATCATTACACAACAATGTATTCATATATATATATCAACACAATGTGGTAGTGCATGAATCAATAATAGTCACATGTCACAAGATGAAGACAATCTATCAAAAGCTTGTTCCCAAGGCACTTGTTTTTATGATAAGCTTGATAATCCATTCAAATGTTTGATAAATACATTATATCCCTAAAACAAGTTTTGAAATGCAAGTCCACTCACCGGTATTAGGAGTAAAAATACTCCTATTTTCAGTCCGCAGGTACAGTCCTTTACCCGTATCCAATGGCTCACCACCTAGCCATAATCCATGACACATATTTCAATTATATTATGTCTAATAGTCATAAGCTATTTCAGGCTCGATATATATATGATATGAAATGAAAAATGCACGGGTAGCCATCTAGACCCGACATTGGCCTAAGTCAATTTTTCATCCGATAAACTGTCCAATGCGTCCAATTTCACTCCAACTTGCTCCATTTCTTTTCCAATCCCTCAATTCACCAAGCACAAACTAATTAACACACAATTAGGCAAAATTTATCTTCATTTTTCTTCTTGGAACTTTGGCCAACAATGGTACACTAACTCCGTGATTTTTCCTACTTAATTTTCTCACCATTATTCATTAATTCCTACACCAAAAACTATTATTTCTTAATCAAATCACCTAGAATAACATCCCATTCTTCCTCATTATTCACTTAGAGAATTCGGCTATTGATGGGCACCAAACCTTTGGTGGTTTTCTTCACTTGTTTTCATGCTACATATCATTAATCACCTAAAAACACTAACATACCTAAAAATCAAACCAATCCAAGATCATTCTCTCTCCATACCCATTTTGCCTACCACTTATTCACTATGAAATCATGTTTCTCAACCATAGAAATAAGAAAATAAAGCTTGGGTATTATAAATCTCAAGTAAAAATAAAGAATTTTCACTTTACCTCGCTTAATTCCTTGGAATCCTACACTTTTTCTTCAATTTTTCCACCTAGGGTTTGTGTTCTTTCCTTTCCTCTTCACTTTATGCTTTGGCCAGCCATATGGGTGAGACTAAGAGAGTTTTAAATAGATTTTACAAGGAAATTCTAGAATGATCCAAGCTTGACACATGGCATGTTTCCATTAGTCCATGTGTAATACTTATCCATTAAGCAATCTCTCTTCACCACATAAAATGTTTCAATTATCCACAATGTAAAATGTTAATGGCTAAAATCCATGGGCATGACAAGTGTTAGGTGGTGTAAAATTTCAAAATTCCAACTTTACTCCCGTAAACTCGTAAAATTACCGTTTTGCCCATAGAACATGAAAATCATCAAAAATTTTATTTCCTTGTCATTTCACCCATATTTTCATCATTCATTTATGCTTTAGGCCTACTTAAGTCATAATATTGTTTAAAACTTACTTTTATGGGCTTATTGAGAAAATGACGAAATTGCCCCTAATTAGGGGTATCGCTTATATTTCTATCTACGAGTCTATAAAGGTCAAGGTCTCACATTTATCCTTATATATCTTATTTGTTGTTCATTTACAATATTCTAGTTTTAAGAGACCTCATAAGGATTGGTTGCACTTTTTTCTGCTCTTTAAAAGGTATATCCACGAAAATATCTTTATGTATGGTTATAGGAATTCTTATTGTCTTAAGACGCTCTTCTCCATCTCTAACTTTAGAGCAACTAGCATCAATCACATCTAGCTCTAGAAATTTAGCTATTTTTACCTTAACAATTTTATATAGCTCTTGAAATAATTTGGGTACCTACTAAAATTGCAACAAATGGAACGATACTATATTTTAATCTTAGTGAAATCATAAAGGCGCACTTCTAAAAAACATCCCCTAACATGTTAATGATTAAGACTAGGTTTTTGTCCATTCCATAACTCATAAGGGGTTTTAGGAACAAATTTGGTAAGAATTCTATTTAGGATATATAAGGTTGTTTTAATTGCTTCTCCCCATAAAATTTTGAAAAATTAACCTAACTCATTATACTCTTTATCATACTCCTCATCATATCTTTTAAGTTGTGATGTTAAGAGGATGTGCAAAGATATTCTGATATGTTGGTTGTTTTTGATTAATTTTAATATGATCTATTTAGTGGTCATCTATGGGCTTGTTTATTACTTTTTTTAAAAAAAAAACAGAGCTTATTTTTCTTTTTGTTTCTTACACTTTTTTGTATTTTATTCTACTGACTATGGTGTAATTTTGATTTTGCTACCATGTGTTCTAAAATGGTCCTTGATTCTACTTGAATGATTTATCGTTATTCGACGAAGATGTTTTTCACGGTTCCCATTAAAATGTAAAGGATATATTCTTAACTTCGAATTGTGCAATGTGTAGATTGTGTTTTTTTTTTTTTTTTGAAAGATAGAATTTCATATAAAATTCAAGAATGAAACATTCTTGAAAAACTACATAGAACAAGGGATCAACTTTTGGAAAGCAAGACTCAAACCAAAAGATGATGAACATCCACGAACACTATATAAAAGGGACTTGAAACCTTGGAAAAAAACATATTCAAGAGTTAAGAACAAAACATCAACTTAACCAAAACGCAAAAACTCAACCAGACAAAAGAGTAAAGATCCCTAAATGGAACTCCAAAAAGCTTATGAAACTAATCAGCAACTGCACATGCATACACCAAAAAGAATGCCCCAGTCATGCAGAAAGGCTATCATCGACCAACCTCACATTCATTAGAAGGTTAGCATCAAAGTGTAGATACAGGGGGCAGGAAAAAAACATGCCAAAACAAAATCATCATCAGAAACCAGACCAATCAAGCATGACATGAATGGACCAGCAACAATAAAAAATCACTAAAAAGAAAAAGCCACCAATTTGTAGAAACAAAGACATAACAAAATCAAAATGAGCAACAATAACCAACGAAAAGCAAAGAAAAAGATGAAAAAAAAACATCTAAAATCAACCGAGAGCAACCAAAAAACCCAAACAAACTAGTTATCAACAAGAAATCCCAAAAGCAACGAAAAGGAAACAAAATCTCTAAACTCATCCACACCAACAAACCGAAAAAAAACTTCACAATAAAATCAATAAAAAAAGCGTGACAATATGAGTGAAAGAAATTACATCAAGACAACATGAAAACCTTCAGATTAAAAGGTAGGATCCAACAATGCACAACCACCATTAAGAATTAATATTCAACAAGTTATTAGTCCTTTCAACCCCATCTTTAGCTAACCTATCTGCAATTTCATTACCAGATCTAGGATAGTGCTTAATACTCCATTTTCCAACTTTGGATTTAAGTTTCTCAATTTGTCTCGCATTATACCTAAATCTCCATGGTGTTTCCTTAGGATTTTGCATCCATTATGCAATGTTAGTTGAATCACTTTTCACTATGAGTTCCTAATTACCAACGCACGAAGAGGTAGCAAAAAGTAAGAATGTTTCTCTAATAATGATTAGTTCATCCATATTCGCATTTTCCCGACTTGATGATTTTGAAAACCGTCTCTTCGTCTCATAACACTCCTCTAATCCCTATGTCATCTAAACAAGCACTCGCAGCCTCATCAATATTAAATTTGAGCTGACTCATGGAAGAAAGAATCTCCACCACCATTGACCTAACTTTATTCTTCATTGTTTTAGTAAGACCAAATTTAAGTTTCCTAAATAAATCCAACACAGTTGAATTTTACTCACCCCAACTTGACTTAACCTTTCACGTTATCCTAGTTTTGATAATATCAAAGAACAAAATTTCATCCCATATCTTACTGTTAAACACTATTTCTTTCCTAAATAACCAAATTGACCATACAATCTCAAAAAATGCCATTTTCCAAATTTTGACATTATCTAGAATATATTTTGTGTCATTTCATGCACAAAAAAACCCTTGGTATTACTAGGAACAATCCATTCAATCTTCAATTCATGAAACCGAGCAACCCAAATTTTTCAACTTTTCGGACATGTGAAAAACAAATGATCAATAGTTTCGTACTTCTTATAGCAAAACAAACATAAAGCAAAACTAGCAGAGATCAAACCTCTCTTAAAAAGGTCAACTTTAACCGTAATTCTCCCATTCGACAACAACCAACAAAAAACCTTCATCTTAGAAGGGGCAAGATGCATCTAAACAACCTTCTAAACTCCCCTATCATCATTATTTCTTGTGTTAATCAATTTACAAAATCTCTAACAAAGTAATTTCCACTAGAAGATCTTTTCCAAATAACCCTATCACTATCATCCCTATCCAACATAATTTCATTTATCCTACACGTCAACCCAACACATTGACTTTTCTTACCCAAAGGTTCTCTTTCTCAATTTAATATCCGATATCCACCCATTGACAAACCATTTGCCAAAATCACAAATAGTATCTACTTTATTAATAGAAACAACAAAAATATTTGGGAATAAGGTTTTGAGTGGACCTTTCTCCAACCATCCATCATGCCAAAAGGAAATGTTTTTGCCATCCTTAATGAGAAAACTCAAACCTACAAAAACCACATTATAATAATTGTTAATGGGGGGAAGGGGATTAGTGATGTTTCACCATAAGGGGGGCATTCTCTTATCTCTTAAATCTCTTGAAACCAACTTAGAAGGATTAGGGCCATTTTTCTTGCAACCACACTTGACCAACTACTAATTTCCTCATCATATCTCCAAATCTATTTCTTAAGTGAACCTTTATTCTTGACTTCTAAATTCGTTAATCCAAGCTCCCCACATTCTTTCTGGCATCGCACATTTTCTCAACTAACCTAATGCAATTTTCTCCTTCCATCTGTGGAACCCCATAAAAACCTTCTTTGAATCTTGTCTAACTCACTTTTTATCGTAATTGGGATCTGGTAGAAGTATATAAAGTAAATTGGTAAGCTAGCCAACACAGCTTTAATCAAGGTAATTCTTCCCCACTAGATAGTAATTTCATTTTCCATTTAGCAAGATGCGATTCAAACTGTTTGATAACTAGTCTTTAAATTCTTATTGAATTGGTTTTCGCTTCTAAAAGAAGACCCAAATAGGTAGTAGGAATACTTTCGACCTTTCAAGAAATTCTTCCAACCTACTAGCCTAAGGGATCATTCTCAATACCTATACCATACGATACACTCTTTTGGAAATTAATCTTAATTAACTGAAAACATTTTGAAACTCAGGATGTTCTTAAGATGTTGTGTGGTTTGGCTGCTTTTGATTTTTGCATCGGTTTCATCCCAAGGGCTACTTGTTTTTTGCTAAATGTCCTAATACGTAATGGCATAAAGAAAAGGGTCTTATCCTTTTGTCATGCTTTTACTACACCATTATCTTAGATGGGTAGTTTTTGTATTGATTTTCTCTCATTCAATGAGTATTGTTTCTACCTTTTAAAATAAAAAAACTATCTAAAACATATGAGAACGATAATTCCACAACATTATCTAATTGACCACACTGGTGAAACTTATTTTACAACATGATATGTTTTATATTACCATACAAACTTCATGGTATGATTTTATTTATTTTATCATTAACTTATTGAGCATGAGGTATTATACTCCAGAAAATCAAACCTACACGTATGACATAACCTTATAGGATATTTAGTCATTATACCTTTATTCATGTCATTAAATGGACTTATTGCATTGAAAAATTGAAAAAATCACTTTATAGGGTTTTAGTTATCAATTTGTACGTTATAACTTTATTATAAAAGTATATAAAATACGTAAATATCTGGTGAGAGTACATCCTACCATTCAACTAAAAAAATATACATATTATTTTTCTATCACATGCATTCCATAAATATCTCATAAAAATATCCAAAATAATGAATTAAATGTACACAAAATAAATAAATATTAAATGTGCATTAAAATTAGAAAAATAGCACAAATTTGTAATGTAAGGATAAGGGGAGAAAATTATAAAAAAATGCCAAAAAAACACAGGTCGAGGGCCCCATCCTCCCACTTTCAAGTTGACCTTGTCACCCAATTGGTCTTGTCTACTTCAACCTCCAATCAAATTGGGTCTAGCCCGATTAGAGCAAAAATTGACTCATTCAAGTCTACTTCTTGTTTTCTTCCTAATTCTCGATTTTTAGTCCATTTTAACCAAATTAGACCTTTTAAATATTGACAAACACTTTGTTTTAGAAAACCCATGCATTAAAATTCATCAAAACAACATAAATCAAGATCAATTGTCAAAAATTCGAGTTTCAAGATCCATTCTTGACCCTATTTTAATCATCTTAATATTTTCCATATAAGCCTCATATTTGATGCAATCAAACCTTACATTTTATCTATAACAAACAATAACCTATTTACAAAGATCAATTCAAATTGAAATACATTAAATCTAATGGTTTTAACCAATTCATGAATTGGATTTAAAGTTTAAACCCGAACTTTAAGTTTTGACTCAAATTTTAAGTTTTGATTTCTCTCTCTAAAAGTCAAACTAAGTTACTATCTATATGTCGATTTAATCCAATTGTATTAAGAGGAATAAAAGCCCTATATTTATTGACAAAATTAGTAACTAAAAAATAATTTTTTGTCTGCCTAAAGATTTCGATGACTTAAACATGGTAAATTTATTATAAATCACACAAAATAATGCTAAATTGGATCCTATATTCAAACTATGGCAAACTCTGATATCATTTGAAGAACTTTATGTATAATTAATTTATACTAATCTAGAATTCTCTATAGTTGAATTTTAGAAAATAGAAGGGTACTTGATTTTTTATCCATGATTTGATAGCTAATATAATATTGACTAGTTTAACTATTGAGATTCAGTGTACAAGGATCTTTCTCCTTCTTTTCAATAACTTTTTAATGGGCGAGATAATGTTTTTATATAGACATGAGATGAGATTTAGTCATACTTGTATATAGTGAATCCCTAATCTCACTTATCATAGGATTTAAGATTTCGTACATAAACTTGCACCCTTAGGCCCATATATATTTAATATTAGAGTATAACCCACTTTACTCTATCATATTATAAACTATAATATTGCCACTTTATGGAGGGAAGGGAAAGTAGAAGAAAAGAGAGGAAACGGTTTCAGAGAGAGATAAGAAGAAGAAGGAGAAGAAGAAGAGGAAAGCAAAGGAAAAGAGAAAAATCAGTTTTGGAGAAAGGGAAGAAGAAAAAAAGAAACTAAATCCAATGGCTGAGAAGGAAGAAAGATTGCATGCAGTGGGTTGGACTGTGCTTTTTATTTGATAGGTATTTTAGACTTTTTCTCAAATCTGTTAATGACATTAAGAAATTTGGGTGAAGTGTCTATTTCTAATATCCATATGTACATTGAAAGTAAATTATGATTAAAACTTAGAGAGTCAAGAGTAATTTACTCTAAATTAAATGATGTAAGTTCACATTTTATTATTTGAGAAAATCTAACATTATAGAGTAATGATGATATATTTCAATTGTCTGATTACTCACAAAAAGAATAATAAATAATAATTTTATGAACATTTATTTTTTTCTTTAATGATCAAAACATTAAATTGTCTTATAATTAACATTTCATGCAATTATAGGACCACTGATAAAATAATCTGCAAACACCGGAGAGAGACAATTAAACAAATACAAACGTTTGGTGTTTGTTAGCTGCTGTGGTCCAGTGGTCTCTTTAATTATTGTATGAGCGTCCCTGGATATACTCCCAGTTTTCATCCAGTTTCATTGGTGAAGCAAACAGATTGTGACAAACGTCTTATCTTTGTGTGTTTGAAGGTCTGGTATATAGTGGAAAATTTTGCTACATGTTGCTGTCTTAGCTATTTCCCACCACTGACTTTTCAGCTTGTATAGCTACATGTTAGAACTACCAATTGGCACTTAATCACTCAAGATTTAATAGTGGTTAACTTGAAAGAGAAAGAGTTAATTGTTAACCATACATAGTTTATTGGACATACTTAAGAAGATATAATTGATTTTGGTGAGGTGTATATAAGTCAACTGTCCCAGGTCTAAGAACCCATAATTAATTGGAAATCTCAGGTTACCATCTTGATTTCTTCTACTTCTTCTTCTTCTTCTTCTTCTCATTGAAACAATGAAGTGAGTCTAACAAAATAATGCAATTCATCCAGAAATAAAAAAAAAAAGGAGAGAAAGAGTTGGCTCCACGACAAAAATCAAAACCTAACCACCTCAGCGTTGAACGTATCTTGAAATTGATTTTGCCTGTTTCAGGTGGCTTCCAAGTTGGTATATAAAATAAAATGAAATCTTTGATTTTTCTTTGTTTTGTTTTTTTAAAAAGAAAGCATTGTGTAGTGGTGCATATGTAGTGTTCTTTTACCCCCCCTCCAAGCCCAAATGTCAAACAATTGTGAAGGCCTGTATTCATAATTTTACCTGATTTTTCTATTCATTTTACAATTTATTTGGAATTCGTTATAGATGAAAAAAAAAAAAAAAGGAAAAACATAGTAGCGTTCAAATTAAAAAGAAAAAAAATAAAATAAAAGGGTCAATTTCATCTTTGAGAGTGTGCTCTTATCACATAGATGGGGTGCCCAAGTAACTTAAAAATCAAATATTTATTTTAATTTGATCTTAATTCTTAAGTATTAAACAACTATTTCCACTTTGACGGTTATGGCGGTGGTTAGGAATGAGAAAGCTGACCCGAAAACGTGTCCCCAACTTATTCTAAAGGAAAGAAAAAGGATTGGGGGCCTCTCATGTATCAAAAGTTAATAATTCTTTATTTTTTTAAAGGTAGGGACAGATTGAAAGTGGTGATAGAAGGTGGCGGCTTGTCATCTTATAATTTGATGTTATTCTAAAAATGATTAAGTTTTATTTCGTATTGATTCAGTTTATAATTTTATTATTATTTAATTATTTTTATGTAAAATTTTAATTTCATTATTACAGAAATAATAAAAAATATTAATATTTTTTTTTTATAATTGAAGGATGGGAGATTTGAATTTTGCTATTTAAATAAGGAGATAATGTACTAATCAATGAGTCAAATATTCGAGTGCATATTAGTATTTGTTTGGAAGTATGATCTGAAAAAAGCAAAATGATGAAATCACATGCAAGAAGAAAATTGAAGAAGAAGAGAGAAAGGTTCAGAAAAGAAGGAAAAATGGACAAACACCCATATTGACTATCGTGACTTTTCAAGAGTCCAAGTCGAATTTGATGGGACTCTTGTTTATTGATGTTATTTTAAAATGATTAATTTTTGTTTCGTATTGATTCAGTTCATAATTTTATATTATATGATTATTATTTAATTATTTTTATATAAAATTTTAATTCCATTATTGTAGAAATGACCAAAAAATATTAGTATTTGTTTGGAAGTATGCTACGAAATGAAAATCAAAATGATGAAATCACATGCAAGAAGAAAATTGAAGAAGAAGAGAGAAAGGTTTAGAAAAGAAGGGAAAATGGACAAACACGGATACTGACTACTGTGACTTTTCAAGAGTCCAAGTCGAATTCGATAGGACTCTTGTTCATGTTATTGTGATCATTTATGCATTTCTTTTTTCAAAGTTACCGGATGTTGTACTCAACCCTCATGTCTATGTAGTTGAAAGCATGTGTACCAACAAAAAGTTTAGTCTATATTCATGAATGAAGTTCATTAATAAGGTTGCCTCTTTGAGAAGATTATTGGTATGATGAACATATTGGGTTTTGAGTTTTCTTTTCCTACAAGAGAAAAAACATTATTGTTGGCATTTGAGATTTCAACTATATATTTGAATTGAATTAAACCCAAATGACAAATCAATTCAAGTTGTGGTTTGCACGCTTTCATTTAAATTATTGGCTAAGGTTAATGCCTCCAACCTTACTTTGTAAGGATTTCCACAACCTTAATAATTAAGGCTAGATTATAATGTCTATATTTTAGGCTTATTCAATTCGTTTCACATTCATTTTTCAATAGACATGAACATCTAATTGATGTACTAAAAATCAAGAAAAGATTATTAAACATTGGGCATCCTCTGCTATTCTTTTTGGTAGCTAGAGATATGAACATGTGAGTTAAGCAGTCGTATTAAATCCAATTTTAGTGTAAATAAATAAATGGGAAAGCTTTATTATATGAAAACCAATACATGCGTTTTCAGGTTGATGTCTGAATAATGATGCACTCTTGGTAGGTTTATACACCAAACTTTAATGGCTTTTGGATTATTTTTGAACCTAACAAAACTCTTTGAAGAAATTAGGCGTAACATTGTCAAGGTAAACATTGCTCTCTTAGCTTGCAAAGTCATCACAAGAAAATTGTCTGATTAAAAATGAGAAAAACATTGCAATTTTTCTCTTTTCATTTCTAAAATATTGGAGTGACCACATTTTCTATATTTACTAACTTGCAATTTATTATGAAAAAAGAAGAAGAAATTGTCAAGTTCTTCTAAGTTTTAATTGATAAAGTTGTGGTAAATGATGCACACTTGTATATTTAAACCAAGTTAAAATTCCTACTAGGAGAATGAAAATTATAATAATAACAAAACTGTATCAAAGGGGTTGAAAATTCGGCCATCTAGGACCGTCTTAAATTATGCTATCTTGGACAAGTTTCGTACAGAAGGCTTGGTCATAGCTATAATTGAGCTGTAATAATGTTGCCCAAATTTCAAATGGATGTCGTGTGCAACACAAAACAATTAGTCTAATTCAAGGGTTGAAAAAGATGCATATATATATATATATATATACACGAAAAAGAAAGGAAGAAAAAAAAATAAAGGTATAATACTTACAAAAATTAAAAAATATTTTAAATTGTTTAAAAAATTTTAAATAAATTTTTTATTTTTTTTATTGTATTCAATTAAATCTTTAAATTTTAATTTTGAGTTTAATAAATCTTTATGATTAATGATTGATTAATTATTATTATTAATTAAAATACTATTTGTTATTTTATACGACGTGACATTTTTACATATCATAAAAAATGATAACGTGACATACTAACGTAACATGATGATATGATCATGTAGTATTTTCACTATTTATATCAACATCATGTCAGTGATAAGTGAATATAAAATGATAAATAACATTCTCACTGACGAACAATCAATTAACTGTTAGTTATAAAAACCTATTTGACTAAAAATAAAATTACAAGAGTTTGATTGAATGCATTAAAAGAATAAAAATTTATTTAAATCTTTTTAAATAATTAAAAAAATTTTCAAATATTATACCAAAAGAAAAATTCTAAGATTGCTGTTGAAATCATCAGCTCTCAATTGCATTAAAACAGTAAAAGTTAAAAGTAAATTTGTTTTCTATACTCTCACCTAACCATTTAGGCATCTACACAGGAAAAAGGGGGAAATAGCTTTAGTATTTCTCTAGTGGTGGGTTTGGAAATTGTAAATCACCCATAAAATGTGATGGAATATTGTAACATATCCATATCATTGCTTAAAAACATCTTTTGCATGATTTCACACTCAATGCCAAAACCAAAGAAACTTTAGTCATGTCATTCCTCAAAGTTAAAAGGAAACACCTTTTAGTCATTGCCAATCCATCATAAGCTCAATGTTAATATTCCATCAATTGTCCCAAACAATGCATGTATGAATGAAATATTTATTTCTTTTTTTCCCTCGAAAAACAAAAGGAGAGAAAGTGAGGTAAGGGACAAAATGGTCCAAAGGAGTATCCAACTTAAGGCATAATAATCTACTTCTCCAAGTGTCTTGCTTCCACTCATCTAATTTCTTCAGAACAAGAAAAACAAAATGAAATTAGGGAGGAGGATGTAATAGAAACAGAGTGTACCCGCCAAGTACATGATCTACTTTTGTTGCTGTTTATCAATTTATCCCCACCTTGAAACAATCAATCCTAACCTTTAAAAGAGCGGCCACTTTGAGATTCTGGTGAGAGAAAAAACAATAACAACCAAACTTTTTGAGAAAGACACAGAAAAACAGAGTACTCTGTTTCTGTCTTCTGAATTCTGATTCTCTTTGAGTTTTATGAGTTCTTCAAATTTTAGTCTTTTGATGTTCTTGTACTTGATTTTGTAAGGCTTCAGAAGGACCAACTCTATTGATATGGAAAACAATAATGAGACCTTGGATGCAGTGCTGAAGGAAGCTGTTGATTTGGTATGATACAAAGCTAAAACAGAGGGCATACGCTGTTTTTTTTTTGGTTAATTTGATTCTGTTTTAGGTGTCTTTTTCTTTGGATGTTTTTGATTTCTGGGATTTTTGTCTTGTTTTGGATTTTGATAAATTAAACCTTTGGGTGTAGGAAAATGTGCCACTTGAAGAGGTTTTTCAGACTTTGAGGTGTAACAAAGATGGTCTAACCACAGAAGCTGCTGAGCAAAGGCTTGCTATTTTTGGCTACAATAAGCTTGAGGAAAAAAAGGTATTAATATATTTTAAAATTTTTATTTAATAATTCCTTTTAAACAAATAAAATCTTAGTTTTATGTTCGAAAAAACACTAATTTTCAGGTTTTTAAAAACTGATCATCAAGTTTTATGGACAGAGTTGGTTGGTTGGAACCCGTTACATAAATTATAGTTCTCTCTGTAAGTTTCGGTAGATTACCTTTTTTTCAAGTGAAATAGAGCTAATATATTTGTCTTTTTCTGTTTTGCAGGAGAGCAAAATTTTGAAGTTCTTGGGGTTTATGTGGAACCCTCTCTCATGGGTTATGGAAGCTGCAGCAATCATGGCCATAGCACTTGCCAATGGAGGCGTGAGTGTATTTCATTATGTTCTGTAATCTATGTTGGTTTTTGTTTCTGGCAAAAAACACAATACTATATTTATACATATAATAATTCACACGAATGCCTTTTGTTATTCAATTACTTGAATGATGTTAGCACGCAGTAAATATGGGAAGCATCTTGTTTTTCTTTTCTCTTTTGATATTTTTCTTGGGAAAAAACGGTGGAGGAACTTAGCAATGTCCTCATGCCTTTGCAGGGGAAACCACCTGACTGGCAAGATTTCGTTGGGATTATTACTCTTCTTTTTATTAATTCAACTATAAGTTTCATAGAAGAGAACAATGCTGGCAATGCTGCTGCAGCTCTCATGGCTCGTCTTGCTCCTAAAGCTAAGGTAATTGGATAAACGATATGTGCCTTCATGTTTTACATATAAAAATACTTTCAAAGGACATTCTTGTTTTGTTGTATATTCAACCTGCAATGAATTGTTTCAGGTTTTTAGGGACGGGAAGTGGATTGAGGAGGATGCCGCTATTCTTGTTCCTGGTGATATAATCAGTATTAAACTCGGGGACATTATTCCTGCAGATGCTCGCCTCCTTGATGGTGATCCACTGAAAATTGATCAGGTTCTTTTGCAACCTTAATAGATTCATTCTTCTGTTGGCTGAATTCCAACTGAATCAGTTTTAAGTTTATTTCTTAACATTCTATGTTTCTCAATGCAGTCTGCGCTAACTGGTGAGTCTCTTCCCGTAACTAAAGGCCCCGGTGACAGTATTTACTCGGGTTCTACATGCAAACAGGGAGAGATTGAGGCAGTGGTGATTGCCACGGGTGTTCATACCTTCTTTGGCAAGGCTGCTCACCTCGTGGATTCTACTAATCAACAGGGTCACTTTCAAAAGGTACAGAGAAAGAGCCACAAACCTTATTTTAAATTAATAATTGGTATTCTTCTGCATTTGTTTTGTTCATAAAATGCTTTTCTGCATTTGCTTAACAGGTATTGACTGCAATTGGTAATTTCTGTATATGTTCCATCGCGGTGGGGATGATAACAGAAATCATCGTCATGTACCCGATTCAACACCGTGAGTACCGTCCAGGAATTGACAATTTGCTGGTACTTCTTATTGGAGGAATTCCTATTGCCATGCCCACAGTTCTATCTGTTACAATGGCAATTGGGTCCCATCGCTTATCCCTGCAGGTTTGTTCTAATTGCTCTTGTGAGTGTGTTTCTTAAGATGATCATTGCTTAATTGTGCTGACATATATATGTCGGTGCAGGGAGCTATCACCAAACGAATGACAGCAATAGAAGAAATGGCAGGCATGGATGTCCTCTGCAGTGACAAAACTGGAACTTTGACCTTGAACAAGTTGTCAGTGGACAAAAATCTTGTTGAGGTTGGTTGGCAATTGCTTCATATTTTATCTCTGTTCTAGCAATCTGATTTTATTCTGCGGTCCAACGTTTTTTATCTTGATGTTGTGGCATAGATCTTTGCGAAAGGAGTAGATCCAGATACTGTCGTTCTGATGGCAGCTCGTGCATCTCGGCTGGAAAACCAGGATGCAATAGACGCTGCTATAGTGGGGATGCTGGCTGATCCAAAGGAGGTATGCTTATTGATGTTATGTTCCTTTTATGCTTGCTGCTTATGCTAGACAGGAGGTAACAATTAGGAGAGCTTAATTAAATCTTACTATTTTGATTTACTTTGGTTTCTCTGCTTATCCCTTGAAAAAACTTCCTAGGCACGAGCAGGTATTCAAGAAGTTCACTTCCTTCCCTTCAATCCAACTGATAAGCGAACGGCTCTGACATATATTGACAATCAAGGTAGAATGCACCGGGTCAGCAAAGGTGCACCTGAACAGGTAGGCTCATCAGTAGACTTTATGTAGTTTGACTGTTCTGTTAATGCCATGAAGTAATTCATTCCTTTTGTTGGATTATAGATTTTGAATCTTGCACACAATAAATCAGAGTTGGAGCGTAGAGTTCATGCAGTAATTGATAAGTTTGCAGAGCGTGGATTACGATCACTTGCAGTAGCATATCAGGTGATGACATATATATTATGTAGTCTTGTTTCTTTGTCCTATAATTAAGTGATTTTATCCCTGTTACATTTTACAATGAAATTGATAATTTTCTTGGCTATATCAATCAATGCACAGGAAGTTCCTGATGGAAGAAAGGAAAGCTCAGGAGGTCCATGGCAATTTATTGGCCTAATGCCTTTGTTTGATCCACCTAGACATGACAGTGCGGACACAATACGAAGGGCACTGAATCTTGGAGTGAACGTGAAAATGATCACAGGTGCGTATCCTCATATTGATACTGCGTCAAACTATCTCAATGCACTTGGTAAATGAATATACTTGTTTTTATTTGAGCATGTCTCCTTATTCTGATCAATGCTCCTATTCTTGATCTTTCTTATAACCATTAGGCGATCAACTTGCAATAGCAAAAGAAACAGGACGCCGTCTGGGAATGGGAACCAACATGTATCCTTCATCAGCCTTGTTAGGACAAAACAAAGATGAGTCTATTGCTGCTTTGCCAGTTGATGAGTTGATTGAGAAAGCTGATGGCTTTGCTGGTGTTTTCCCAGGTATCTTCACATTTTCCTTTTCCATCTTGAAATAAATTTTCCTTGCAAAAACATCCCCAAGCCATGTCTAAGAACTCAAACACACACTTAAAGCTGATGGTTAGAGACTTGATCCTCTCTGGTGCCACTGCCAGATACCATTAGACAATGAGGCCTGTGGTCAATGACTGACGTGATGTTTGGATGCAATTTATGATAAGGACGTCCTTAATTTTGGTGTTAGAGTATGCTTCTTATGTTGTCTTTGCTTGTACTACTTTCATTTAATTGCTGGTGCAGAGCACAAGTATGAGATCGTGAAGCGCTTGCAAGCCAGGAAACATATATGCGGAATGACTGGTGATGGGGTCAATGATGCTCCTGCTCTTAAGAAGGCTGACATAGGCATAGCTGTGGCTGATGCAACTGATGCAGCCCGAAGTGCTTCCGACATTGTCTTGACAGAACCAGGTCTTAGTGTTATAATCAGTGCTGTACTAACTAGTCGTGCAATATTCCAAAGGATGAAAAATTACACGGTGAGTCTAGACTATAGCCATGATATGCAATGGCAACATTTGGAGTCAGCCAGGCAGTTCTTCTAACTCAAGTCCTTAACATACTAATTAGTCAGCTTTACTTATTTAACTTAAAAAATATATAAACAAAAATATGAGTTTTACTAGGTAAGTTATGGTTATGGTTTTTTCAGGCATTATTATCTCCTCCTTTCACAATTAACCATATTGAGCAACATTGTTGTTTAATTTGAAGTTATTTGATTTCTTTCTTCTTCGCAGATATATGCGGTTTCCATTACAATCCGTATTGTGGTAAGTTCTTTGGCATTGGCTTTGAAATGTTGCTTTCTGACAATTATATTTAGTGTAACTGCTGTGGTAATATAATGGTGGTTTCCTCTCAAAAAGTAGCTTGATTCTGACTTGGTACTGTACGTTCATTTGACCTCTTGCTTGACAGCTTGGTTTCATGTTACTGGCCTTGATATGGCAGTTTGATTTTCCCCCCTTCATGGTGCTGATTATTGCTATCCTCAATGATGGTTTGTAATGCTTGTCTTCATTACCCTGAAAGTGCAGTCCCTGATTCTATTTAGTATGCTTGCTTGAAAAACAAATCATTGGTCTGTCAGGTACCATTATGACGATATCCAAGGATAGGGTGAAACCATCTCCTCAGCCAGACAGCTGGAAATTGGCAGAAATCTTTGCTACTGGAGTCATTCTTGGTGGTTACTTAGCCATGATGACTGTCATTTTCTTTTGGGCAGCATACGAGACAGACTTCTTTCCCGTAAGATGATAGTTTTATGACATTGAAAGTAACCAAATCAATATTCATCTACTTTCACGCAGAACAATTATGTTAGAATTGGAGTTACATTTAGTCATTTGTTCATTTTTTATCAATTATGATTTTTGCTTTCTAGCAAAATCAACGATCAGAGGAACCCTTAATTTCTCTTTTGTTGTTGCTTTTGACCATTCGGCTGTGTGTGTGTTCCATATGATGTATTACTTTAATCATGCCATACTCAGTTGCTTAGTGTGATGCTGTGTTATTCAGCGCACATTTGGGGTTTCAAGCCTTCAGCAAAAGGACCATGATGACATGAGAAAGCTTGCTTCTGCAATATATCTGCAAGTGAGCATTATCAGTCAGGCGCTCATATTTGTAACAAGAGCAAGGAGTTGGTCTTATGTTGAGCGTCCTGGCCTGTTACTTGTAACAGCTTTTGTAGCTGCCCAGCTGGTTAGTGAAACTGCTGCTTTTTTGTCGCTTTCAAACATGAGTTATGTAAAACAGAAATACCTATTCTTGATTTGTCTGGTTTCTCTCATGAACAGATTGCTACACTGATAGCTGTGTATGCAAACTGGAGCTTTGCTGCCATTGAAGGAATTGGATGGGGTTGGGCAGGTGTGATATGGCTTTACAACCTTGTCTTCTATATCCCACTCGACTTTATCAAGTTCTTCATACGATATGCCCTGAGCGGGAAGGCTTGGGATCTTGTTATTGAACAAAGGGTATGATTTTCAACTGGTAGAGCAACTTTTGTTGTTGCGCGGAGCAACTTGCTGAATGTTTCATTTGGTTGATTGTTTTGCAGATTGCTTTCACGAGGAAGAAAGACTTTGGGAAGGAAGAACGTGAACTAAAATGGGCACATGCTCAGAGGACCCTCCATGGGCTCCAGGCACCTGATACCAAGATGTTCAGCGACCGCACCAGTTTCACAGAACTTAATCAGATGGCTGAAGAAGCAAAAAGGCGAGCTGAAATTGCGAGGTATGCATCCATTAATAATAAGCTAACACTAAATTTTGCGGTCAGCATATTCATTGTTTTCCCTTTCCCTCTTCTTATATGCTCACGGAGACATTTAACTAGATGGGCAAGAGTTACCTCCAGGGGCTAATTAAGCCTAAGTTTCTGGTTTCTATCCAGGTGATTAGAAGCTGGATGCTGTAAAATGGCACATAAAATGCCTGCCAATTACATGGATGGGTTTAATTTTTGTTGTTCTTTAAATTGTCAAATAGAAATTGGCAATGCTTTTCATTAGAAGAGAGCTGGCATATAAACCCAAAATGCAAGAGCATCAAGGGCTCTGTTTGTTATTCTCATCTAATGAATGGCTGATCACAGTTGATATTTTGATCCTTTTTGGAGTAGAGCAAAGACATGAATATAGCAAACTAAATGTGTTCCGAAATGGGTTATTGCTGGAGGGGTAATGGTAGCGTGTGATCACGCTAAATATTTGCATTTTCTCTTGCAGGCTGAGAGAACTGACTACGCTGAAAGGGCATGTCGAATCGGTAGTTAGATTGAAGGGTCTTGACATAGACACGATTCAGCAAGCATACACCGTCTAAGAAGACATCAACATTTTGCACCTACATGCTGTACATATACTGCTGCGGCTGCTGCTACTGCTGAGAGTAATAAAGCCCTGTAATTTGTCATCCAAAATATTCCAACTGCTTTTCATATGCTTAAATCCATCATCTTCCTGAAAGACTCTTGTTTCCTATGGATTCAATGTAATCTTGGTCCTGTTCTCTCTACCTCTTTTCCATATATAATTTCATTTTAATGCTGGCTCTCTCTCTAATCCTATCAAGGAAAAGCAGAAAGCAACAGAACAGAGTTGATCTGAAATCCTAGAAAGAATGAATGCTAATCCTTTAATACCAATCAGAAATCTTTGTCAATAATACGAAGATGCCTGTTGTTAGAGAGGAGTCTTAAGACAGCTGCCAAGATTTAATTACTCAAGAATTCTATCAAGGTCACTCTACTTGCTTGAGTAAAGATGCTGCATATAAAGATTCCTTCTCCTTTTGGGGCAATAACCTAATTGTATCACTCCATTTCATACTTAACAAGCTAAATTTGGAGCCACCGAATGCAATATGGGAAATCAGATAAACACAAAAGGAAATGAATGTAAAAGAAAGCATCTGACCATTTATATCAATCGCATATATGAAATCATCATCGTCCCACAATAAAGAGTTGAAACATTGTTTACCATAATCAATTTCAGGAAACCCCGTTAGACATTATTAAAGGAAATATACAAACTGAAAGTATTGTCAAGTAGCAGCCTGGAGAGTCCTATGCTTCTCAACCTTCTTCTCAAGGTCATTCTTTTGGGCTCCAACCACCCTATCCACTTCCTTCCCTTTCTTCACCAACACAAATGTTGGCATTGCCTGCACCCCAAATTCCTGCGCCACATCCTAGAAACCCACCAACAACCAAAAGAAAAAGAAGCGACAACAAAAACCAAGGGCAAAATTAATAAAATCCTCTACAACGTCTCCAAATATATATTACAGACTATGTTATTTCGTCCCAACTCAACTCATTTTTTAGGGTGCATTTAGGACACAGAATGATATTGTAGCAAAGGCATAACAAGTTACCAAAAAATTGATCATATCTTTTCCATTATCCTGTACACAAAATGCACTCCTAACAATTTACTTACAAATTATGTACAGAAAAGGAGAGAGTTACCCTGAGAAATTATTGAAAATCTTCATTTTTATCATGTTCTATTAATCATCCTGTATACTAAAGCACCCTGACAGACTATTTCCAAATTATGTGCAGAAAAGGATCGAAAACATACAGGCAGCTCATCAACGTCAATTTTAACAAAATCAACTTCCGTGAACTTTGCAGCCATGTCATGTACAGCAGGTTCTATGAACTTGCAAGGCCCACACCAGGAAGCTGAGAAATCTATAACTATCTGCTCTCATTGTTTTTTTTTTTATGCATATAAAAAGAAAAAGAAACAAAAACCCAGAGTCAGATCTTTTGTATAATAATCACAAGAACCATCAAAACTCAAAATAAATGGATAAAAAAAAAAAGGCAAAATTTTGGATTTGGGTTGACAGAAAGGTACAAGCTTTGGGGTTTCTTTGACAGAGTTGAAGTGAAGCTGCCATCTGGGAGATGAATGGAAGGTTAAGACCCTTGAAGGCTCAGATGAAGATGAATTTGAAGATGAATCTTCTGATGCCGAACCTAACAAGCTTGAAAAGAAAGAACCCATTTTCTTTCTCTTGATTTCCTTTTCTTTTCTCAAAACAAAGAAAAGAAAAAGTGAGGCTAGTTATTACTGGATGCAGCTGGAGCAGGGAAGCTTCGGTTTTATCGTTATACTTTGCAGAAATGGTACGAAATCAGTGGAAATCTTTATATAATTTATTTTTTAATTACGTATTTGTTCATTACTACTAGTTTATTTATTTATTTATTTTTATTAACTAAGAAATATGTTTATTGAATTGCAATAAGTTACGTAGAGGATCCTGAAATCAATAATTTTTTATTCATAAATTTGATAGCTCTTATTTAACATTAATTATAAGAATCTTTTTAATTTTTTAAAAACCAATTGACTTTAAATATATTTCTTAGTACAACCTACATTAAGTTGGGATCAAATGGTGATTTTTAATTAATAATATAAATATTAAAAATAATTATATGTTACGTAATTTAAATTTTAACAGTACTATTTTTAAAAATATATATTGCTACTTGGGTTTGGAATTCATTTCTTCATGTTAGAGCAAGCCAAAAAATGGGCCTTTTGGATCCATTAATTTGGGCTATGGCTCTCAGTTGGTGGGTTGTTGGGCTCCCCATTTCACAGAAGGAACAAAAAACATGGCCCAGATGTGGGTTGATTGCTCATTTGAATTTCAGGCCCAAAGGCAACCTTAATCTGGAAATTGTTCGACTTTCTACCAAAATTAAAAAGAAGATTGATTGATTAGATGCAATGATATGATAATAATTACATAGAACGTTCAAAGCATCATGTTATATATGTGTCATGTTGGACATTTTCAATAGTAAAACATATTGGACATCTTGTAAATAAGACCTAAAAAAAGATGGAGGTTCAAGTTCACAAATTAAAGTCAATAATGGTGGAACTTCGACTTAATGTTTGGTATAACCTTTAGTCTTGAATTCAATGAGACAAAGTGTATTATTCGTATTGAGCTGTTAGCATTATAATATGATAAATAATATTTCATTTCAGGTCAAGTGGCAGGTAACCATAATAGTAAGGACATGATGAGTAATGTACTTTTAATAGGCTTATAATATATATTTGTTAGAGTAGTTATGGGGTATTTTTTATGGGATCTACCTATGTGAATGCAAAGTGTGACCACTTTTATGAGCTTAATAGCACTCATGAAAAAAAGATGCTAACATTAGTGGGAAAGGCCTGACATGTATCAAAATGCAAATAACAAAAACAAAACCAAAATTATTAACGCAGCGAAAAAACAACTAAAACCGACCTTTCCACCTAAGGCCACTTTCATGGTTTTTGGATGGTATGTAGTACAACAAAACGCACGTGTGATCTAGTCATTACCTTGGGTACAAAGGAAAGTTTGATTCCTTGTACAAACTCCACCAAAACAGCCCCTCCAAGAGACCTTACACTAGGCTTGGTTGTTGCAAACCAAAGTTGTCTAAGAAATTCTTATGCATCCTCTAATGAAAATCCACACAATGAATGGAGAAATCTTTACTAAAGGGTGGGATTTCCAAGCCTCCAATGTGCTAGCAAAGATGTGTTTTTAAACACTATTTCCTTCCTTTCACCCTAGCCAAAAGAACAAAAGAAAACAAAATTTTCTCTTCACACACTCACAAAGGGCGACAACATTACTCATTAGTGTTGAGTAGTGGTTAGGTTACTAAGAGCGTAGCTTAAGCCAGGTATTTATATCATGGACCAATTTCAGCTCTAATTGCTTTTCCATGTAATTGCTAATTGGTCCTTGCACTTAATTAAGCCTTTTAATTAAGTTCAATAAAAGTTTATAAATTCTAGTTTTGATTAAATCCAACTTAATCACCTTTCCCTATGTAATCTCAATATTCACCTTTTGTGTGTGACCCATTAGGCTTCCAACATGTTGACAATGACTTTAAAATGTAATCCGTAAATTAAGTTTAGGATTAGATAAATTCAAACTTACTTTGAATTTATCATTAATCACATTAACCATTTTATGACTTTAGGTCATGAGTAGGATCTAGCAATCCATCATGGCCACCCAAATGTTAAAAGAGTCAAAATGGTTTGACTCAACTTTTAGTGATCAGTCTTTTAGTGCAATTCAATCTTTTCATGATGTATCTTAGAAAGTTTAGGAGCATAATGCAATGTCAACTCTTAAATCTTCAATTTCAGTCATAACACTAATTAGCTATCATGGATTATAAAAAACTCATTTCCTAAAACCTATTGTGCTTTGGCCAAAGTTTTCACATAAGCTAACTTAAGGTTGAACAATTGAGATACATCTCTTTAATTACTCGGAGTGATGAATCCTATCTTGACCATTGATTTGCCTTCATGTGCTTCATGCTATACTCAACGTTCATCCTTTTTAGGCATCCTTGGTTAGGACTTGGAGAGATAAAGTTAAAGCATAACACTCTACATATAAGACAAGCTGGTGTCTTCAGTCTAAGGATCATTTGCATGATTGTCAAATGAGGATATACTCCATTGACATTAGAGTGAAATACCAAATGGAATCCTTATGTTGGGTTATGTCTAGCGAACTTGTTCCTAGAACAAACACTTACTTTTTAGTTCCAAGTATTCCTATACTTTAACCTATGAGATTGGTTGCTTATTTTTGAACTAAGGAACATAGAATGTACTAGTCTTTAACCATCATTGATGTCTAGTCTCAATGATACATTGACTATGAACAATTTAGAGAGTATATTTTGATGCATAGGGATTTCATAATTGTAACAATTTACAATTCTTTTACAAGACAGGTTAATCTCATGGACTTTATCTAATAGACATATAAGCATAGTCTTATTGATGAAAGAAAACCTCTAATCATTTGACATGAATGATATGATTGCATGATAGGACATAAGCCTTGATCAATCTGATTGGCTACAAGGCTTATTCCAACATAAGCATGGCCATAAAGTGTCACCGGATATTGTGCATTCATTGGTGTTGTTACGACCCAAACTCGGGTTTGTGATTGGTGCACCAGTCCGACAAGTGAAGCCTGCGAAATCCAAGCAAGCCTTAGAATTCTCGTGTCCAATATTCAGTCCATGGTATCATAAACAAAATATATAATCCATTTCATTTCATAAACTCATTAGTACAATATTCATAAGGCCACACATAGGCCAATCATAAGGTTTATATCATACAACCCTTTGTACACAATATCACATGGCACTCAGTGCCTACAATATCTGAAATACATTATTTTCTAAATTTTAAAATTTCAAATGAGCTAATGTGGACTGGCCTTAGTGGAATGAACCATTAGGTGGAAAACCTACTAGATGCTAAAATTGGTTCATTCAAACGATGATGCTAAGCCACGTATATATCACTTATCTGAACATGGTACACAAAGGGGGTGAGTCATCTAATACTCAATGAGATGGGGATGCTAACGCAGCATAATAAAGCATAAGTGAATATTCATAACATGAAGACACATTTATTATATAACATACATAGTAATTTATCAAATATTTCCAAAATATAAGTGCAAGGATCATTCTAATATCCTACATGCATATCACACCATGCTTGCTGGAATCACATCTCAACGACACACTCATATTCATTAATTGATCAAATCCGTGTCTCCAAAATACAACATAATAAACAAAGCTTACCGTCATAAACCATCATTATGTATGCTCCATAGGCACACTTTAGTTGTCGGGCACAACCTCAAACTCAATATGTATGATTTGCTTCCCTCAAAGCTTTTCTTCAAATGTCAACCACATTTAAATTATACAATGACCACCACATTTTAGTCATATATCAATACACACATATTTATGTATTATATCATCATAATTAAACACATCAATGAGTGGTCCTCCCCTGGACATAGTCAAATCATGCACGGTGGCCAACTGCTTTAAAAAAACAAATCACCAATAGAGCAAAGCTACTAGTGGAGCACAAGTCACACCTGTGCCGAAGCAACAAGAGGAGAATCAAATCACACCCAACACCGACGCAGCTAGCAGAGAATCATATCATCGACCGAAGTAATCTCCTAACAGTTGGCATCGCCCGAAGTAATCTCCCATTGACGGCATTACCCAAAGTAATCTCCGTACGAGCGACATCACGACACTAGAGGTGGGAATCGTAGGTAAGACCAAACCACAATCCTTGTTTACCATCATCCATGCATGCACACACACATTCATAAGGTAGCGGGACCTATTTAACCTCAAGTCAAATCAACGTTTGGAATTCATCCCTCAGACGAAGCACAAAGCCATAATGAGACCATCATGTCTCTATCTTTCCATATGTCCACAACATTTCACAAATCACATTTATCGAGCTTCAATTATCTATACACTCGTTTGAATTCTAAATGCCTTAATGATTCATGAATCATAATATCATATCATTTAATTGGCCTTTTTTAGCCCCACATACATGAACAATTCGCATCAGTTGTCGAAACACATGGTAGTACACATACTCAAGCAATTAGGCCTTAATAATCATGGCTCATTGGGCACAAATGCATCAACAATCTCATTTTAAATTATCCGTAGCCAAATATCCGCATATACATGAGCAATCTTGCATCATTAATTAATCAGCAATCAGGCAATCCAATCCCACATCATGGCATAACCATCACACTAACTTAGTCACAACATATCCAAAAGCCACTAAGATCATACATCACCTAGATGTTTAACAGCTCATGCTTCCTAATAACAATCACAAATAAACACATATACTGGCATATTATTAATAATATACTAGCCTAGGCATATTCATCTAGACATATACAAATCATTCAAGTACCATAGCAGCACATTAAAAAATCATTCAAGTACCATGGCAGCACATTAAACAATGTGTGATGCATCACATGCATTTTCAAAGGTAAACCCCACTCATAGTGACAAATTGGAGGTACTCCACAGCCAACTTTTGATTTTTAGCCTCCAACCGTCCACTACCTCACAAATGCGTCAAATTACTTTGATTTCCCCCTTAGGATACATCTATCATAAAAAAACTAATTAAATCTTGATTTTCGAAAAGTGCTAGCTTTTTTAAAAATAACTAAATTTTTAACAATCTAACCTATAAGCTCAAATCCTTCAATAATGAGCTAAACCCATACTTTAGGGGCTAGATTGCACAAATTTTACCTCTAAATTCTTTAGCAAACTCAAGGGGCAAATCTCACCAAAGCTGGACTAAATCAAATCTAAATTATCAACTGATTACATCAAAAATCAATTAGTAAAAATGCTTAATCTTACCTTTAGAAGCATTTCCCAAGCTCCAATCCACTCTAAATAGCTTTAAAATTGTTTTAGGAGGTTAGGGTTTGAGTTTTAGAGAGACAAAGCAAAAATCATAAATCAAGCTTTTAGAAGTGGAAATCCTTACCTTCAACACTTAGAATCCAAGACTTGTTGATGGAATTTGATGGGTTTGAAGGATGTGAAATTTAGGGGAAAATGGTGGAAGAAGAAGAAAATAGGAGAGAAATAAAGAAAAGTCAGATTTGGGGCTTTTAAGCCCAAATTTGGCTGATTGGGCAACCTAGGGTCAACTATGGGAAGTCTGTAGTCGACCCTGGACAATCAGATTTCACTTTTTTTCCCTTCACAAGATCAACTATGGAAGGTCTATAATTGATCTTAGACTAGTATGTCTACTTGTATTCGACTTTTCTTTCACATAATCGACAATGAAGGCTTTATAGTCGATCTTGGACCAATATGCTTGCATCGTTTCCCATTTTCTTTTCTAGGATCGACTACTAGGGGCTTATTATCGATCCTAGACTAGTATATTCAACTTCCCTTGCACTTTTGCTCTTTTTTAAAGCCTAAGCTCATTTTAAACCTCTTCTACAACCTCTAATCATTCATAAAATCCAATCCACACATACATATTCTTTATTATCACATCAAATACAAATCAAAACCTTAAACCATAGAGTTTATTCATTATTTCTCATATTTCCTAAAAAATTCGACTTAGTGTAAATGTATGCACTTTCAACACTTGGCTTACATAACATATCATCAATGTACTCAAGGCACAATATATTTAATAGATCTTTCTCAATTAACTTAATTTACATTGAAAATTTGGGGTGTTACATTGAAATCATTGTGTTTGATATGTTCTATTAACCATATGGAATAGTTGGTTCATAGCATAGTTTACCATATAATTTTAATTAACTTCAACATGTTTTCACAAGGTGAAGGTTCAATAGAAAGACACCTTCATTTATGTAATTGATTTACAAGATTATTGAAAATCTAGATTATTTTGAAAATAGTGGAAGATTGTTAGACATTTTCAATAATAATATGTGTGGGACACAATCTCACATTAGAAGAAATAAAGAAAGTTGTTCTTTAAATAAAGAAGAGTATAAGTTCTTAATAGTTGGACTAAAGTGGGTTAACATGCAAATTGAACCTTAGTTAGTCTTCTGATTTAATTAAATTAATAATACATAATGAACATATATTACTATTTATAAAATTACTGGACACATGTAAGTGTAGTTGCAATTGATTAATAATAAATTATATTTATTTTTAATTTTTTAAATGTCACCATATATGTTTATACATATAGTCAATTATGTCTATACAAACATACATGTAAATTCTATGTGAACATGGACTCTTTTGTTTAATAAAAGAGATAGAGACAACTTTTTTTTTTGAAAGAGAAATAGGGACAACTTTAACAATCTCTCATTCCTTTTTCTATATTCTCTAGATTTCTTTTATATTTGCAGAAAATTCTATAAAAGTTTGGTGAATTTGCTATAAACTAGTGAATGCTTAATGGATTGGTTTTGTTAGAGCAAAAAGCAATTAATCAATTGGTTTGATTATTTCCTTAGGGTTTATTGCTTATGACCCTTTTACACATTATCAGTGGGAGCACATAAAATGTTAAAGGCAGTGATATTGATACACACATTGGAGCCTATTAGTGTAGAAGTCTCAATGAACAACATATCAAGAGCGGGTTGAATTGGTATTTAAATTTTTTTTTGAAAACTAAGTGTAAAATCAAGACTTTTAGCAACCAAAAATTCAAAAAACAAGTATGCAATTTTCGTAAATAAGTTTTCAACAATAAATTACAAAGAACAAATAATAAACAAAGGTAAAATATTTGTCCTAAGTCAAGTGCAAGCAGTAAATCATAATGCAGAATATTAAAAGCAAAACACAAGATTTTATAGTGATTTGGCTTTTTCTAGTGCCTACATCCATTTTCTTAGAACATTAAGGAATTTCAAATCCACTAAGGGAAATGAGCTTTTTATGGGATCAAGTGAAATCCTCACAATAGCTTTTTCATGGGATTAAGTGAAACCTTTACAATAACTTTTTCATGGGATCAAGTGAAACCCTTCAACAATGGTTTTTAACAAGCTTAATCACAAACCCACAAGTAGCTTTTCAAGGTTAAACTAGAACCTTTGCAAAGATGTGTGTACAAGGGAATATAGCAAAGGATTTGCCTTAGAAAGGTTGAATGATACAAGTTTAAGCTTTAGTATGAAGAGAAGAAATAATCTCAGAAAAAAATTACCTCAAGCATTTTCAAAAGAGTGAGTTTTTCTCTTTTGAATGCTTTTTGGAAGACTAAGATGAAAGCTAGAGAGGAAAAATAAGCTTGAGGGTCTTTCTAGGGTTTTTGTCTTTAGTATTGGTATTCTCTTACTTCAAAATGACTCAAATAAGTCTATTTATAGTGTTAAGGATGTTTGGAGCCGTTAAACACAAGTTTGAAATAAATTTGCCCATTGCTGAAGCTTGAGGATCAACTACCATGCTCCTAGGATTGACTATGTTCTTCAAAAATTATCTAATTAAGGCTTTTATAGTCAACTAAATTCATCTTATACTAAATCCAACTCTAGAGAGTGTGCAACTTTGAGGTTTGGATTTGAGGATCAATTACCATGCTTTGAGGATTGACTAGGTTTCTTTGAAATGGAGGTTTGCATGATGCTATAGTTCAAGGATCGACTGTTGCTTGATCAAGATCGACTATAGCTCTTTTCAGCTTGATTTTTCATTTTGTTTTAGTTGAGGATCGAATGGCACTCAAGGAGGATCAACTACAATTTCACAAATGTCTAAGTTTCGTGAGACCACTGCCTATGGAGTGACTACCTCTTTTAAAGGATCAACTATGGCTACCTCGAATCATGATTCTTTATCCATTCTTATAAATTCTACCATAGGATCGATTGATGCTCTTCTAGTATTGATTGGAGCTTCATTTCCTTAAGATTTCTTGTCATTTTGGATTTCACTTTAGCTATTTCATCCTTGTTTCCTCCTTATGATCTAAAATCAAGTTAAAACATGTTTGTTTTTTATTTTGTTGGCTGAACATCCAAAGTTTGAAATCTTTCGATATTTTTTTAAAGATGCATGGCTTTTCAAACAATTGTAGCATGATGTTAGGAGGTTAAAAATATGATTTAGGCAATTTCAAATGCTTGTCATTAAAATTAAGGTCTCATGCTATTTTTTCAAATCAAACATAAGATATTTTGTCATTTAATGCTAACAATCTTCGCCTTTTTAGCATGACAAAATCATAAGCATATTGCATTTGGAATTTTGTGAAACCTTCCTATTGTTGGTTTTGCCCACACAAGTATATATATCGAACAAGTAATATAGGTAGTATGTCCAGATTGTCGTTCCCACAGAAATTTGTTTCTAAAGTTTTACTAAGTACTAAAATTATATAACAAATTAATTATATTTAAGCAATTCAAAAATTGAAAAACTAATCCAAGAAAAAATTAAAATAAACACTAAATTAACTTGCAGAAATTAAATATGTTGAGAAAAACAGTAGATTAAAGACTTAGGATTATGGGTTCATTCAACATTTCATCTAATACTAGCTTCTGTTGTTATTTATTTCCCCTGGATGGTTTTACTAACCTAGAATCCAAAGCTATGGCTAAGTCTCCATTGAGATGCTTGCACAAATACCTAACTTAATTAGTTCACTATATACCTAACTTAATTAGTTCACTATATATCTATAAGAATAAACTAAATTCAGTTCATTAAGCAAGTGTCCTAATTTGGCTATGTATGGCAATTGGTGTATCTTTATCCGAATCGCGAATCTGATAACCTAAGTGACATGAACATACACTATCCAAATCTTAGTCCAACCTAAAATCTCTTTGTCGAGTTTCAATTAGATTCATAAATCAATTAATTGTTGATCAAACAATTAAAGACATTAAAGGCAGATTTGAATAAGTAAAACAATACACATTCATGATAAATAACAGAAAAACAAGTATTTAGACTACATGTTGAAATCCGTCACAATCTTAGAAAAGCGAATTAGTTTATGATATCTAAATAAATCAATATCCAAAGAAATTCAGCCATGAATTCAAATAAGAAAAATGAGTATAACACGTAAGAGAGAAATAAAGTAATGAGGAAGCCTAGTTAATCCTGAATATTTCTCAATTGCTCTTGATTTCTTGCTTAATTCTTAGCTCTAATTCTCCAAAAAAACTACTCACCGCCTCCTCATTTTTGAATACTCTCAAAAAGTCCCTTAAATATGTGCAAGATTCCCTACTTTCCAATTTCCTTTCAAAGCTTTTATTTTGGGAAACCAGGGTGGTGTTGCGGCCATGACTCCTTGGCACTGTAGTGCCGTGGCAATCATTAGTGGTGTCGTCATAGTGTTTCTTCCATGCCTTGGCACTCTTGCCTCAAGCCAAAGTATGATGCACCTCATTAGCTTAGGCCCACGACCATGATCTTCCTAGTGCTGTTGTGGTAGCTCTCTTAGCGTCGCGACCAAAAGTAACTCAAGGCCACAACTCTAGTCACCATACTACCTTGTGCAGAATTACATCCATTTATCATCTTTTAATGTAATTTTCACCTTTATCTGGTCTAAAATGGGTAAAGTAGTAAACATGAAAGTTATAGTCCATTCTTTCAGCATGCAATGTATCAAGAATCACATTAATTGGACTTTTTTAGTTCAAGTTATCTTTGAATTACTGCAACGTATACGAATGAAGACTTCACCATGCTTGTGTTGTTTTGATTCAAATGCACTTTTTTCATCAAATATCCTACACAAATCCATGAAAGAAATCAACAATAACTCTTCTTGAAGAAAATTAAGGAAGAATAAAGTAAAATTGAACTAAAATAACTTAAATTAACTACTTAACATGTAATCTAACTTAAACTAGAAAAACACCTAAAATACTAAAATCTGAACCTAAAATATCAAAAATTAGCTACTTAAGCCCCCAAAATATGTCAAAATAACTCTATATAATAGAGTTTTCACTCCCCCTAACTCCATTAGTCTTTATGCCCTTGCTTTGAAAACATTTAAGAAATTAAAGTTCAAGTGAGAAGGTAATGAAAATATGAAGTCTGTACTTTTTCAAAACATATGCATGATGTTTTCAAAACATTTGAAAACATATGCATGATATTTTCAAAATAAGTTCCAACCTTTAAATAACTTAAGAGCATTTCAGTATGCTCATAAACCTTTTTCCCCTTTTTTGTTAATATAAAAAAGATTAAGAAGTGTGAGCTTTAAAATAAACTTAAGAGACAATGGTTAACAAAATCATCAAAAGTATAAGCATTAAAAACAAAGACATGATGAGTAATCAAAATTTTTGATTGAAAAAAGATTTTCTAGGGAGAATGTAGATATTACACTCTTTATTAAGAAAAATAAACATGATTTACTTGTTGTTTAAATATATGTGGATGATATAGTAGTTAGATTAATAAGCTCAATATGGAACAATCCAAAAGGGGGTGAATTGGGTTGTTTTGTAAATTTTGAGAACCTTTTTTATTTTTAAAGAAATAAGGTCCCCTCTTTAACTTAAATGCAAAATTTGAATATAAACAAACTAGTTGACCTCTTAATCAATAAAAGAAAATTAACTTTCAAGTAAAAATAAGAGTGAAAAAATTGACACAAGTATTTTATAGAGGTTTGGCCTCCTTGCCTATGTCTTCTCCCTTAGATTCACTAAGAAATTCAAAATCCACTATTTGATCCATATTTGATATAATGCCTTCTATGGATCAAGTATAACCTTTCAACACAATGCCTTTTTATGGTTAAAGCACAATTACTCTACCTTTTCTATTGGTTAAGGTATAACCACTTAAGCAAGTACAATGAAAGAAATATAGGTGCAACTATTATGCCTCTTAAAGGCTGAATAGAGAATTTGGTACAATGTTTAATGAAGAGATGAAGACTCAATAAATGCTTGACTAGAAGATTTTAAGAATTCAAGAAGAGTACAATGGGTTTTGAATGAATTTATGACTAATTCTACTTTCTTGAGTTATGTTTTCAAGTCTTCCAACCTTCATAAATGCTGAAGAAGCTTTTATTTATAGTTATTGAAGCTTTAAGGGTAGTTAGGAGTGCATTTAATGTGACAATAGCCGTTCTTCTCTTCATTCAAGGCTCTAATGGTCACATTGTATCGATACATATGTGTATGTATCGATACATTGCCTTTTATTTTTGAATTCTCATCGAGATGTATCGATACATTTGTGCATGTATCAATACATTTGAACTTGGCTGCAAAGGTTTTGACATTCTTCTTAAAATGTATCGATACTTTTGAGATAGTAAGTACTTCTATTGAAAATGTATCAATACATTTGTGAATTGTATTGATGCTTTTAGGTCGGTAAACATTCTGTCTCAATCCTATCGATACAATTAAGAATGTATAAATAGATTGAGTTTGACTTTTGAGTTTTGACTCTGCTGAAGAACATGTTTCGATAGATGTTGGAATTTATCGATACTTATCCAAATGTGTCGATGCATGAAGAACATGTATTGATAGATTTAGACCATAATGCATTTTTTAGAGCCTTTTTAATTTTTTTCTTTTTCAAACTTAGTTGACATTGTTTTGGGATGTGAGAGCTTTGTTTTGCTATAAGTTGAATGAATTTTGGTCATTTCTTTTTGTCATTTCAAAACATAAAGAATAATTAATCTAATAATCTCCCTTTTTTTGATATGACAAAACAAATGAGCAAAATTTTAAAATTTGATTTGCTAGACTTTTTAGGATATGAAAATTGTCTCTAGTCTTAAGTCCTCCCCCTCAATTTATGATCTTATTTAACAAATGTAAAATGATTTTATTTGGTAAAAGAAACATTTTCTCTTCATTCTCCCTTTTTTTGTTATATCAAAAGAAACGAAGGAAGAACTCACATAATGTAAAGTTGAGTAACAAAAGGATATACACAGCACAAAGTGACTGAATCATAGATAATATAGAAGGAAAAATAGCTGAAAAGGAAGTAAATAGCATAGATGAATATTTGTCTAGAAACATGAGATACCAACAATGAAGTTAGAAACCAAAATTGGTTAGCAAAGACCATGTAACATTAGGTAAGAAACTCTGAACTAAACTATAAAGAAATGTTTGAAATGACCAAAGTAACAATGATGAGCATGAATGCACAAGTGGCCATCTAATCCAACAAAGGCAATGAGGATGAGGAAAGTTGCCAATGTCCCATATGAGGGGCTCAAGGAGGTAGTGGAAAGTGAGCACGAAATGTAGTGAATTGCTCTTCGAGTAGGTGTTGGTGGTGAATGAGCTCCCAAGTCTAAGGCTCCAATGCATCCAGCCTGTGAATCATGTTAGCATCCATATATTCCATAAAAGATAATAAACAAGAATAAGCTTGCCCATTACGAAAGGCAGTGGACATAGGAGGATAGTTAGGACCTAAACTCGGGGGAGCACTCGGACCAACACTAAGGGTAGCACTAGGGGTGACACTCGACTTAGCCAAGGTGTCCTTATTACCCTCATCTCTAGCAAACTTAGGTTCATTGACAACTTCTTTACATAGCCAAAAGTTATTGACATACACAAAACCAAGCTTATTGATGGCATGCTCATTGATCTTCATGTGCATTTCATGTTGCTTAGGTGGATCGCACCTAGTGTGGATGCCTACAAAGTCGATGATAGCACTAATGGCCATGATATACAGAATGCCTTCCTATATTTGGTTATGATTTTTATCATGTCATTGAGAATAAACTTAGCTAGATTGACATGTTGGTTGGTTTTGATAAGGTACCAAATCTAGAAATCCTTACTCTTGATGGTGGAATAATTTGTGTCGTGAAAGTGGAAAGTGTGAGACACAATAAGGTGGATGATGCAATTATAAAACAACAGACGTTTGACATTGGTCATGTTTTTCTCATTCGTGGGAGGAAAAGTGTAAACAGTGGATAAAACCTTCTGTGACATGATGCTCTCAACATAGTTTAAATCACTTTGACAGATGCCTAAGTCTAGAACAAAATCTAAGGTGTGCTAAGCAACCACAATCTTTTTGCCATAACATAAGTGTAGAACATATTAGTGTGCTTTACCGGTTCATTATCCTCATAGTCTTGAAATTTTGTGGTGGCATTAAAATAAAATACTCGGACAAGATCGACATAATAGGTTCTGTTCATTGACAGATAATTGAGCCAATCTAATTCTAAAAAATTATCTATATATGGCAAAATTGATGTTAGCAAGGTAGTTGAAGTCAATTACCTGTCCTGGCTTGACATCTCGCTGGGAAAAAACCTTGCCGAACTATTATTCCAAGGATGGATGGGAGAAATTTCACTTGAAAAAGCAGTCGTTGAAGCACGGGGCAGGTGGTGGGGGAGGTTGGGAGGAAAGAGCCACCTCGAGGTGGAAGCCTTGCTATGGTTGATAGTAGATTTGGTGCATTTTGGACAAAAAGCCATTTGAGGAGTAATGTGAGAGGAATTAGTTGGTGGAAGCTGTTTTTGGGGCTTGAGGGGTGATTTAATAGGACCAATTTGACTAAAAATGTAGCCAATTTGAAAAATTGGATGAAAAAGGAAGTTAGGGTTTTGAAATTGGGAATTTGGGATTTTGGGTAGAATGTGATGAAATTTTGAGAAAAAAAAAGTGTTTTAAGTAATAAGAGGGAATAGAACCAGTTTAATTGGTGCAAATTTAAGTGAAAAACAAAAAAAAAAAAGTTAAAAGTTGAGAGAATTTGGAAAGGAGAGACTGAAGGGTAGAGAGAAAATAAGTCATTAGGCTCTTAAAACCCCAAGATGTATCAATACATGGGTTCATGTATCGATACATACGAGGCAGAATGTTTTATTTTTGGCTATTGGACGAAATGAATCGATACATTTTGTGATGTATCGATACATGTTCTTGCATGTATAGATACATATGCATATGTATCGATACATGTAATACAAGATTTTAATGTTGGCTACTAGACAAAAAGTATCAATAGAATGGACAAATCTATCGATACATGAGGTCATGTATCGATACATGAACTTTTGTAGCCTTGAACAAAGCGATTTGTGACTCTAAATGTAAAACCCGACCCTATAAATACATGCCATGACATACATGCACTGAGTAGCATGTTATTACACTAGGAAAGTCCCTAAGAATAGACAAAACCTGGTATTGTACCTAACGGTACACTTGAGTTGATTTAACCTCGAACTAGTTCAAATAGGAATCGTAGGATGAAATTTAATATTTTACAGTCTAAGAATGACTAAAAATGATTGTTCGGAGTTCGAGGGTTCATTTGGAAAAAAATTGGAAATTTTGATGTTCAGGGGCAAAATCGTCATTTTGCCACCTAAGATAATAATTTTATCATGGAGTGAAATTTTTGACCAAGATTAACTATTTGGAGTATAATTTAATGATAGGAAGTGAAAATTTTTAATTCCGACAATTTTCGGAACATAGGGGCAAAACTATAATTTTGTCGCCTCGAGGTAAAATCGTAATTTTCACCACCCAAAACTTGTCAAAATAATAGGATTTATTTATTTTTGGTATGAATAACTATGGTATTTCAAGTGGTGAAAAATAAAAGTTTAAAAGATGAAATTTTAAAAACGGGCCAATGGAAAAGTGACACATGGCACTTTTTAATTGTTAATATTATTTTAAAGGAAAATCAGCCCATTTAAACCCCACATCAGGTGATGGTCAGCCATAAGGAGAAAATAGGAGAGAAAATAGAGAGGAAAGGAAGAAAAGAGAAAAACCAAAGGAAAAGTAGAAAATTCAAAGGGGAATTCACGTTTTTCAACCGTTTACGCGTCTAATAGTAAGATTTTTCGACTTTAGCTTGATTTCTACCTTTCCTATGCCTTTGTTTCCATTTAGCATGCTTGAGGAGAGAGATCAAAAAGTGATACCAAGGGCTGGCCGAATTTCAAGGGGGAGGATTTTGATTTTTTTAGGTTTTGATTCTTAGTTAAATTGGTAGTTTTAGTTAGTTAAATGTGTATAGAAATCAAATTGGGCAAGAAAGCATGAAATTCTCACAATACCCACCCTTGGCCGAATATTCAATGATGTACAATGATGATGAACTGATTTTTATTCTAAGGGAAATGAAGAGAAAATGATGAAAAATGGTTAAATGTGATAGAAAAACAAAGTGGAAAATTTACCGAGTTAATGTCCCATTTTTGACCGAATTTTCCAAGGAGGAAAGTGAGCTGATTTTGGTGATTTTAGAGGGTTATTGGCTGATATTTAATGGTTAAAAATGTTGGAGAGAAAATGGGACAATTTAGAGCTAAAATGGAGCGCGTTAGCAATTTATCGAGTAAAGTGCTAAAAATAAGTTAATACCGCGTTTAAGCCGTTTTAGGCTATTGCATTTCATACCATGCATTAGTATAGGATTTAAGTCAATTATATAGTGATTTAGCATCAATGTGGTGAATTGCGTAATTTGTGCAATGTGTCTAGGAGGAGAGCCTTCCGATAAGGCAAGGAAGTCGTACCCGATGAACAGTGATCGGGGCACCTAGAAAGCATTTAATTTGTACAAACGATGAGTAAACCTATTATTATTGTAAATTATATAGAGTTTATTTTTAAATGCTCTTCATGTATTTTATAAAACGAAAATGAGATTAAAATGGGACTTTTGATGTTTTAAAAATAAATGTGACAAATAAATATATTGTGTTGATTATCTGAAATAAGAAACTTTTGATTATGAAATTGAGTAAATGGGAGGCTGCCAATTGTTTTAAAAAAATATATTTTCCTATGAATGGCTTATGATATATGAGTATATGTGGCTATATTTTATAATTGCATTGGGAATTTATGTAAGCTATCTTTTACTATGCAAGCTGGGTAAATAAATAAAAGTCACGTTATACTGTCGAAATTTTATTAAAATTGGTGGGTTTAGTCACTGTAGTGACGAGTTTTCGTAGACTGCCTATTAGAGGGGCACGGTAAATCAGGTTATATAGTTACTCTGGATGTAGAGGCGAGAAGGGTAACTCCCGGGGTAGTGTTAGAGCTCACTTCACGTCGAACCCCCACGTGAATGTGTAACTCGGCCAACGCCAAGGAACGGCTTGATTTCAAAACTAACATGTGTTTAACATGTAAATATCTTAACAACCTTGGCGGACTCGGTTAGATGCCTCGGCCAAGGTATCCCCGAGGACTAGTTTTTGGCTTGAGCCCTGTTTCTAATAAAAGTCATAAGCCTTGACAACTGTTTTGGTAAATTACAAATATTTTATGGTTTAAAAAAAAATAAATTGAAAATCTTATGAAATGGTTTGTGTTTTGTTGTTTAAACTTGCCTCCATTTTACTCGCGTTTAGATATTTATGATAATGTCTGTTTATTCATTGGGATTGCAAAATCTCACCCACCTCATTTCCAAATATTTCAGGCCTGTGGTAGCTTGTAGTTACCCGATTTTGTCGAGGATTCCAGTTGACCCCTCTATCTCACAAACAGTAGGTTACTATCACTAACACTTGGTGTATTTATGGGCCACTTGTCATTGTAATTATTGTTGTACATTATAACTTTGTAAATTATTGTATGTATGAATTTATTTTACTTCCACGTTACAAAAGATTACTTACACGTGTTTCTATAAATATTGTTTTATATAAAAATGCTATATTTTAATCAATATTTTGAATAGTAATATTTATCTATAAATCCTTTTTTAAAAAATAATAATAAAATAAATTTTGTCTTTTGATTTACTTGAGCCGAAAACGATTGGTAATTGTTTAAAATGGAATGTTTAACAATGATTGCTCACAAGAAAGGCAAGAAACTGATATGTAAGCCTTGCGGGGTTCCGATTGGCATTTCGGGTAATGAGTGTCAGTCGGGACGTCGCAGCGGTTATCATGGGCCTGAGGGAGGTTCCGGGTCGTGACACTAAAAACTTGTGAGTTGGTTTAGACATTTGGTGTAAACAAAATAATGTGGATTTTTTAGTTGAAAGGATCTTAAAATAAGGTTTAGAACTCGTGCAAGGGGATTTTGAGCTTAAAAATGAGAATTGTTTTAGAAAGAAAATCTTGTCTTACTCAAACAACTTTCCCACAAACCTTGAGAATTAGGTGGCCATTACATGAATGCAGAAAGATGTCATGAGCATGCTTGTGTGTCAATGCACAAGAAAGATTCAATTATCATACATGCAATCAATTTAAACATTATCTTTAATTTGTCACATGAGACCCACAACTAATCAATGAGCATAACAAGTGCAGAATTATTTATTTAGATTGGATTTATCATACCTAGTTCACTTTTGATTTTGCATAATTGTCCTCTATCAAGTGTCTTAGTGAACATATCAGCCAATTGATCTTTTGTGCCTACATATTCAAGTGCAATATCTCTCTCTTGAACATGATCTCTAATGAATTGATGCCTTATTTCTATGTGTTTAGTTCTAATTGTTGTTTCATCCATGGTATTTGAGCACAACAACTTCTAGCAACTACATATTCAGCTTCGGTAGTGGATTGAGCTACACTATTTTGTTTCTTTGAGAACCATGAGATCACCATATTACCTAAAAATTGACATGCACTAAATGTGCTCTTCCTGTCTATCTTACATATACCAAAATCAACATCCTACTATGAATGAAAGTCAACGGTGGAATTCTTCGAATACCATATTCTTAAATTGGATGTGTCTTTAAAATATCTAAAACTTCTTTTAACTGCACTTAAGTGTGATTTTTAAGAAGATGGTTGAAACCTAGCACATAAACCTACATTAAAGCTTATATCCAGTTTACTAGCAATAAGATAAAGCAATGAACCAATCATAGATCTATAGAGCTTTTGGTCAATGGGCTCACATTTCTCATCTTTGTCAAGCATGGTTGAAGTGCTCATTAATGTGTGATATGTTCTTGTGCTTTCCATACCGAACTTCTTGAGCATATCTTTTGTGTATTTGGTTTGACTTATGAATGTGCCTTTTTTTTTTTTTGCTTAATTGGTAGTCTAAGGAAAGAATTTAGTTCACCCATCATGCTCATTTCAAATTCCCTTTACATGGTCTTAGCAAACTTTTGACAAAGAATCTCATTAGTGGCACCAAAAATAATGTCATCAACATAAACATGCACAATTAAAATGTCTTTGACTTTGCTTTTGATGAAACAAGTTTTCCTCTATTAAATTCATTTTTAATTAAGAATTTTGATAATGTTTCATACTAAGCTCTAAGGGTTTATTTTAATCTATACATCACATTTGTTAATCTAAAAACATGGTTTGGACAAGTTTGGATCTCAAATCCTGGTGGTTGTTCAACATACACTTCCTCATTAATTAACCCACTTAGAAAGCACTCTTAATATCCATTTGATATAGTTTAAAGTTCATATAGCATGCAAAGGCTAATAACATCCTAATTGCTTCTAGTCTAGCTACCAGAGCATAGGTCTCATCATAATTTATTCCTACCTCTTGACTATATCTTTTAGCAATCAATCTAGCTTTGTTCGTAGTTATAATTCCATTTTAATCCATTCTGTTTCTAAAGACCCATTTTGTACCTACAATTGGGTAATCATGTGGCCTAGGAACTAGCTCCTACACTTGACATCTTTCAAATTGATTTAATTCTTATTGTATAGCTAGTATCCAATAGTTATCATTTAAAGCTTCATCAATGTTTTTACGTTCAATTTGTGAGATAAAGGAAACATATTCACAAACGTTTTGAACTTTGGATTTAGGTCTTACCCTTTGATTTGGTTCACTAATGATTTTTCTTTCATCAACTTTTTTTCTTATCATTGGATAGCTAGGCTCACTTTTTTCAATTGTAAGTTCAATTTGTTCCTCCTTTTGTGATGCCTATTCATTTATTTTGGATCCTTCAATGTTGAGATCAAGCTCCTCAACTTGTTTTGAAGAATGCTTACATCATCATCATCATAATGTTCCTTTTTAGAAAAAGGGTTAGAATCATCAAATAACACATGGATGGATTCTTTTACAACTTATGTTCTTTTGTTGAATATTCTATATGCTTTAGAGGTCAAAGAGTACCCTAGAAAGATTCCTTCATCACTTTTAGCATCAAATTTGCCTAAATCAATCATCTTTTCCATTATTCAGCACATAGCATTTACAACCAAATGGATGGAAGTAAGTAATGTTTGGTTTTTGTCCTCTATAAAGTTCAAAGGGAGTTTTCTTTAAAGTTGGCTTGACCATTGCTCTATTTATGATGTAACAAAAGGTATTAGTGGTTTCACCCAAAAGTATCTAGGTAGATTATTTTCACATAGCATGGTTCTAGCCATTTCTTTTAAAGTTCTATTTTTTCTTTCGACTACATTTTGTTGTGGAGTTCTAAAAACTGAAATCACAAAGTTGTTCAAAGCCTAGATTTTCAAATTCTTTTCCATGATTTTTCCTAACATTTGTTATTTTATATTTCTTTTCATTTTCAACTCTTTTGCAAAAGGAAGCAAAAATTTTTAAAGCTTCATCCTTGTGCGTAAGAAAGAAAACCTAAGAGAATCTTGTATAGTCATTCACAACTACTAGGCGGTAATTCTTTCCTCTTAAGCTATTGGTGCTAGTGGTCCTAGTTGGTCCAAATAGATCTATGTGTAGTAATTGTTAAGCTTTAATGGTTGTGATATCTTTTTTAGATTTAAATGAGCTTATCCTATATTTGCCTTTAGCACAAGCATCACAAAGTTGATCATTTTCAAAATTTAACCTAGGTAGCCCTATCACAAGATCTAGAGATTGTAGTTTTGATATTGTGTTCATGATAACATGTCCTAGTTTCCCATGCGATAACCAACTATTTTCATTCTTTTTAGCCATGAAACATGTATTGTTAAAAGATAAGTCATCCAAGAACACAACATATGTATTACCTTGTTTATGTCCAACAAAGAAGGTTTTATTTGTTTTAATGTTAATAAATGACATGTTAATGATTCAAAAATGACTTTAAACCCTTTATCACAAAGTTGGCTCACACTGAACAAATTGTGTTTTAAACCACTCACAAATAAAACATTTTGAATTTAAGAGATATATTTTTTACCAATGGTACCAATACCTTTAGTTTGGCCTTTTAAGTTGTCTCCAAAGGTTACATTTCCTCCTTTCTTTGGTCTTAACTCCTTGAAGAATTCCTTGCTTCCAGTCAATATCTAGATCATCCACGATCAAGATACCATTTTCTTTTTTCTTGTGTTCTTGACTTTAAGTAAATAAGCTTTTCCTACAAATACAAAATTCAAACATTTGACTTTGGTATCCAAATTTTCTTGGGTCCATATAAGTTAGTATTTTTGGTTCTTTTGGAACCTATTCCAATTTTATTACCTTGCCATGTGGAGGTTTTGTTCCTTTTGGAACCCGTACACTTATTATTTTCTTTCCTCTAAAAGTGGTAGTCTCAAAAGGCAAGAATAGATAAAGTGTCTTACTTTATGACAATAAATGCATTTCGTGAAAGATTCTAATTTCACATTATCTTTAACAGACAATTTTTTAAAGTGAGTTTCTTTTTGAGTTCCATCATAACCTATTCCTTCTTTGTCAAAGAATACTCTTTGTGTTTCTAGCATGTCATTCAATTTTTGTTTACTCATATTAAACTTTGAAAATGTAGCATGCAAATTCTCATTCCTCCTTTTCAACTTATTTCTTTCAATTTCCAAATCCTTGACTATGTTTTCTAGTTCATCAAATGAATATGAGTCTAAATCTAAAGTGTATGAACTAGATGTCACGACCCAATTTTCGAGCCATGACCGACGCATGGGCCCAATGGACGGAGTGTAAAACCCGGTATTGTACCTAACGGTACACTTGAATTGATTTAACCTCGAACTAGTTCAAATAGGAATCGTAGGATGAAATTTAATATTTTATAGTCAAGGAATGACTAAAAATGAGTGTTCGGAGTTTGAGGGTTCATTAGGGGTAAAATTAAAAATTTTGATGTTCAGGGGCAAAATCGTCATTTTGCCACCTAAGATAATAATTTGATAATGGAGTGAAATTTTTTACCAAGATTAACTATTTGGAGTATAATTTAATGATAGAAAGTGAAAAAGTTTAATTCTGGTGATTTTTGGAGTGTAGGGGTAAAATCAAAATTTTACCACCAGCGGATAAAATTTGAGATTTTGAGAGAATTTAGATCAAATTTGACAAATTGGAGAATGGTATGAGTATAAGGGATGAAAAATATGTCTATAGGCAATTTTTCAATTTTTTGGGCAAAAATGTAATTTTTCACTTTTACGGGGGTAAAAGTGTAAATTTCAAAAATTACTCCACCGAGACTTTGGATAAGTCTGAGAATTTTATCTAAGCTATGGATATGTGGGACAAGTGTATGGTGAAAATTTGAAAACAAATGGATGAAATTTTAAAAATGGGCCAATGGGAAAGTGACACGTGGTATTTTTTTAATGATATAATATTATTTTAATGAAAAGTCAGCCCATTTAAACCCCATTTTAAGTGCTGGGCGGCCATAAGGGAGAACAAGAGAGAAAATAGAGAGGAACGGAAGAAAAAAAGAAAAACCAAAGAGAAACAAGAAAATTCAAAGGGGAATTCGTGTTTTTCGCCCGTTTACGCGTCTAACGGTAACATTTTTCGATTTTAGTTTGATTTCTACCTTTCCTATGCCTTTGTTTCCATTTAGCATGCTTGAGGAGAGAGATCTAAAAGTGACATCAAGGGCTGGATGGAATTCTAGGGGGGAGATTTTAAAATTTTTAGGTTTTGATTTTTAGTTAAATTGGTAGTTTTAGTTAGTTAAATGTGTTTAGAAATTAAATTGGGCAAGAAAGCATTAAATTTTCACAATACCCACCCTTGGCTGAATCTGCAATGAGGTACAATGATGGTAATCTGATTTTTATTCTAAGAGAAATGAAGAGAGAATGATGAAAAATGGTTTAATGTGATAGAAAAACAAAGTGAAAAATTAATCGAGTTAATGTCCCATTTTTGGCCGAATTTTCCAAGGAAGAGAGTGAGCTGATTTTGGTGATTTTAGAGGAATATTGGCTGATAATTAATGGTTAGAAATGTTGGAGAGAGAATGGGACAATTTAGAGCTAAAATGGAGCGCGTTAGCAATTTATCGGGTAAAATGCCAAAAATAGGTTAATACCGCGTTTAAGCCGTTTTTGGCTATTGCATTTCATACCATGCATTAGTATAGGATTTAAGTCAAATATATAGTGATTTAGCATTAATGTGATGAATTGAGTAAATTTTTGCAATGTGTCTAGGAGGAGAGCCTTTCGGTAAAGGCAAAGAAATCGTACCCGACGAGTAGTTATCGAGGCACCTAGAAAGCTTTTAGTTTGTACAAATGGTGAGTAAACTTATTATTATTGTAAATTATCTAGAGTTTATTTTTAAATGCTCTTTATGTATTTTATGAAATGAAAACGAGATTAAAACGGGATTTTTGATGTTTTACAAATAAATGTGACAAATAAAGATATATTGGGTTGATTATGAAATTGAGTAATTGGAGGCTGTTAACTGTCTTGAAAATTATATATTTTCCTATGAATGGCTTATGAGATAAGTATATGTGGCTATATTTTGTAAGTGCATTGGGAAATTTATGTAAGCTGTTTTACTATGCAGGCTAGATAAATAAATAAAAGCCACGTTATACTATCGAAATTTTATTAAAATTGGTGGGTTAGTCACTGCAGTGATGGGTTTTCATGGACTGCCTAATAGAGGGGCACGGTAAACTCGGTTATATAGTTACTCCGGTTGTAGAGGCGAGGAGGGTAACTCCAGGGGTAGTATTAGAGCTCACTTCATGTCGAACCCCCACGTGAATGTGTAACTCGGCCAACGCCAAGGAACGACTTGTTTTAAAAATAAAAATGTGTTTCACATGTAAATGTTATAACAACCTTGGCAGACTCGGTTAGATGCCTCGGCCAAGGTATCCCCGAGGATTAGTTTTGGCTTGAGCCTTGTTTTCTTTTATAAAAGACATAAGCCTTAACAATTGTTTTGGTAAATTACAAATATTTTATGATTTAAGAAATAAATTGAAAACATTATGAAATGGTTTGTGATTTGTTGTTTAAACTTGTCTCCCTGTTACTCGCCTTTAGATATTTATGATAATGTCTGTTTACTCATTGGGATTGCAAAATTTCACCCACCTCATTTCCAAACATTTCAAGTCTGTGGTAGCTTGTAGATATCCTATTTTATCTAGGATTCCAGTTGACATCTCCACCACACAGACAGTAGGTTTCTAGCATCAACAGTGGGTGTATTTAGGCCACTTGTCATTGTAACCATTATTGTACATTATAACTTTATAAATTTTTGTATGTGTGAATTTATTTTACTTACACGTTACAAAAGATTTCTTACACGTGTTTCTATAAATATTATTTTATATAAAAAAATATTATATTTTAATCAATATTTTGAATAGTGATATTTATCTATAAATCCTTTTAAAATATTTTTGTCTTTTGATTTACTTGAGCAGGCAACTACTGAAAATTGTTTAAAATGGAATGTTTAAAAACGATTGCTCACAGAAAAGGCAAGAAACTGATATGTAAGCCTTGCGGGGTTCTGATTGGCATTTCGGGTAATGAGTATCAATTGGGACGTCGCGGCGGTTGTCATGAGCTCGAGGGAGGTTTCGGGTCATGACACGTAGCCCACTAAGCCTAAGCAAGCCTATATATATAATCGTTCTTATTATCCCGTCAACTATTCTTACATTTACATCTCATAATCTCAACCCTTTAAGTACTTTAATAGTAAATTATAAAAACCAAAATTGCATTTATATTATCCCAAAATAACATTAACTATTGCCACTCATGGTAGCTTTACCAATCAAAATGTACATATATGGCCTAAGGTATACATCTGAGTACTTTACATCACAGGTACGTATTTACAACAAAAATGACTTTGGGCTTCCAGCAGAGTGACCAAGCTGAAGGTGCGGCTACGAAATGCCAAGATACCTACCAAGGATACGAATCTACGAGAAACCTCGACCTAGTTACTGGCTGCCTCTTGATCTGAAAACATGAATTTGAAAAAGGTGAGTATAAACTCAATGAGTGAACATAAGAAGGGAACAAGCAATTGATAGGAAGAATTTGGAAATCATGATGCACTTGTTTCAAAAACAATGCAATTGATTTAATTTCTTACTAAAAACCCCTCCTTTCAAACTTTGATTAATAACCTCATAGTGTTGCAAAAACCCATGATCAATCCATGAAGTTAAATGGGTGAAAAATATGTCAAAATCAAGCAAGGTAGCAAGTATGGTAGCAAGTTTCTCGTTGCAGCGAGAAACAATGTTAGTTTGCATGTGTTCAGTTTTTCTAGTATATCTCCCAATAAAGAAGTTCAATTGACCTGATTTTTAGACCATTAGAAAGCTAAGAGGCAAGGCTAAAACTTTTATGTTTACCACTTTTCCTAGTTCGGACTAGAAGGTGGTCAAAATCTTCATTGAAATAAAAGTACTACACCAGAACCCCGAGAGTTTCTCTCTGTAGCGAGAATCAGGCCAATGTGACCCCTAAAACCTGAGAGTTTCTCGCTGCAGTGAAAATGAATCTCGCTGCAGCAAGAAACAGAGCATTTACGTGAAATGGGTCTTGTTACATCAAAAGCCATTTTCTTGTTGAAATGAAAAGCAATTTTGGGAGCAATTAACAACACCAACACACAACACAATCACAACTATTTTCATAAACTTTCTATAACATATATATATATACATACATCATTATGCATACCATCCCACCACCCTCAACTCAATGCAATATCATCATCATGTGTGCACTCCCTACTCGCACACTTCAACATCATAATGTGTGCACTCCTTACTTGCACACTCTATCATCATCATGGGTACACTCCCTACTCGCACACTCTATCATCATCATGTGTGCACTCCCTACTAGCACACTTCAACATCATCACACAACATTATTCATCAATACAAAACATATATTCATATATATACCTACCAACATAATATAAAAGCACATGGATTCATCCTTTTACACATTTCACATTTTTCACAGCATCAAAACATTTTATCAAGGGCTTGTTCCATGGCACACATTTTTAAAGAAAAGTTGGATAAAATCATTCAAATGTTCATTCAAATACATTACATTTCCCAAAAACATTTTGAAGTGCAAGTTCACTCACTAGTCTTTATTGATGTTTTGGTGGGCTTTAGTTTCGATTAATGTTCCGAATGGAGGTGTAGGGTTTCGTTGGAACCTATCACACACAACAACATCACCATCTGTCACGACCCAAATTTTGAGCCATGACCGGCGCATGGGCCCAATGGACGTAGTCCACTAAGCCCAAGGAAGCCTATTAATCTGACATGTTCATCATTCCATCATAAACTACTAAGTCACATTTCATAACTTAGGATCAAAGTAATATTAAACATTGCCACCTCATACTGGCATACTAAACAAGTGTATGTTCGTTGTCTACAACATGTATCTTAATAATTTACATTAGGTTTGTCTATACACAACAAAAGAATACTCGACTTCCAGCGGAGAGACTCAGACGAATGTACAGCTATTGAATGCCGAGACACCTACCAAAAGATGGATACAAGTCTACGAGGACACCTCGTCCTAGTTACCGGTTGCCTCGTGATCTGAAAACTTGAAGTTGAAAACGGTGAGTATAAACCCAGTGAGTGAACAAGAAAGGGAACAAGCATACCATAAGGAATGTTTAACGAAATCATGATGCATTTTTTTTCAAATCAATGCAATTTATTTTTGTTCTTATTAAAACCCCACATGTAAACCCCACATGAGTAAATCACTTTATGAAAGGGTCCATATTCAACAAAGGATTTGGAGAGTGAAAACTTTAATAACATTCATGCGAATCAGGTCAAATAAACGACGGGTCCTCGCTGCAGCGAAAAGGTATTCTCGCTTCAGTGTAGCTGTAGCGAGAATGAATTTTTACTGCATGACACTTGATTTAAATTATTAACTAACCGAGGGTTTCTTGACTGGCCGAGGGTTTCTCACCAAATCTCCTTATATTAAGCTTAATTCATTTATTCCTTAATGTTGGAAATCCATGCTCAAATATGGTAGCAAAGAAGTGGAAAATAGGGCAACAATTGATCAAAATGTGAGACAAAACAAAAAGTTTTTCGCTGCAGCGAGAATGCTATAGTATTTTCTGGCTGCAGCGAGTTTTCGGCCAACCGCCCTCCAAAAACCCGATAGTTTCTCGCTGTAGTGAAAATGAATCTCGCTGCAGCAAGAAACAGAGCACCAAGAAAAAGGTTTCCCTTCACTCAATAAAAGGCCATCCTGCTAAACCAACAAAATTAACATAAACACATGAAAATTCCCAAAGTGCAATGTATCAAATTTCACATATATGTCAATCATATATCATATTCATGAACTTTCATTTCATAAGTATAGATATGCATAATTACATAGATAAACATCAATATCATCATAATCACACCCGGCTCATGTACATCCCCCCACATCGTGCACACAGTGTGCACCATCGTGTGCATCCCCCCACATCATGCACAATCAGTGCCATCGTGTTCATCCTCCCACATCATGCACATAGGCACTATCATCATCCATCTCTCACGCCACCATCATCACCGGCTTGTGCATCCCCCATATCGTGCACACACACGGTTACAATCATCATACACAATATCAATCATCATGCACAACACACATATATATTTATCATCATAATGCAATAGTGCATGAATCCATAGCAATCACATATCACAACATAAAACCATTTAGCAAAAGCTTGTTCCCAAGGCACTTGTTTTTATGAAAAACTTGAAAATTCATTCAAATGTGTGGCAAATATATTATATTCCCCAAAACAAGTTTGAAGGTAGTTCACTCACCAATATATTGTTAAGCCTTTAGTTGACTTTAATTCCCCTAATGATCCAATTGGGGTGATGGGGCTTCGTTAGAACCCTAAGGTTTCTTTGTAGTTGAATTCTCTTCCAATAGCTTCCAAACAAATGGGGTAATTCTCTTTTTCTCTCTCTAAAATGCCCAACTAGTGAGAGAAAGTATGGAATTAAGATTTATCAAGGATTTTGAAGTGAGAGAGTGAAAGAATACAAGGATTCTAGTAAAAAAGGCACTAAGGTATGAAAATTAAAGCTAGAGAGAGAAAATTATGTAAGCTTCATATCAAGCTTCCATAGAGGTTGGAAGCAACGTGAGATGGGAAGAGAAGAAGAAGAAAAAGCTGCCAGAAATTCAAGAAGCTGTTGGAAGAAAGAGATATTTATAGCCCAAGCTTATCCACTCTAATTAAATTACCAAAATGCCCCTCCACATTATTAGCTTATTCTCCTCAAACTTTTATGCAATCTTTTTACTCTTTTGACACTGGGACAAGGTCCATAATGGTCTAAATATACTCGGGTTCACAAAACTTAAAATTCTAACTCGAGGTGAAAAATGACCATTTTGCCCTTATCGTGAAAATCATTAAAATTTTTGTTTCCTTGTCATTTTACCCCTAATTTCATCATTCATTTATGCTTTAGGCCTACTTAGGCCATAATATTGTTTAAAATCTTACTTTTATCGGCTCATTAAGGAAATGACAAAATTACCCCTGATCAGGGATATCGCTTATTTTACTAACTATGAGTCTATAAAGGTCAAGGTCTCACACCATCAACCCAACTTGGCATTATTACTATTCCAAAGCTATTTTCTAAATTGGGTTCTACTAGTCATTCCTAACTAGTTTTCAACTACTATTAAATGGCTATTATTTGCACCATCCTAATCACTTTAAAATGAATAAACAACCTCAACTACAAAACATTCCCAAGTCTCATCACTAGCTATTCTTAACACTTAAATATCAAATTCTAATTCCCTACTCACCTTGGTACCTTCGTAGTTGAATCTCTTTCCAAAAATTTCAAGCTATTATGGAAGCTCCCTCTTTCTCTCTCTAAACACCTAGCTAGTGAGAGAAAGAATGGAAGTAAGATTTTTTTTTCAAGGGTTTTAAAGTGAGAGGGTGAAAGAGCACAAAGGTTCTATGAAAGGGTGTACAAAAACATGAAAAGTGAAGCTAACTTGAGAGAGTTATGGAAGCTTTAAGAGAACTCCCATGGAGGATGAAGAAACATGAGAGGAAAGAAGGAAGAAGAAGAAGAAGCTATTGGAAAATGTGAGAAGAAGCTGCTAGAAGATGATATTTATAGCTCAAGCTTATCCTACTCCACTTAAATTACGAAAATGCCCTGAGCAAGTTAGCTTATTCTTCTTCAATCTTTTGTGCAATCTTTTTACTTTTTTGATACTGAGGCCAAGTTCACAATGGTCTAAAAATACTCGGGTTTACAAAAAATTAAAATTTTGACCAGAGATGAAAAATGACCATTTTGCCCCTACTTTGGAAATCATTATTATTTTTACTTTCTTTGTCATTTAATCCTTATTTTCATCATTCATTTATGCTTTAGGCCTACTTAGGCCTTAAAAATGTTTGAAAGCATACTTCTAGGGGCTCACTAAAGAAATGATGAAATTACCCCTAGCTCGGGTTATCGTGTCTACACCTAGTTATGAGGCTATAGAGGTTGAGGTCTCACACTAGAGTCATGGGAGATAAAGCATACCTTGGATTTTTCAAATGCCATGAAGCAATGGTTGGCAACTTCATTTTTTTCATCTTGATAATCATCACTATCGCTCCAAATAGCAATCATGGCTTTCTTCTTGTGGTTTTTTGGGACACTCTTCTTGTTTGGACATTCATCTTTAGTGTGTCTTGATTTTTTGCACTCATAGCATATTAAGTGGTCTTTGCTATTTTCCCCTTTTGGCATATGTCTTAAAGGAGGTCTCTTACCTTTATAGTTTTTTCTCATAAATTTACTAAATCTCTTAGCTAGCATTGCTATATCTTCATCTTCCTCACTCTTATCTCTTATGTTTCTTTCTTTTTTTTTAATTTTAGATTTTAAGGTTATTCCTTTCTTCTTATTGTCACCTTTCTTCTCATCATTTAGAGCATTCTCATGGTTTAACGTTATCTCATAGGTAAGTAAAGATCCTATAAGTTCCTCTAGCTTGAAATTCTTTAAGTTTTTGGCTTTTTTTATGACTGTCACTTTTGGTCTCCATGACTTGGGAAGACTATAGAGTATCATTTTAACTAATTGAGCACTTAGGAAGTCTTTTCCTAAGGCCTTTAATCCTCCAACTATGTATGTGAATCTCTCATACATTTGATTTATGGTTTCATTCTCTTTCATTCTAATAGCTCATAATCATGTGTAAGGAATCCCATCTTGGATTCCTTAACTGGATTTGTTCCCTCCTATGTTGTCTCTAAGGTGTCCCAAATTTTTTTAGTGGTTTCACACATGGATACCCTATTGAATTCACTAGCACTTATAAAGCAAAGAACTGTGTTGAATGTCCTGCAATATGTTTGTATTAACTTCTTTTCTTTGTCATCCCACTTTTTCCTAGTTTTTACAATGATTTTTCCATCTACCTCCTTAGTGGGAACATAGAGGCCATCTAAGATTACATTTCAAACATCAATATCAACTGATTGAATGAACATTTCCATTCTTTTCTTCCAATAGGGATAGTTCGTACTTGAAAAGAATGGAGCTCTTTGAGTTGAGTGCCTTTCACCCAAGAAAGTTGAAGTGGATTCCATTTTGATGTGTTGAGCTTGTTTTTCTAGATCACTCAAGGCTGTTAGACTTGTAGAATTGAGCCCTTGCTCTGATACCAGTTGTTAGATTAATAAGCTCAATATGGAAAATCCAAGAAGGGGTGAATTAGGTTGTTTTGTAAATTTTGAGAACCTTTTTTATTTTTAAAGAAATAAGGTCCCCTTTTTAACTCAAGTGCTCAATTTGAATATAAACAATATGGTTGACCTCTTAATCAATGAAAGAAAATTAACTTTCAAGTAAACATAAGAGTGAAAAAATTGACACAAGTATTTTATAGAGGTTCGACCTCTTTACCTACATCATAACCCTTAGTGAAATTTAAAATCCACTATTTGATTGATATTTCATATAATGCCTCTTATGGATCAAGCATAACCTTTCAACACAATGTCTTTTTATGGTTAAAGCACAACTACTCTACCTTTCTATTGGTTAAGGTATAATCACTTAAGCAAGTACAATGAAAGAAATGTAGGTGTAACTAATATGCCTTTTAAAGGCTGAATAAAGAATTTGGTACAGTGTTTAATGAAGAGTTGAAGACTCAATAAATGCTTGACTAGAAGACTTGAAGAATTCAAAAAGAGTACAATGGGTTTTGAATGAATTTATGACTAATTCTTCTTTCTTGAGCTGTATTTTCAAGCCTTCCAACCTTTATAAATGCGGGAAAAGCTTGTATTTATAGTTGTTGAAGTTTCAAGGGTAGTTGGGAGTGCATTTAATGTGAAAATAGTCATTTTTCTCTTCATTGAAGGCTTCATTGGTCACATTGTATCGATACATATGTGGATGTATCGATACATTGCCTTTTATTTTTGAATTTTCACTAAGATGTATCAATACATTTATGCATGTATTGACACATTTGAACTTGGCTGTAAGGGTTTTGACATTATGCTTAAAATGTATCGATACTTTTGAGACAATAAGCACTTATGTTGAAAATGTATCGATACATTTGTGAAATGTATTGAAACTTTTAGGTCAGTAAGCATTTTGTCTCAATTCTATCGATACAATTAAGAATGTATCGATATATTGAGTTTGACTTTTGAGTTTTGACTCTACTGAAGAACATGTATTGATAAATGTTGGAATCTATCAATACTTATCTAAATGTATTGATACATGAAGAACATGTGTCGATAGATATGGACTAGAATGCATTTTGGGATGTGAGAGCTTTGGTCCTCTATAAGTTGAATGAATTTTGGTCATTTCTTTTTGTCATTACAAAACATAAAGAATAATTAATCTAACAATAGTTTTTAATGCTACTAATGAAAAATTATGTGAGAATTTTGCTAAGAAAATCCAATGTGAGTTTGAAATGAATAAGATAGGAGAATTAAAATTCTTCTTTGGTCTACAAATCAACAATGTTAGGATGGGATTTTCACCAATCAAGCAAAATACACTAAGGAAATGCTGAAGAAGTTTGGTGTGATGAATGTAAAGTCAATTGGAACACCTATGCATCCTTCTACAAAGCTTGATAGAGATGAAAAAGGAAAAGAAGTGGACTAAAAGCTTTATAGAGGTATGATTGCTTAACTTTTTTATTTAACAACAAATAGACCTGTTATATTGTTAATGTGTGCCTATGTGTAAGATTTCAATCATGTCCTATGAAATCACACTTAACTATTGTAAAGAGTATCTTTAGATACTTCTTGCATACCCAAAGCTTAGGCTTATAGTATCCAAACGGATCATTTTTTTATCTTCTTGGCTATTTCAATGCTAATTTTGCTGGAAGCAAAATTGATTGGAAGAGCACTAGTGGTACTTATCAGTTCCTTGGAAATATGCTTGTCTTGATCTAGTAAGAAACAAAATTCAGTTGCTTATCCACTACTAAAGCTAAATACATTTCAGTAGGTAGTTGGTGCGCACAAATTTTATGGATTGGGCAACAATTGAATGACTTTGGCATGCCCATGCATAATATTCCTATCTTTTGTCACAATACAAGTGCCATTAACATCTCAAAGAATCCTGTTCAACACTCTAGAACTAAGCATATTGAGACTAGACATCATTTTATTAGAGATCATGTGCTTGAAGGAGATGTTAAAATTGAATTTGTTGATACCTTCCATTAGTTGGCTAATATTTTCATAAAACCATTGTGTGAATATCAATTTTGCAAAATTAGAAAAGAATTGATGTGCATGAACTTGGATTGAATGGATTTAAAATATGTTTTTGATGAAATTGTATGGCTATTGTGCTTTAATTTCTTGTTTTGATTAATTAAAAGTAGGTTTTAAGTACTTAGGTAAGATTTTAACTGACTAAAATAATGTTTTAAATTGATATTGTAATAGAGTGTGTTCATTTTAATAGATTAAAAAGTCTTTTAATTGAATAATTTGCTTTAGTGTAAAGTTAAGATTTAAAGGCATAAGAGTTTTAACTGATTAAAGTTAGCTTTAATCAACTAAAGTGGTTTTGTGTCAGCTTAAAAACAATCTTGACCTTTAAAAACGTGCATTATGAACAATCTCATGATCATTTGGTATAAATACATGTTCTTGAAGTTGAAAAACTTCTTGAAAAAGGGGAAAACTCTCACAAATGCTTGAATTTGTTTACTCCAAGACATGGCACCAATATTGATATTATTAACTTTGTTGTGCTTAATTATTAAATTTTGAAAAATGAGAAATTGTTCATAAGTGCTTGATTTTATTATTTCTCATGTATTTACATTGAAAAATCATGTGCTAAGAATTGAAATATTCAAATGCTTAGTCTAGGAACAATTCTTGAAATATGTTTCATGTTTGTACTTAAATGATTGTTTCAAGATTGAATCATTGCCTAGGCTCATAAAATTGACTAAGATTAAGTCATTAAATTTAGTGAAAATATTTTTTTTGGTTCATCTATTGTTTTGGTCAAGTCAATTGCTTATATGACTTCCAATCTTGCTTGAACTTAATAATTAATGTCTATAACTTGACTTAAATGATAGAATTACTTATAGTGCTTAATTTCATAACTCAAGTCTAGTTTGATCATGACATATAGTTTGTGTTAACATAGTTGATATATCTTTTGAATATGCATTTGAATGTTGACTATGTCTTCATTGAGCCTTAAATGTTCACATAATCTAAAAATTTGGTGTGCATCCACTCTAGCTTATATATTTCTATAAATAACATGGAATGTCAAACGAAATATGATCTATGGCTTAGTGAATAGTGAATGCCTAATGTGCTTTGATTGAATGTCTCTTTCTTGAATCTTGATAATTGGTACTCATTGATGATTGCATGTTCACTTTTAACATATTCATGAGTTGAGTGCTTTATTTTCAATATTCCATTACAATTGATATCATTCATGAATCATGAATTATTGAGAAATAGCATGTGCCTTGAATTTCAATGCTTGCATATTTTTTATTGGTATATGTCTATATAGAATTTAAAAAAATTATTATATTCATGGCTGCATTTCGTAAAACAAATTAGATTCGTGATTAATGAAGATAGCCATTTTATTTCTTGTAATCATGCTTGTTCTTACTTGATCATAATATTCTTTTACATGCTTCCAACAAGTGTATGATGTTTGGTAATGCTTCATTGATAATGATATCTTCTTGATGAGAAAATTCTCCATGAATTGCTAACTTCATATATAATTTTGGAGAATATTTCTTAAAATGCTTGCTAAATGAATAGTTGATGATGAATTAAGAGTGCTAAATGATTATATTCTTTTTATATGGAATTTTTCCTTGAGTTGCCATTTTCATATGAATCGGAGAATTCTTTGAAAATGATTGATTGATATTGCCTAGCAATGATTGCTTGATGATGATTATGTTTGAGAATGATGCTTGATGACATGCCTAGGAACTACTTTACAAATATTTCTTGAAAGTATGAGTATTTGATGCATATGTTGAACATCTATTTAAATTCAAATACTTATCTAGTTCCATGAATACTTGAGTATTAGATAAACAGGTTGAATATCTACTTAAATACTCATTTATTCTAGACTCATAATTTCTCTCCAAACATTTAGATTTTTAACAATTGGAAACTTATTGGTTTCATGATTTGTCTAAAGATGAGCATTTGAATTAACCTTGTTTTACTTTTAACCCTTCTTTAGATAATGACCAAAAAGGGAGAAGTAACTAAGATTGAATGTTTAGCTGTTATGGATGTATATTTTCTTATGTGTAATGAAATTGAATGTTTAATACAGTTTATGACTTTCTTGAAATTGAATGTTTGTTGTTGCTGTATTTGTGCTTATTAAACTTGTAAATTTTTTTGTAAATGCAGTGGTTTAGCCCAAATGATAAAGAGAAACTTTGGTTAATTTTTTAAATCTAGATACACTCATTAAGGGGAATTTTTAAATATCTTTTTTAATGATGACAAAAAAGGGGAGAAAGAAGACTAAGGTAAATAGAGTTTGACAGGTCTTTAGGATTAATTTATGTGTGTGATGATTAGTTATGATTTTGTTGAATATTATGTGCTAGTTATTATGGATATTGAAAATATCTTACTTAGCTACGGTGAATATTTTATATCTTATTTAGCTACTGTAGATATTGTGAATATTTTCTTACTTTAAAGAAAACTAAGAGCATATATTAAGTGGGAGTAATTCCTCAATTGCATATAGATACAAAGTTAACATAGACATTGCACTCTTAATCTAGGGGTGTTTTTGTTGTTATATGCCCTTGAGCCAATTAGATTGGTCAAGGAATATAAATTATCGTTTAATGCATATTTAATCACATAACTATATGTGATAGATGTTTTCCTTCATGTTAGTGCAATAATTAGGAGTTATTAAGTACTAATTAGATGAAGCCCATGAAATATAAAGTCTTTGCAAGAGAATTGTAAAGTTGTTACAATTATGAGATCACTATGCATCAAAGCCATGTTCCTAAAATTGTTCATGGTCATTATATTGTCAAGACATAACATTGACAATGCTCAAAGAGTGGTACATGTTAAGTCTCTTTACTTGAAAAGTAAGCAATTGATCTCATAGTTTGAAGTATATGGGATACTTGAGGATAACATGTGGGTGTTTGTTAAAGAACAAGTTCATTAAACATGACCTGCTATGAGAACTCCATTTGGTATTTCACTTAAGTGTCTATGGAATATGTTCTTATGTGATAGTCGTGCAACTAGTCTTTAGACTTGAGACACTAAGTCATCTTGTATGAGGAATGACATGCTTTGATTTCACCCTTACAGGTTTGGAGGCGACCAGATGCCTAAACATGGTGTTTTTGGTATGCCATGAAACATGAGAAGGTTTCTGAGTGGCCAAGAGAGGATTCATCACCCTTAAGTGATTAAAGGGATGTATCTCACTTGCTCTCAATTCTTGATCAACTTGTATAAGGTCTTTGGTCAAAGTATGATGAATTTCAGAAAAATTAGTTTCCTAAATTCATAAGGTTAGTCATGAATTATGAAAACTAATATGGAATATTATAAGTAGACATTAAACCATTCTTTATGACATATCCAGGATATTTGATGAAAGGACTGTATTGCACTGAGAGGCTTATCATTGAAAGGCATTGTCAAATTTTTTAATTGACTCTCTAACATTTGGGAGGTCATGATATATTGCTAGATACCGCTCATGATCTATAAATATAAATCAAATATCAAATTGATATTTGATTAGGATTTATATTTATTGCCAACATGTTAGAAGCCTAATGGATCACACACATTAAGTGACATGATTGGGATTAAATAAGGATAATTAATTAAGTTAGACTTAATTAGAATATACCAAAATAAAGTGAAAAATTAATTAAGTTTACAGAGACTTAATTAAATTAAAATACAACTATTGTATTTAGGGTTACAACTTAGTTTGGTTATATAAATATATTATGTTAGCAAACTAAAGCTCTAAGCCTCCAAGCACTTTTTAGTCGTTTCATAAAATAAGAAAAGAAAAATAGTTTTTTTTTGTCTGACAAAAATAAGATTTGGCAAGAATTTTTGATCGTTTTGTTTTATAAACAAAACTTGCTAGCACAAGTAAAAAAATCCTACCTTTGAGAAGGTCTTATTCGGTCATTATGTGGATTACTATTAAAGGCTAAACACTTGGGTGGCTGAAGATTTGACAAATCCTAAAGGTGAAGAAGCAAAGATTTTGATTTAATTGGCTTTTGATTTCGATATCTAGAGCAAGGTATGTAACTCTTAAACTTATGAGTATTCATAATTAATTTGAAAGTTACATGAAAAACACAAATATTGATATTGTAGGATTCGACTATTTCTCTTATTAAATACTAGTTTATTTTTTCACTGCATTATGCTTTTAATTTCTTGATTATTTTCATGTTTGAGCATGAGGTCGAATCTCGGCAGTTTTGTCATCATCAAAAAAGGGGATAATATTGACTCTATATGTTTTTGATGACAACAAAATATTCTTTATTCATTAGTGTCTAATTATATTATTTGACTGTGCAGGAGAAAGCCTAAATTTCTTAACATATTTATTGTTTGAAAGCAAGTCAAGATGCCTGGTATGCTTGTTTAGTTGCAAGAAGGGTTAATTGGTTGAACAAGTAAAGAAGAAAGAGCTTTCATGAAGATAGATTAGTCTTAACTGATTAACATAGATCTTTAATTAGTTAAGTAATTCTGGGTACTACACTAAGGATAAGCAAAAAGGTCTTAACTGGTAAACACAAAGCTTAATTAGTTAAGTGGGTATTGGATGCAAAACAAAAGGTTATTAATCGGTTAACCAAAGGGGTAATTGATTAATGGTCAAACTTGAAGTACCTGAAAAGCGCTAAAATTCAAATTTAAAATGAAGTTAACCGTTGAAGAGCACCAAATGAAGGAATTCAAATTTAAAGATATTTTAATCGATTAACGCTTACTTGAATTAGTTAAAATTGAAGGCAGAGAAACCTCAATTAGTTAAAGAGAGGACTAACCAATTAAAGAAAGATTGTTGGTTGGAGAAGTTTGAAAATAGAATGTCCTTAATTGGTTAAAGCCACCTTTAATAGGTTAACATAGTGAAGCAGACTACCGGACAGAAAAGCTTTAATCAATTAAAGCTCATCGTTAACCGGTTAACGAAGCACTACTGGTAAATTTGAAAAGAGCCGTTTAAAGAAAAAATAACGGCTATTTTTGTTCCAAAACTATTTCTAATGGCTAGAAACTATCTTTCAAGTACTTAAAGAGGTTCAAACAATCATAAATGATGAGAGAAGTGTTCCAAGTGATTTTGAGCTTAGAAGACCTTACACTTGTAATTCACTCCCATCCTTTGTCAAAGTGTTTGAGCTTGAACTTGTACATTTAGATCAACTAGGTGATCAATTGTTCTCCATTTTATTTTTATTTCTTATTTGATTAAAGAGTGTGAGGCGCTTTAAGGGTTTGTTGTAAAAGCTTGGGTTAAAAGCTCATTTTATAAAAGGTCAGTGGAAGTTGTAAATTTCACTAGTTTTGGTGAAGTTAGGTTGTAAATCCTTGATTGGGAAGATCAAGGTTGTAGATGTAGGTCAAGTGGACCAAACCCCTATAAATTTTGAATTTTTTCTACTTCTCTTAACTTTTTTTTACTTGGTGTTCACTAGCCTCAACAAGTTTTTAAATTTTCCATCTCATTTCTTCTAAAAGGTTTTGAACTTAAAGGATTTCCTTCAAAAATATTTCTTAACTACTATTCACCACCCTTAAGCACTTCTTTTGGGATCAACATTGATTGCCATGCCTTGAGGATCGACTGGGTCTCCTTGAAGTTTAGTTTTGCACGATGCTATTGTTCAAGGATTGACTAGAGGTGTAAAACCCAACCCTATAAATACATGTCATGACATACATGCACTGAGTAGCATGTTATTATGCTAGGAAAGCACCTAAGAAAAGACGAAACCTGATATCGTACCTAACGGTACACTTGAGTTGATTTAACCTCGAACTAGTTCAAATAGAAATTGTAGTATGAAATTTAATATTTTATAGTCCAAGAATGACTAAAAATGATTGTTCGGAGTTCGAGGGTTCATTTGGGGTAAAATTGGAAATTTTGATGTTCAAGGGCAAAATCGTCATTTTGCCACTTAAGATAATAATTTGATCATGGAGTGAAATTTTTGACCAAGATTAACTATTTGGAGTATAATTTAATGATAGAAAGTGAAAAAGTTTAATTCTGGTGATTTTTGGAGTGTAGGGGCAAAATCGTAATTTTACCACCAGCGGACAAAATTTGAGATTTTGAGAGAATTTAGATCAAATTTGACAAATTGGAGATTGGTATGAGTATAAGGGATGAAAAATATGTCTATGGGCAATTTTTCAATTTTTTGGGCAAAAATGTAATTTTTCACTTTTACTGGGGCAAAAGTGTAAATTTTAAAAATTACTCCACCGAGACTTTGGATAAGTCTAAGAATTTTATCTAAGCTATGGATATGTGGGACAAGTGTATGGTGAAAATTTGGAAACAAATGAATGAAATTTTAAAAATGGGCCAATGAGAAAGTGACACATGGCATTTTTTTAATGATATAATATTATTTTAATGAAAAGTCAGCCCATTTAAACCCCATTTTAAGTACTGGCCAGCTATAAGGAAGAACAAGAGAGGAAATAGAGAGGAAAGGAAGAAGAAAAAAGAAAAACCAAAGAGAAACAAGAAAATTCAAAGGGGAATTCGCGATTTTCGACCGTTTACTCGTCTAGCGGTAAGATTTTTTTACTTTAGCTCGATTTCTGCCTTTCCTAAGCCTTTATTTCCATTTAACATGCTTGAGGAGAGAGATCAAAAAGTGATATCAAGGGCTGGACGAAATTCTAGGGGAGAGATTTTGAAATTTTTAGGTTTTGATTTTTAGTTAAATTGGTAGTTTTAGTTAGTTAAATGTGTATAGAAATTAAAGTGGGCAAGAAAGCATGAAATTTTCACAATACCCACCCTTGGCTGAATCTGCAATGAGGTACAATGATGATGATCTGAAATTTATTCTAAGAGAAATGAAGAGAAAATGATGAAAAATGATTAAATGTGATAGAAAAACAAAGTAGAAAATTTACCGAGTTAATGTCCCATTTTTGGCCGAATTTTCCAAGGAAGGGAGTGAGCTGATTTTGTTGTTTTTAGAAGGTTATTGGCTGATATTTAATGGTTAGAAATGTTGGAGAGAGAATGGGATGATTTAGAGCTAAATAGAGCGCGTTAGCAATTTATAGGGTAAAGTGCCAAAAATAGGTTAATATCGCTTTTAAGCCGTTTTAGGCTATTGCATTTCATACCATGTATTAGTATAGGATTTAAGTTAATTATATAGTGATTTAGCATCAATGTGATGAATTGTGTAAATTTTTGTAATGTGTCTAGGAGGAGAGCCTTCCGGAAAAGGTAAAGAAGTCGTACCCGAAGAGTAGTGATCGGGGCACTTAGAAAGCTTTTAGTTTGTACAAACGGTGAGTAAACTTATTATTATTGTAAATTATCTAGAGTTTATTTTTAAATACCCTTTATGTATTTTATGAAATGAAAACGAGATTAAATCGAGATTTTTGATGTTTTAGGAATAAATGTGACAAATAAAAATATATTGTATTGATTATGAAATTGAGTAATTGGAGGCTGCAAATTGACTTGAAAAATATATATTTTCCTAGGAATGGCTTATGAGAAATGAGTATATGTGGCTATATTTTGTGAGTGCATTGGGAAATTTATGTAAGTTGTTTTTACTATGCAGGCTGGATAAATAAATAAAAGCCACGTTATACTGTCGAAATTTTATTAAAATTGGTGGGTTAGTCACTGCAGTGACGGGTTTTCATAAACTGCCTATTAGAGGGGCACGGTAAACCCAGTTATATAGTTACTTCGGTTGTAGAGGCGAGGAGAGTAACTCCCGAGGTAGTATTAGAGCTCACTTCACATTGAACCCCTATGTGAATGTGTAACTCGGCCAACGCCAAGGGACGACTTGTTTTAAAAATAAAAATGTGTTTCACGTGTGAATATTTTAACACCCTTGGTGGACTCTGTTAGATGCCTCGACCAAGGTATCCCAAGGATTAGTTTTGGCTTGAGCCTTGTTTTAATAAAAGACATAAGCCTTAACAATTGTTTTGGTAAATTACAAATATTTTATGGTTTAAGAAATAAATTGGAAACATCATGAAATGGGTTGAAATTTGTTGTTTAAACTTGCCTCTATTTTACTCGCCTTTAGATATTTATGATAATGTCTGTTTACTCATTGGGATTGCAAAATCTCACCCAACTCCTTTCCACCCATTTCAGGTTCAGTATAGACTGTAGATAGCTGATCTCATTGAGGACTACCATTGGATCTGCATTTTCCAAACTGTAGGTTCACAGTCCTCTTTACTTTTGTTTATTCGGGGGCCGTCTTGTTATTGTAAATTAAATTAAATATTTTGACTTACTGTATTTCAGTATGTATAAATTTATTTAGCTTTTACGTTATAAAAATTATTCACGTATAGCTCTATAAATATTGTTTTATAAGAAAATAGAATATTTCCTTTAATATTTCTTTTATTTTCTTATTATATTCAAATAACCGTAATTTCGTTTTAAATGAAGATTTTAGACTTTTAAACTCATTTTGAATATGAATTATGTGTTTTGTACTTGTATATTACGTTTTAGCCAGTTTCAAAAATTTTGAGAAAAAATGACCAAAATACCCCTGTGACGAAAATTTTATTTTGATTGTTTTTTATCTAAAATAGTGTATATTCTCTAAAAACTCGATATTTAACAACGATTGCTCACAGGAAAGGAAAGAAACTGATATGTAAGCCTTGCAGGGTTTCGGTTGGCATTCCAGATAATGAGTGTCAATCGGGACGTCGCGGCGATTGTCATGGGCCTGAGGGAGGTTCCGAGTCGTGACAAGAGATCTTTCCAACCTGATTTTTCATTCTGTTTTGGTCGAGGATCGATTGACATTTAAGGAGAATGACTATAGCTTCACAAATGTTTGAGTTTTGTGTGATCAATGCCTGAGGATCAACTACCTCCTTTAAAGGATGGACTATGGCTGTCTCGAATCATGTTTCCTTGCTTGTTCTTGCCCATTTTGCTATAAGATCAATTGATGCTCTTCTAGGATCGATTGAAGCTTCGTTTCCTCAAGATTTCTTATTTTTTTGGCACTTCACCTTAGTTATTTCATCCTTGCTACTTCCTTGTGATATAAAATCAAGTTAAGACATGTTTGCCCTTTGTTTCCTTGGCTGAATATTCAATGTTTGAAAGCTTTTGATTTTTGCTAATGATGCATGGCTTTTCAAACTATTGTAGTATGATGTTAGGAGGATTAAAATATGATTTAGACAATTCAAATGCTTGTCATTAAAACCAAGATATCATGCTATTTTTTCAAATCAAAACATAAGATATTTGTCATTCAATGCTAACAAAGCCATTTTATTATTCTTTGTGTTTTGCAATCTTGTATTCTAACATGTCAAACGTAAATGAAATTTAGTACGTGAAGTTTACAAAATTCTCAATTATTTCTCTTGTATAAAATGGAACATAAATAAAGGAAAAATGAAAGATCCTTTTATTCAAATGGGTAAATTACATGTTTGATATCCGAATTATAATCAAATTATTGATTTGGTATCTAAAATTTAAAAATTGATAATTAGATATTTAAACTTTATGTTTATTAAACACTTTGTACCTTTGACTAACGATATTAGTCAAATGGGTAAGATGACAAAAAATAGTGAATAAGAATGTGTTATATATATATATATATATATATATATATAAAGAGAGGGAGAGAGAGAGGGAGGATCAACCGACATCAATTGGTTGTTCCGAGGTAGATTAAAGCTGATCTTACTAGTCTTAGGTAAATTGGTGCCATTTGCCTCATGTCAGCTAGATCAATCGTCGATCGATCCTCCCCTTCACCAATCCCACTCTCGTTTCTTGCTTTTCCCTTCCTTGCTTCTTTCTCTTTCCTTAACTCCCTACTCTTTGCTTTTTTTTTCCTTTCCATTTTCAATTTTTGAATGTTTTGGAGTTTTTTTTCCTTGTTATATTTTCTAGCTTTTATTTTTAAAGTTAAAATTAAAAAATAGGTTTTTTGTTTTGTCATTTTTAAATTTTATTTTTTAATTCAAAAATAAAAATTTAAGTAAAAGTAATTTTTTATCTTCTATCTCTTTCATTTTTCAAAATTTATATTTCTTAATTTAAAAATTAAAAATTTTAAGTAAAATCATTTTTATCTTCTATTTTTTCTTCTTCCAAATCTTTTATTTAGATTTCAAAATAATTTTTTAAAAAAATGAAAAATAAAAACGATATGATATTTTTAAACACATGACACATTTTATTGACTATTTTTTTCCGTGTCACTCATTTGATTAGCATAGTTAGTCAGAAGTGCACACTATTTAACAAAAGTAAAATTTGAGTATTTAATTGAAAATTTTTAACTTTTAAATATTAAATGGAAAAATTTCTCTATAGTTTAGTCTGAAACAAAATGTGTAATTAACTCTTCTCTATTTCAAATAAATAGATCTATTTAGTCGGTTCTATTTTTTAATTTACTAAAAATGTATCATGACAGTTGTGTCATATTTCAATCTTCTTACTTTTAAATTATAAGTTATACAAATATATAAAAAAATTTTGAACCTTAAACACAAGTAAGAAAAATCTTTTCTGGTTGCATAAATATATCTGATCTCATTTTCAATGTTATGATACGAAAATATTAAAAGTAAAAAAGTTCAAAATGCAAGCATTAAGAGGTTTGTTTACAAACTAAGCCTATCTCTTTTGTCTAACATATTAGAGAGGCCTTGCATGGAAGCAGACCAAGAGACAAGGTTCAAGCTTCTAGATTGTGCTTGAAGCTCAACGTCAAAGCTAGAAGACACCCTACTGTTCTTCTTGAGAGTTGAAATCGCCTCTATCTTGAAGGGGAAAGTGTTTGTCACAACCCAAATCCCGAGCCATGATCAGTGCGAGGGCTCAATGGACATAGCCCACTAAGCCCAAGCAAGCCTAGCTATATTATCCTGCTCATTATTCCATCAAATTACTAAAGTCACATTTCATAATTTAGAATCCAGTTAATGCTATTCATTGCCAACTTATAATGGCATTACCAACTAATATACATGTGTTGTCTAAACATATGTCTTAATAATTTACATTGGGTCTATCTATACACAACAAAAGAGTACTCGACTTCTAGCGGAGAGACTCTGATGAATGTATAGCTACTGAATGCCGAGACACCTACCAAGGGTCGAATATACGAAGACACTTCAACCTAGTTACCAACTGCCTCGTGATCTGAAAACATGAAGTTGAAAACGGTGAGTATAAACCCAATGAGTGAACAAGGAAGGGAACAAGCAACAATAAGGAAGGATTTAAAGATCATGATGCACTTATTTCAAAACAATGCAATTTAATTTAGTGCTTATCAAAACCCCTCAGGAAAACCCCAATTAATTAAATCACTTAATGTAAAGGGTCCATGCTCAACAAAAGATTTGAAGAATGAAAAATTTAATAACTTTCATGCAATTCATGGCAACGAGAATGCCTTTCCACTGTAGCGACATTTGACTTAAATTATCAATTGGTCGAGGGTTTCTTAGCTGGCCGAGGGTTTCTCACCAAACCCCTTATTTTTAAACTTAATTTGTTTATTCCTTAATGTTGAAAGTCCATGCTCAACTATGGTACTAAAGAAGTGGAAAATAGCGTAGCAATCGATCAATATACTAAGCGAAACAGAAAGTTTTTCGCTACAGTGAGATTCAAGCCATAAAACACAAACTTTCTTGTTGCAGCGAGAACCATGTCTGGTGAAACCCTTAAAAACCTGAGAGTTTCTCGTTGCAGCGAGAAATAGGGCACCAGCAAAAATTCCCCATTTCCTCAAGAAAAGGCCACCCTGTTCACATGACAAATGCAACATGAAACACATATAAATTCCCAAAGCTTAACATGTCAAATTTCACATGCATTTCAACCATATACATATTCATGAACTTTCCATGACACACATATCTATATATGTATATATATATATATATATATCCATCATCATGCACACTCTCCCATCGTCATCAGCTCATGTGCACTCCCCACTAGCACATGGCTAGGTCAGTATCGGCTTATGCGCACTCCTACTCACACATAACCGGGTTATCATCGGCTTATGCGCACTCCTACTCGCACATAGCTGGGTCCACATCAATATACGAAAGAAACACCCAATGCATATTATATATATCATCATATTGTGATAACACATAAACCATTTATATAGCACATTTTCACAAGATAAAAACACTTCACCAAAGGCTTGTTCCCAAGGTACATTTTTAAAGAAAAGCTGGATAAAATCTTTCAAATGTTTGTACAATTACATTCACATTCCAAAAACAAATTTGAAATGCAAGTCCATTCATCGGTATTATTTGAGCCTTTAGCCGATCCTAACTTCCCTAATTGTCCAAATGGGATGATGGGGCTTCGTTGGAACCTATCATCACATTAGCATCACCAATTTGTCAATCCACATACTTATAAAGTTTAAAGCTTTCTCTTAGCTAGCTTCCAATTGCCATTTAAATGGCTATCTATTTTCACTACCCTAATCACTCTAAAATGAGTGGATAACCTCAACTACAAGCATTCACAATTCCCTAAAATATCTACCAGCACATGTTATCCATAATTTTTGCAATTAAAATAAATCATACTTATAGGTATATATTTATGAAAATTTTTAAAATTGACACCCCCTACTCACCTTGGTAGCTTGAAACTTTGAAATTCTTTCCAATAAATTTTCCAAGCTATTATGGGAGCTTTCTCTCTCTTTCTCTCTAAACACCTAGCTAGTGAGAGAAAGTATGAAAGTGGGATTTTTTAAGGGTTTTAAAATGAGAAAGTGAAAGAGCACAAGGATTTCATGAAAAAATGCACCGAGGCATGAAAATTAGAGCTAGAGAGAGAAAGTTATGGAAGCTTGAAGAGGACTTTCATGGAGGATGAAGAAACGTGAGAGGGAAGAAGGAAGAAGAAGAAGAAGAAAAGCTGCTGGAGAATGAGGAAGCTATTGGAAGAAAGATATTTATAGCTCATACTTATCCAACTCCCCTTGAAATTATGAAAATGCCCTTTAGCAAGTTAACTTGTTCTTTTTCAATCCTTTGTGTAATTTTTTTATTCTTTTAACACTAGGACAAGGTCCATAATGATCTAAACTACTCGGGTTTATGAAAACTTAAAATTTTGACTCGATGTGCAAAATGACCATTTTGCCCCTATTATGAAAATTATCGAAACTTCTAGTTTTCTTCTTGTTTTCATCATTACACATTATTTATTTGGTCTTATGCCTATTTAGACCTTAAAATATCATAAAACCTTCTTCTGGGAGCTTTTTAGAGGAAATGACGAAACTACCACTAGCTTGTGTTATTGCGTCTATGCGTAGTTATGAGCCTATAGGGGTTGAGGTCTCACAGTGTTAATGGGTCCTCCTCTCACAGCTTCTGAAAAGACAAAAGGCTAATGTGGAGATCTTCTTTGATTAATGAATCATGCTTCCGGAGATTGACATGTTGTACTTAAATACACCTTCTAACAACTTCTAACTTTATTGACTTTTGCATAGAAGTTACGGAGGTCAAACCACCCCTTACATAAACACAAACTCTGACACTACATAATTAGTATAAGACAAATTTGAACTATCCTTTTATGATTGAAATCTGGAGACAGTCCTTCAAATTGCCTTCACAAGCTTTGTAAAGGTTTTTTGTGTCCATACCCCACCTTTGAGTTTACAAAGTGTTGAATTTGCGTGGAGTGAAATTGTTATTATTGAGACAACTATTGTGGAAATGGCCAGGCAATTGCAAGACAACCCGAATTAACTAGTGCATTGGTGAAGTTATGAGTTTGATTAGGATTTGGTTTATCTTCTAATTAATTAAACCAAGAAGGAAAGTCCACTACCCTTAAATAAATAAAATATGGTAATTTAAAGCTTCTAAGATGGAGATTGGACAATTAAACATTGTAGATTTTGCTAGCTTTCTCTATTATGTATAAAAGGATAAGTTCAAAATGTCTCAAAGCTTATTGTCACCATTAATGTTTAGGTTTAGCATTTAAATACCTACAAGCTCTTTAGGACAAGGGTTAAGTTTACTCTATCATTTGGATAAGGTTTCGCTTTCATAAAAAGATTCCTACTTTACATGCACCATACAAGCAAATCCTACCAATTAAGCTTCACTAATGTTGGATAATTTGCATTTTACCATTTAACAGCACACTTCGAATGAGAGTTTTTGTAAGTGTAATCTTCCCAGGTGGGTTTATATTGTTGAGAGAATTACTTACCTAAACATGTTGAAATTCCTTGTTACAAATCAAAGAATTTTTAAAGGAAAGGAATGATCAAAGAACAGGGAGAATAACATTTGGAAAACATAGGGAGAGCACACACAAAAACTCAGACCCTTCTCATTATCATCATTTCATCTTCTATACATCACACTTAACAATGAAGGAAATGGAAAATTAGCAACGTTACTGAGCCTTGAAAACGTAAAACTAATTTGGTGGGCTATGCATTGAAATCTATGTATTGGTTTTAGTGCCAAGCAATGGCTACAAAGGACACTTGGCTTAACAGCTACATAGAAACATCAAAACGACACACTAAAGTAGTGTTTAAGTAGAAATAACGAAAAAGACATAGGCTCAAGTCATGTTGCATAAAACAGTAAAGTTAACTAAATAAAACGACATTCAAGCTTAGCGTATCATCAGTTAGAGTATGGAATGACATCGTACTGTTCAACCTCTTTTTTCTTCGTCATGCTTCAACCTTTGAATCTTCCCGCCAAGCTTGCCTCTTCAATCTGCAGATTTGTGATCATCTCTCAACAGACCCCCTTGATCACTAATCTGGTAAACACCTAAACATGACCTTAGGAACTCAAAACTATCTCAGCACAAACTCTTGGTTAAAATATCAACAAATTGTTGATCAGTTTGACAATAATGAATGTCAACTTTATGATCCTTCATTGCTTCTTTTAAGGTGTGGTACTTGACCCTAATGTGCTTAGTGCAACCATGCTGCACAAGATTCTTTGCAATAGCTATAGCTAATTTGTTGTCAACATTAAGCATAGTGCCTTTATTCTGTGGAAACGCTAAGTCTGATAGTATCTTTTTAAGCCATTGAATGTGATTTTTAGCTACTGAAATAGCTATGTACTCAACTTCAGTTGAAGACTGAGCTACTACTTCTTGGTTTTTTGAATTCCAAGAAAACATGCCACTTCCAAATGAAAAACAAAATCTTTCAATACTCTTTGAGTCATCTAGTGACCCTACCCAATCACTGTCTGTGTACCCTTGAAGCTCCCCACTATTTGACTTACAAAACTTGATTCCATAGTTCATTGTACCTTTGACATCCCTTAAAACTCTCTTAACTACTCTAATGTGTAATTTAGATGGGGACTGCATAAATCTTGATAGCAAGCTAGTTGAAAACATAATAGAAGGTCTAATAGTTGATAGATACAGTACAGATCCTATCATGCTTTTATAAACTTGACCATTTTCCTTTTCTACATCATCATGTTCAGTCAACTTATCTCTAAAAGATAATGGTGTATGAATTGGTTTGCAGGATTCAATCTTGAATTTCTTCAATAAGTCTTTGGTATACTTAGATTGGTGAACTACAATTTAGTCATCAGTTTGAATGATCTCCATACCAAGAAAGTAACTCATGAACCCCAAATTAGTCATTTCAAATTCAATCATCATCTCAGCTTTAAATTTCTTCAAAAATTCAGCATCAGGTCCTATTATCATAAAGTCATCCACATATACAACTACAACAAGCATAACTGAGCTGTTAGACTTTTTCACAAAAAAATAGGTTCTGTTATACTTTTGATCAGGCCTTAAGTTCTAAAATAATAATCTATTCTCTCATACCAGGCCCTAGGGGCTTGTTTTAATCCATATAGTGCTTTAATAAGCTTATAAACTTTACCTTTAGAACCTTGCTCTACATAGCCTTCTAGTTGCTCAATATAAATGTCTTTTGTTAAAACTTCATTTAGAAAAGCAGATTTCATATCCAGATGATCAATTCTCCAACCTTCCCTTGCTAACAATGCTATTAGCAACCTGATGGTGTCATGTCTAGCCATATGTGAAAATGTCTCAAAATAATCAATCCCATAGGTTTGGGCATAGCCCTTCACCACTAATCTAGCTTTAAGTTTGTTTACAAAACCATATGGATTAAGCTTGGTTCTAAAAATCCATTTTACCCCAATAACTAGATGATCACTTAGTCTACCAACTAAGTACCAAGTTCCATTTTTCTTAATCATATTTATCTTAGTATTAATGGTTGCTTTCCAGTTTTCATCTACACGTGCTTCCCCATAGTAGATAGGATCTACAATTGGCACATTTCACCTATTATATATATCCTGAAGAGTTCTAGTACCCCTCACAGCTTGTGATTCATCTTCAATATCTGTTTCCTCATCAGATTCACTTTGTACTATGTTTGGAATTAGATTCAAATCACCAAGTTGTTCAATTGCAGATTTATCCGAATTCCACCTTGAGTGTTTATCAAACCTTGTATCCCTACTGAATAAAATCTTTTTAGTTTCCACATTGTACAACTTCTACCCTTTAATAACAACATTGTAGCCAATCAAGATAGTTACAACACTCTTGTCATCCAGCTTGGAACTCTTCTCATCAAGTACCTTTGTCACAACCCAAATTTCGGGCTATGACTGGCGTATGGGCCTAATGGGCATAGCCCACTAAGCCCAAGCAAGCCTATTTATGCAATCCTGATCATTAATCCCAACCATCATTTCTAAAACCACATATTGCAATTCTCAATTATAAATATTTCAGTAACGTTTTATAACAATCCAATGTTCACATTTGTATTATGCTAACATAGTATCACTCATTTGCCACCTTACAGTGGCATCAGTAATCAAATATACATATTTCATTTTTAACATGAATCGTAGTGGTCTTCATTACTTATACATGTACACAAGCATAAGACTCTTGACCGTCAGCGGAGTGACCGTGGGTGAAGGTACAGCTACTAAGATGCCATAGTACCTACCAAGAGGATGAGCATACATGGACACTCAATCTAAGTCCCAACTGTCTTCCAAATCTGAAAACATGAAGTTTAAAAATGTGAGTACAAAACTTAGTGAGTGAACATAAGAAGGGAACATGCAATCGATAGAAGGAATTTTGAAATCATGATGCACTTGTTTCAAAAACAATGCAATTGATTTAATTTCTTACTAAAAACCCCTCATTTCAAACTTTGATCAATAACCTTATAGTGTTGCAAAAACCCATGATCAATCCATAAAGTTAAATGGGTGAAAAATAGGTCAAAATTAAGCAAGGTAGCAAGCATGGCAGCAAGTTTCTCGCTGTAGTGAGAAACAGTCTTAGTTTGTATATGTTTTAGTTTTTCAATCATATTTCCCACTAAAGAAGTCCAATTGACCTGATTTTTAAACCATTAGAAAGCTACGAGGCAGGGCTAAAACTTTTATATTACCAATTTTACCAGTTTGGACGAGAAAGTGGTCAAAATCTTCATCGAAGTGAAAGCACTGCACCAGAACCTGAGAGTTTCTCACTGCAACGAGAATCAGGCAGTGTGACCCCCAAAACCCTAGAGTTTCTTACTGTAGTGAAAATGAATCTCGCTGCAGCGAGAAACAGAGCATTTTTATTAAAATGAGTCTTATTACATCAAAAGCCATTTTCTTGTTGACATGAAAAGCAATTTGGGAGCAATTAACAATGCCAACACACAACACAATCATAATTTTTTTCATAAACTTTCTATAACATTTAAATATATTTGCATATACATACATCATCATGCATACAATCCTGCCACACTTAGCTCATGTGCATCTCCCCATATCGTGCACAAGCAATATCATCATCCACACTCCCATACCCCATCATCACCGGCATGTGCATCCCCTCACATCATGCACACGCACGGTTATAATTATCACACAATATCAACTATCAATGCACAACATATATATATATATATACCAACATAATGTAGTGGTACATGAATCCATAACAGCCACATGTCACAACATAAAGACAATTTATCAAGGGCTTGTTCCTTTGCATAATTTAATGAAAAGCCAAATAAAATCATTTAAATGTTTCATCCCAACACATATGTATTTTCCAAAAACACTTTGATGCAAGTTCACTCACCGATATTTGTTGAATCTTTAATTGACTCTAACTTTGATTATTGCTTTAAATGGACATGTGAGGCCTCATTGGAACCTATTGTCGCACACAACATCACAACCAACCCAAATTGGCATTAATATAATTCCAAAAGCTCTTTCCTAAATCAAGTTCCACTAGTTATTCCTAACTAGCTTCCAATTGCCATTAAATGGCTATCTATTCTTTCTACTCTAGTAACTATAGAAATAAATAAACAAACCTCAATAATAAAACAACTCACAACTCCAATTACTAGCCATTATCAACAACCTAAAATCAATCCTCATTCATTACTCACCTTGGTGGATTTGTAGTTGAATTCCTTCTGAAGAATACTCAAGCTATCATGGAAAGTCTTTTTCTTTTTCTCTCTCTAAAATTTCCAACTAGTGAGAGAAAGTACTGAACAAAGACTTTTTAAAGGTTTAAGGTGAGAGAGTGAAAGAAAACAAAAGGTTCCATGAAGAAGTGCTCAAAAGTATGAAAATTGAAGCTAGAGAGAGAAAGTTATGGAAGCTTTATGGGAGGCTCCCATGGAGATGAAAAAACGTGAGATGGGAAGGAAGAAGAAATGGCTGGAAGCTGCTGGAAATTGCTAGAGCTTTAGATATTTATATATAAAGTTTATCCATTTCTCACTTAAATTACCAAAATATCCTTAACATGGTGACTTTGTCTTCTTCTCATCCTTTGTGCAACCTTTTACTCTTTTGACACAGGGCAAGGTCCATAATAGTCTAGAAATACTCGGGTTCATGAAAACATAAAAATTTATACCCGAGATGCAAAATGACCATTTTACCCCTACCGTGGAAATTATCATTATTTTTATCTTCTTCATTTATTTACCATCATAAACATCATTTATTCATTCCTTAGGCCTATTTAGACCTTAATAGCATAAAAAAAAAATCCACTCGTAGGAGCTCACCAAGAGAAATTAGAAAATTACCCTTAGTCCGCATTATCGCTTATACTTCTAGTTATGTGTCTATGGATATCGAGATTTCACAGGTTCACTTCTAAATTACCCTTTTTAACTCAATAATTAACCTCAATTGGCATTTGTAAACTTTATTAGCCACCGTATCAAAATATGGGGTACTACAATCTCCCCATCTTAAAATGAATTCGTCCTCGAATTCAAATCGGCGTAGGGTGAATAATCAAAGCTCTAAAGTTCTACCACATCACTTTCGTCGGGCATTCTGTGAGACCCTGTCAAGCTCGATTAAAAAACGGTATTGTACTAAGTGGTACAACTAAATTAAATCGAGCCTTGAACTAGTTCAAATAGAAATTCTAAGAGGAATTTGAAAATTTTAAAACCAACAGAATGGCTTAGAATAGTGATTTGGAGTTCAAGGTCCAGTTTGGAGTCCATCAGAAAATTGACCAATTAGGGACAAAACGGTCATTTTACCATTTGATGATAAAATTGAGATTTTTAGCCAAGATTTGATCACATTTGACCAAGAATAATTATATGAAATATAATTATGATTATTGGAGTATAAAATGATGTTTAGCAGTGAAAAATTGTGATTCTCGGTATTTATGGAGCACAAGGGCAAAATGGTAATTTTGCCACTAAAGGACAAAACAAAAATTTTTTTACACAATTTTTTCCCCATTTGGTTAATATTGATCAATATTAGTGTTATTTTAGGTTGAAAAGTAGAAATAATGAGATTCCAGTACATTTCAGAGTAAAAGGGCAAAATAGTAATCTTTTCACCCCAGGGGCAAATCGGTAAATTTTTCACCCCAGCACTTGTCAAGACCAAGGGATTTTAATTGTGGTAGGATTGGATAAATACCAGAATATTTGTGGTGGAAAATTAAGAAGAAAAAGTTAAAAAGTTAAAAATTGGGCCAATAAGCATGTGACACATGGCATGCTTGATTATTTTATTATTTTCTATAGAAATCAGCCCATTAAATCCCCAATTCCCTCACCATATTCGGCCTAGGCATCCAGCAACAAGAAAAAAGGAAGAACAAAAGGAAAAACAAGAAAACCTAGGTGGAAATTCAAAGAAAAAGTGAAGAAATCAAGGAAACAAGCTAGGTAAGTTAAAATTTCTTTAATTCTCCTTGATACCTAGCTTACCCATGCTTTTGTTCTTGTTTTCCATGGTTGAATATTGAGTTATCATGATGAATTCAATTCTGAAAAATGGGTATGGAAGAGGAATTGTTGTTGGAATAATTTGATTTTAGACTATGTTAGTGTTTAGGGATAGTTAAGCATGGTTATGAACAAAAACACAAAAGAAATATTCAATTTCTCTAGGGTTCCTTGTTGGCCGAACCATGAGGGCTGAATATCAATGGGGGATTGTTTTTATTTCAAGGAAAATGGCATGAAAAATGATGAATTAAGGTGAAACGGTTATGTAGAAAAAAATCCGATGCTAGTGCATCAAATGACCAAATTTTTCTATAAGGAATTGTGAGGGTTCTAATGCTGAATTTGGCTTTATTTAAATGTATGTGGTAAATTAAGGTATTAGAGGAGAAATGAATTAATTTGGAGGTTATTTGGACACAATCGCCGATTAATCGGGTGATCGGTCCAATTTAATCGATACCGTGATTAAACGGTAATCGGACATATTTTTGCATTTACATATCAAGTATTAGTAATTTAAATTAATTTATATCAATTTAAAGACAATATAGTAGGGTGAATAATCAAAGCTCTAAAGTTCTACCACATCACTTTCGTCGGGCATTCTGTGAGACCCTGTCAAGCTCGATTAAAAAACGGTATTGTACTAAGTGGTACAACTAAATTAAATCGAGCCTTGAACTAGTTCAAATAGAAATTCTAAGAGGAATTTGAAAATTTTAAAACCAACAGAATGACTTAGAATAGTGATTTGGAGTTCAAGGTCCAGTTTGGAGTCCATCAGAAAATTGACCAATTAGGGACAAAACGGTCATTTTACCATTTGATGATAAAATTGAGATTTTTAGCCAAGATTTGATCACATTTGACCAAGAATAATTATATGAAATATAATTATGATTATTGGAGTATAAAATGATGTTTAGCAGTGAAAAATTGTGATTCTCGGTATTTATGGAGCACAAGGGCAAAATGGTAATTTTGCCACTAAAGGACTAAACAAAAATTTTTTTAAACAATTTTTTCCCCATTTGGTTAATATTGATCAATATTAGTGTTATTTTAGGTTGAAAAGTAGAAATAATGAGATTCCAGTACATTTCAGAGTAAAAGGGCAAAATAGTAATCTTTTCATCCCAGGGGCAAATCGGTAAATTTTTCACCCCAGCACTTGTCAAGACCAAGGGATTTTAATTGTGGTAGGATTGGATAAATACCAGAATATTTGTGGTGGAAAATTAAGAAGAAAAAGTTAAAAAGTTAAAAATTGGGCCAATAAGCATGTGACACATGGCATGCTTGATTATTTTATTATTTTCTATAGAAATCAGCCCATTAAATCCCCAATTCCCTCACCATATTCGGCCTAGGCATCCAGCAACAAGAAAAAAGGAAGAACAAAAGGAAAAACAAGAAAACCTAGGTGGAAATTCAAAGAAAAAGTGAAGAAATCAAGGAAACAAGCTAGGTAAGTTAAAATTTCTTTAATTCTCCTTGATACCTAGCTTACCCATGCTTTTGTTCTTGTTTTCCATGGTTGAATATTGAGTTATCATGATGAATTCAATTCTGAAAAATGGGTATGGAAGAGGAATTGTTGTTGGAATAATTTGATTTTAGACTATGTTAGTGTTTAGGGATAGTTAAGCATGGTTATGAACAAAAACACAAAAGAAATATTCAATTTCTCTAGGGTTCCTTGTTGGCCGAACCATGAGGGCTGAATATCAATGGGGGATTGTTTTTATTTCAAGGAAAATGGCATGAAAAATGATGAATTAAGGTGAAACGGTTATGTAGAAAAAAATCCGATGCTAGTGCACCAAATGACCAAATTTTTCTATAAGGAATTGTGAGGGTTCTAATGCTGAATTTGGCTTTATTTAAATGTATGTGGTAAATTAAGGTATTAGAGGAGAAATGAATTAATTTGGAGGTTATTTGGACACAATCGCCGATTAATCGGGTGATCGGTCCAATTTAATCGATACCGTGATTAAACGGTAATCGGACATATTTTTGCATTTACATATCAAGTATTAGTAATTTAAATTAATTTATATCAATTTAGAGACAATATAGTAAATTCCTCGACTTTGTTATTTGTCAAGGTGGTGAGACGTCTGAAAAAGGCAAAGGAATTGCGCTTGAGGACTATTAGTCTGAGTTCACCCGAAATCCGAAATTTCGACACCTGTGAGTGGACTGCCTATCAAAATTGTTTTGGGAATATGACTGTTTTGAACAAAGTGTTTGAATGATTTTATGCAAATTTTCATGAAAATGAATGCCTTGGGAATAAGCTTTTGAGAAAAGGTTTATGTTATGAAATGTGGTTATTATGGATTTCTATGTGGCTGCATTATGTTGATATACATATATGCTTGAATTTAATGTTGTGTAATTATGTTGGCTCGGTTATGTGCGAGTAGGGAGTGCGCATAAGCCGAGGATGACCCGGTTATGTGCGAGTAGGGAGTGCGCATAACCCGATGATGACCCGGTTATGTGCGAGTAGGGAGTGCGCATAACTTGGTGATGACCCAGCCATGTGCGAGTAGGGAGTGCGCATGAGCTGGTGATGATGATGATGAGCAGGTGATGATGATGATGGGTTGGTGAGATGATGATGATGGGTATATACGTATATACATATATACATATGTAAATATGTGTGATATAACAAATTGATGGACAATGATTTATGGTTGTAATGTACATGAAAGTTGACACATTGTACTTTGAGAATTTTCATGAATTTTAGGTTGACTTTATTAGTTTAGCAGGATGGCTTTTTGTTGAGTGAGGAAAAATGTTTCTCTTGTTGCTTTGTTTTCACTACAGCGAAATTCATGCTCGCTATAGCGAAAAACTCTCGGGTTTGGAGGGGTTTTAAATAGGAATGAACTAAATTGCATTATTTTGAAACAAGTGTTTCATGATTTTAAATTCTCCCTAATTGTTGCTTGTTCCCTTCCTTGTTCACTCACTAAGTATTGTACTCACGTTTTATAAAAATTCATGTTTTCAGATTAGGTGACTATTGGACCCTAGATCGAGGAGTCCCCGTAGTGCATCTCCTGGGTATGTGTCTGGCATTCGATAGTATTCCCTTTTATTGTAAATGTCTCCGCTGGAAGTCATGGGTCCTTTTGTATTATGAATACAATCTAACAATGTGAATATGTGTATGCAATGTAAATTGCTAAATACATGACTGGTATAGTGCATGTATATTATTATCGATAATGCCATTGTGTTTTGGCTATGTTCACACCCGAGAAAAGGTGTGTGTGTATGCATGATATGATAAATTTGTTAAGCAAAGGTAAATGGATAGGCTTGTTTGGGCTTAGTGAGCTATGCTCATTGAGCTCATGCGCCGGTCATTGCCCGGGAAATTGGGTCGTGACACATTCTTAACATAGAATCTTGGTTTATGCATCATATTGACTTCCAATCTTATAGAAAACTCGACAATGTCATAGTATATAGTTATGTGTATTACTCTTGTTGGATCAAAAAAATATCATCCTTTATTTTATGAAGAGAATTCAAATAAGCTATTAATTCTGGTCACACCTTAATCAAATCATCCTTAAATCATCAATTATGCATGTTTACTTAACCATCCGCAACTCCTCTACCTTTCTCCTTTATCAAACCTTCCAATATTCAAGCATCTATTCCACCATTGACTATGGGTCTAATTTGTCAACCAATTTCTGTTTCATTTTTCATTCTCCCATGCAAATTCCATTTAAGCATTTCACAATACGTAAAGATCAAATGCTCTTTATTCATTTAATCTATTTTTTTAATATCAAAGATTATTCAAATCTAGTAACCATTAGTCATCATATTCCTAAAAACAAACTCCAATACTTTCATGATCGAGTGCTCACTAGATAAATCTTAACTTATACCATGAAGCTTTTCAATAAGTCATGACATTCACATACCTCCTATGATCTTAGCCAATCCCTTTAATCAATAACTTAACTTCTCAAAGTTAAAATTGCTCAAAATTTTCCTTTAAGGTTCCTTTCCAAGTCTCATCTTGATTACTGATCATTTCTATATTTTCAATGTCGTAGCTAATTTATTCATCATCAATCACATACAACATATCTAACTTGAAATTCTTCAAATTTACTCCAAATGCTAAATCTTGTGACCTTATTAGTTTATCAGTCCGAAGATGAATTTTGACACTTACCTCTCCTTAAGTGTACTTTAAAATCAAGGAATCATTTACTAAGACCTTTCCGAAATCAACTTCTTTAGCCTTTTTACCTTAGAAAATTAAATCTATAATCCTTCATTTTGAATCATGGGCTTTATGCCAATCAAGGCAGATTTTACACCTTTAATTACACGAATTCAAATGCACACCTTTATGCATAAGCTATAAATTTTTACCCAAATCTCCATAAGTCAAAACCTTATATTGAAGCTATACCAGTACTCATACGTTCTATTCCATTAGCCTTTAAAGAATTAAATCTATGGCATACTTCTCTATTTGGGTACTTCATAACAGCCTAACAAATTCTAGTTCACGGTTAAGCTAGTTTATATGCCAAGCCTCTCAAGCTATATCAAAACACCAAGTTTTATCACGATATAATAGAATTTGATGAACTCATACCAAAAGTATAAACACTTACTTTCAAGCTAACAGCATTATAATCCACTTGTTCACTGCCAAAATTAGTGATAAATCATCTTAATCACTGTCTAGCGCTATAACTATTAATAGAATATTATCATCGAATCAAATTATAAAAAACCCCATATGAGTTTTTTTTTTTGTACCAATATGCAACATATATACCCATACATATATATTTTTCCAAAAATTTTAACTTCGGGTAACCTTAGGCATATTAAGCACAATAAACCATCTATAAAACCAAAATAACCAACAATCAAGTTTAGAATCATTTCTTCTCTTGGTTGGTTAGATCATGTTCATCATTTGTGGTGAATACATAAAGCTGATTTCAATATTCCATTCTCATACAAGAGTCAACCACTAATTGGCACCATCTCCAAACACCACGTGTTTTATAAGTCGATTTTCTTAGTCAAAATTCATATTGTAGTATTCCAACTTTAGGTCATGTCTCATTACCAAATCTTTACTCGTATACGAGTACTTGAATTCTCAAATCATCATCTCTTTTCTAAGTAGATCTCTGCCATTCCCGTAGTGTATTTCTATTCCTTCACTAGTAATAGTATCATTTAATCAACCCGTGTCACCCTCGTTCTCTAAACATTTGAAACACAATTCAACCTTTGCTTACCCTTACCAAGCACTTTACGTTAACAATTACTTAAAATAAATTGAAACTTGTGGGGAAACACATTTCACCATTTATGCCTTGCATCTACGAGCGTATCGAGACCACAACTTCATCAGATCTAGATATTGGCAAGGTAATCATTGCCTCAAACCAACATTTTCAGGCACCCTTATATTTGCAACATATATATATATATTTCCTTTTTTTTTTTTTTACTCATGTGACATATCTGTTACAAGTTCCAACTTAATTATACAGCCATTTGCTTTTTAAGCTTTAGTGTTTTCTCATTGTGAAAAATCTCTCGAATTTATCTCACCAGGGCGTTCACAAGGTGGATACATGTTTGTAATTTACAGTTCAATGTCTAAAGTAGTGAACACAGTCTCATCATTAAAGTTCTACCCTTATCTATCAATCATAGCTTCTTTGCACATTTACCTATACATTGTTGGGTTACTCACAAGCCACTCGTGGCCATCCAAATTTTGACCTCTTATAGCAAGTCAAGCTAATATATTCTCTTATGTTTTTCCCTACACTTCCAAAAAACTTAAACACTTCCTTTAATAGGGTTCCATTGAGAACTTAATCAATCAAAGGCTTATCTTCAAAGCCACTCATAACTTTAATCGTTCATTGTATGCCCAAAAACACTTTCGCTCACTGACCCCACTAGACATTATTTTAAAATCTCCCAAGGTGTTTGTGTCCTTAGTTCGGATCATACCATCTAACTTAGTATAATTGCATTAATTATCCTTAAGCTTTTTATGCTCAGCATATCAACATCCATATTTCCCCATCATTCATGTTATTGACCTTGTTAAGGTATATATGTGGCTTTTCAACCTTTCACAATACATTCCACATTTATGCCAGGGCATTCTCAATCTCATGCCAAGCCTATAGTCATGTAACCATAAATCAAGGTAAACTCCCCTATGGGATATCTCCTTCCATATGATGCATGGGGATCACAAGATGTACAACTCCAAGTGTATGCCTACATATTGATAACCTCCATATATTTTATGATCATGGAAACCACAATTTGCAAAACTAGCTTCCTATCACAAGTTTGCGATCGGAACATTAGTCTCCACATATCTCATTTTGGACATACTTCACTACTAACATTCATATACCTTTACCACAACATTCAGTGCAAATTGATTAAGCAATGATTTCCAAATTTACTCTTAGGTACACATATATAAAATTGTACGCCACTTAGTGTTAAGATCTTGACTTTACTCATCAATTCTTAACCAATTACATCCATAAGATAGACAATTCACTAAATTTTTATATCTTGTTTTTGCAGTCATAAGATCAAAATTTCTTAAGCTTAGGATGCAGAAGCTTCCTCTTAAAGCATATCCGAAAATCCACATGTTTTAAGTCCCTTACCTTTGGAGAAGTCACATTCAAGACTAATCATTTACATCATAGGTTGCATATTGAACCAAACATATTTTTAAATTAACCTTTAAAGTAATTCATATATCGATCTTCATATAGAACTCCATATGGCACTTAGACTAAATTTGTCATTTCCATGTCATTTAATTTCAAACTGCTAAATCCACATCTAGTCCTTAAATCCTTTGGCTCCACACTAAGCCTAGCAAAATTCAAGCTCATCCTTAGAGTAGATCATTTACTAGCCTTTTACTTCATGACCATACATCATTTATAATAATCAGTGATTTTCACCCTTGAGCTAATTCATATACCTTTAATTTTAAACCATAATAGTTCAAATTAACCCTTGAGATCTCATAGTCACTTAATTAGAATCAAAACCAGCTCCCTCTAACTTGCTTTACACATAGTCAACACTTATACGCTTACAAAATATTTCAAAAGCCCACACCATTTTTATAGGGGCATGATAAGCTCATTTAACATAGTGCACTTACCTTCTTGCACATAAACATCAGTTTACACCTTCCTTAATACTTAGATCTATAAACTCCAAGTAAATTACAACCATCACTACTCATTCCAGTCAAAGTGCGCCCCTTATTACCATTATCGTATGTGTTCCTTTATATTGACCTCAATAATGATCCAATGTCATCCAATTTCTTCCCATTGACAATTATGGGCTTCAATTATAACTCCATTGATGAATAAATCATTAGGGACCTATTAGTTTAGCTCCAACTTCCTCTATCTTTAATAGAAGGAATTTGTTATTACATTAGCCTTTCATTAGGAGCATTTGCTTAAAATTTTTCCAAGAACAGCTCGTGTCTCGGGTGGCATCTCAAACCCGAACAACGGCACCACTTATGACCTTTACATAATGTTAACAAGAGGGTAAGTTACTAGGAATAGGAGTTCATATAGCCTCTTGTCTATGACTTGTGCTGCAGTCACAAACCCGAGAGTTTCTCGCTGTAGCGAGAATGAATCTCGCTGCAGCGAGAATCAGAACATCAAGAAAAAGGTTCCCTTTTCCCTTAAAACAAAGCCATCATACTAAATAACAAAAACAACATGTAACACATGCAAACTCCCAAATTTCAACAAATCAAATGCTCACATTTTTGCATTTACAACCATATACCATATATGTATATATATATAGATATCAATCACCATATACACCCTCTCATCATCATCATCTCATATGCAACAGCTTATGCGCACTCCCACTTGCACATAGCCGGGTCAGCAATGGCTTATGTGCACTCCCACTCACACATAGTCGGGTCAGCAATGGCTTATGTGCACTCCTACTCGCACATAGCCAGGTCCACATCAACATACAAAGAAGCAACCAATGCATATCATGCATACTATCATATTTTGATAACACATAGCACATTGTATAGCACATTTCCATAATATAAAATCACTTCACCAAAGGCTTGTTCCCAAGGCACATTTTCAAAGTCAAGTTAGATAAAATCATTCACATTTCCCAAAACAAGTTTGAAATACAAGTCCACTCACCTGTATATTGTTGAGCCTTTCGCTAACTCTAATTCCCTTAATTGTCCAAATGGAATGATGAGGCTTCCTTGGAACCTACCATCACATTAATATCACCATTATGTTAATTCACATACTATAAACCCTAAAAGCTGTCTCTTAACTAGCTTTCAATTGTCACTTTAAATGGCTATCTAGGTTCACTATCTTAATCATTATAAAAGGAATAAACATACTCAACAATAAAACAGCTCATAATCTAAATTACTAGCCATTATTCATAGCTAAAAATCAAGTTTAGTTCATCACTCACCCTAGGGTTCCTTTGTAGTCAAATTTTCTTCCAATAGCTTCCACAGAAATGGGGTAATTCTCTCTTTCTCTCTCTAAAACACCCAACTAGTGAGAGATAATATGAAAATAAGATTTTTCAAGGGTTTTAAGGAAAGAGAGTGGAAGAATATAAGGGTTCTAGTCAAAAGGGCTCAAAGGTATGAAAACTATAACTAGAGAGAGAAAATTATGCAAGCTCCATATCAAGCTTCCATGGAGGTTGGAAGCAATGTGAAAGAGAAGAAGGAGGAAGAAGAAGAAGCTGCTGGAAAATGGGAGAAGAAGTTGCTAGAAGAAAGATATTTATAGCCAATCTTATCAATTCCCTTGAAATTACCAAATTGCCTCTCCACAAATTAGCTTATTCTCCTCCAATCTTATATGCAATCTTTTTGCTCTTTTGACATTGGGACAAGGTCCATAATGGTCTAGACATACTCGGGTTCATGAAAACTTAAAATTTTAACCCGATGTGAAAAATGACCATTTTGCCCCAATCGTGAAAATCATCAAAATTTTGGTTTCCTTTCCATTTTACCCTTAATATCATCATCCATTTATGCCTTAGGCCTACTTAGGCCATAATATTGTTTAAAAATCTTACTTTTATGGGCTTACTAAAGAAATGACGAAATTACCCCTAATTAGGGATATCGTTTATTCTACTAACGATGAGTCTATAAAGGTTAAGGTCTCACATATAAGCTATTTCCAAATCAAAATAATAGAAAAATAATTTTTGTCTCACAAGGGCATTTTGGTCATTTTTTCATACTAATCTCAAAACTAGTTAAAAATGTAGTATACGAGTGAAAAACACATATTTCACAATCAAAAATAAATTTAGATGTCTAAAACATTCATTTTAAATGAAACTATATCTATTTGAATATAATAAAAATATTCAATAAAATATTCTATTTTTTTATAAAACAATATTTATAGAGTTACCTGTAAATAATTTTTTTGTAGCGTAAAAGCTAAATAAATTCATACATACTGTAATACAGATAACCAAAATATAAAATTTAATTTACAATGACACGTGAGCCCTCGAATGACCAAAAGTATCAAAAGAAATGAACCTACAATATTTGGATGATGCAAGTCCAACTGTAGTCCTCGATGATACCAGCTATCTACAGTCTATCCTGAGCCTAAAATGGGTGGAAATGAGGGTGATGAGATTATAAAATCTCAATGAGTAAACAAACATCATTTAAATCAACTAAAGCCGAGTAAAAGGAGACAATCAAAATATCCCATCACATCACGTATTTCACAATTTGAAAATTCATCCAAACCCATGCAAACAGTTATTTTTCATTTAATTTCTCATTAAGGCTTATGACTTTCATAAACATTTGGCTCATGCCATCAAATAGTACTCGATGACACCTTGATCAGAGGCGTACACTCGAGCCCACCAAGGCTGTTAAAAATTCACATTTCGCATAAAACACATTTTTATTTCGTTTTGAAAACACAGTCGTTCCTTGGAATTAGCGGAGTTCATCATCATGAGGTGGTTCAGCGTGACGTGATCTCTAACCATACCTCAAGAGATACCCTACGTGCCTCTTCGATCGAGGTACATATATATAACTAGATTTCGTGCCTCTCTAATAAGTTGGTCCACAGAACTCGCCCACTGCAGCAAGCTAAACCCACCATACAATAAAATTTGCAATAGCATGACATGGCAATTATTTTATTTTACAGCCTCTCCAGGCAAATCAATAATTCATGCATTTTCAGTACATTTAGCAATTTAACCATTCATGCCAATATTACCATAAGCCAATCAATTAAAACCATAAATTTACAACATATCAAGTGGTCTCCAATTACTCTATTTTCAAAATCGTCATTTAATTTCAAGACAATTTATAAAATCATTTCGTTTAAACTCATTTTGTTTATAAACATAAAAATTTACCATTAAAGCTCATTTTCATAAATTTCACAAAAATTGAATAAAACATACTTTAGATAATTAAAATGATGGTAAGGTTACTCACTTCACAATAGCGGGATTTTTACATTGCTATTGATTCGTACTCGTATAATTATTCTTAGTTGTCAGTCACCTACGTCGTTCGGCATGCTCCCACAACAAACTTTCCTAGCAATAATTTAAATCTAATATACTTAGTGCATCAATTCCACTACTCTCCCTCATTCTATCATAAATCTGCATTATTTCTCCTCATTTCTTCCAATATTTTACCATTCAACTTAACACTCTCAACCGAATTATGCATTTAAATTCCTCCAACATCATTAATTCTTCACAACGAATCATTTAAAATTTCTTAACTTTATTTGATCATTATTCATAAATTTCACATTTTCTTCTTTACTTTAGTCCTATGGCACCTCCTAATAAAATATTCAAATGTTGTATTAAAGTAATTTAAATTTAATTCATATCACCAAATAACCAATGTATAATTAAATAAAATAAGCTAGCCTTCATATAGTTCAATTTTGCAATAAGCCATGGAGTAGAATAAAGAAATTTATCTAATTAGGCTAGGTTGGCCCAAGTCTCCACCTTCCTTTTCTTTTGGACTTTTCTTCCTTTGTTGTTTTTAGACCCTTTTTCATGAACTCTTCCCATCTCTTTATAATTGGGCCATGCCCATTTTCTTTCTTATTGGGCCATACCCATTTTTCTTTCTTATTGGGTCATGCCCATTTTTTTCTTTCTTGTTACTTTCTTTTCTTCCACCGTCCAGCAGCCCTTGCTTGTCTTTCTTTTTCTTTCTCACATGCACAAATCGTCTCAAATTTCTTCCTCTCTCTCCCTCTCACCATCGGCCACACTTTCTTGCTTTTCAACCTTCAATTTTCAGCAACTAAAGCTGCTCATATTGGCTTCAAAATCAGTAGCCAAGCTGCTTTGTTTCTCCTAAAAAAATCAGCAGCTAAGCTGCACTTTTTCCTTCAAAAATTAGTAGCCAAAACAACAACAATTAACCACCAAGACCACACATTTCAAGCTTCAAAATTAGCTACAAAAATCTGCACTTTTCAACCTCCAAAACCAATAGCAAAGCTGCATTTTCCAGCCCCCAAAATCAGCAAAAAAATAGCTCTTTTTCCTCTCTAAATGGTGGCAAAACTGGCCCCTCAACTTAGCTCTCTCACCTTTCTTTTCTTCCTCACCACTCGGCCTTCTCTTGTTTCTTTTTGTTCTCTTTGCTCACTCCTTCTTCTTGTTTCTTTTTCTTCTCTTAACTAACCGACTTCTCTCTTTCATCTTGTCTTCTTCACTTTACTTATTCACCCATATATATATATATATATATATATATTATTCTTTCCATTTTATTCCAACTTGGCCGGCCCCTCACATTTTTTCTTCCTTTCTTCATTTTGTTCCACATGGCTGGCCTCCCCCATCAAACAAATCAAAGAGTCTTTTGACTCTTTTTATTGACCACATGGGCGGCTGCCCATGTTGGTCTATCTTTATCTATCTATCTATATATATATATATATATATATATATATATATATATATATATATATATATATATATATATACTATTATTATTTTGCTATATGTTCATTTTATTTCTTCCATTAATTCCACTACATAATCCTTCAATCTTTATATTTAAAATTCGATCCTTTTAATACGTCTAAAATTTCAATTTTTATCTATCTTCCTTCCTCTGTACGTGTACTACCAAATTATCAAAATTACACTTCAATGCGGTATCACGATAATATTTAAATATTCACTTATCTGCGTTGGCTCGACTTAGCAAAACACGCGTATTTCACTTTCGTTGTTCATCTTAAAAAAATTTATTTGTATTTTTTCTCTCCCACTTGGATCAATCATATGATCCTTCTTCATGACTGATTTTGATTTCGACATCCGATTAAATATTAATATTTTAATATTATTTTATTAATAAAATATTATTTTATTCTAAAAATTTTATCTTGTCTCCTTAGTTGCCAAAGTTCCTTATTATACCTCAATTGACCTCCGAATCATCCTTTTATCTCACCAATTCTCCTCCGATAAAATATTATTATTTTATTATTATTTTCTCGCGTGCAAAATATTTTATCATAAACTATTCCTTTCATCTTTGATCACTTTTAAACATTTTAATTAACCTCAATTTGCATCCGATCAACTTTATTTATCACCATATCAAAGTATGGGGCATTTCACTTTTGACACTAAGACAAGATCCATAATAGTCTAGAAATACTCGGGTTCACGAAAACATAAAAATTTAGACCCGAGATGCAAAATGACCATTTTGCCCCTACCATGGAAATTATCATTATTTTTATCTTCTTCATTTATTTACCATCATAAACATCATTTATTCATTCCTTAGGCCTATTTAGACCTTAATAGCATAAAATAAAAATCCACTAGTAGAAGCTCACCAAGAGAAATTACGAAATTACCCTTGGTCTGCATTATCACTTCTACTTCTAATTATGTGTGTATGGAGATCGAGATTTCACAGGTTCACTTTTGAATTACCCATTTTAACTCGGTAATTAACCTCAATTGGCATCCGTAAACTTTATTAGCCACCGTATCAAAATATGAGATACTACAACCTTAGCATAGCAAATAAAGCCAAATATTCTTATGTGAGATGTTGAGGGTTTGCAACCAAACCAACATTCATAAGGGCTTTTCTGTACTAAAGTTCTTCTTTGAGTTAGGTTTAGAATGTAGTTAGTTGTGTTAACAGCTTCTACCTAAAAAGGTTTTTGGTAGGTTTTTCTAAAATAGAAGACATTTGGGCATCTTTATGAGAGTCCTATTCTTCCTTTTAGCAACCTCATTCTGTTGAGGGCTATAAGTGACAGTCAGCTAATGAATTATACCTAGCTTAGACAAAAATGCTTTAAATTCAATTGCTGTGAACTCTATCCCATTGTAGCTCTTAAAAGTCTTAATAGTTGATGTAGCTTGATTTTCAATAAGATTTCTAAACTTCACAAAGCTTCTAAGAGCTTCTGTCTTAAGTTTAAGAAAGTAAATCCAATAGAATCTAGTCAAATCATCAATAAAAAGAAGATAATGCTTACTACATCTATTTGAATGAGTCTTTATGAGGCCTCCCAAGTTTGTATGACCCAACTGAAGTTTTTTAGTTGCTCTCCATTTTTTTTCCTTTGAAAAAGGTAATCTGCACTGTTACCATACCGATAGGTACTGCACGCCATATCTGGCTTTGAAATCTTAGGTAAGCCTTCAACTACCTCTTTAGTAGCCATGTTTTGTAGATAGTTGTAATTTATATACCCCAACCTTTTGTGCCACAGTTCAAAATCATGTGCTGCATTGAAAAAAGCCTTCTGTTCTGTATGCTTCTAGTTAATAAGGTAGCACTTATTCCTCATCTCTACTGTCAATACTTCCTTGCCCTTAGGATCAAAGATAGTATAGTATTTATCCTTGAACACAAGGTCATTGTTGTAACACCCCTGATTTTTTTATATGGCTTCTACTTGAGGTTGGCCAAGTGAAGTGACGAGTAAATTTAAAATATGATGTATATGCTTGTGGAATATGAAATTGTGTTAAATATGTGGACTTATGCCTTATGATACTTAGGCAAAATTTATGAACACATTTAAGTAATCCAAAGGTTTGATGCTTGAATTGGAGTTTTGATATTATGTATGAGTATTTATGTAAAGATTTGAGGTATTTTGATTAATGGAAATGAAGTAGGTGCTTACAAGAATAAGTTGGAGACTTAAAACAAGCGAAAAAGTGCTTACTGGGCATGATTTTATCAATACATGTTCTACATCTATTGATAGATACAAAGATAGAAAGCTTGGGAAGATAAGCTGGATGAACATCTATCGGTACATTGCCTTAACTATCGATAGATGACTACCCGAGAATTTTATACAGCAAGGATGCCTTGAAACAATCAATAGATCCCGGAATCTATCAATAGATGGCAAAACGAGGAAAAACAGAAACAGGGCTAGGGCACAATCTATCAATAGATTCCTCGAATATATCAATAGATGAAGGTCAACGATAATGAAACTTAGCGACATCTATCGATAGATGATCAGTGTAAAATTGTAAAAAATAAAAAGGGGTTTTCAGGCCATTTTGCCCCATTTTCTTTCAAAACTCTTTCTCTTTCTTGAAAACCTGAAACTCTAACCTCCTAAACTAATTTTGAAGCCATTGGAGTGGGTTTGAGCTTGGGAAAATGATCTCGAGGTAAGATTAATCATTTTTATCGATTGATTTTCGATTTAATCGGTTAATAACCTTGTATCCAAATATTTTCGATTTGATCAAGCTCTCTCCCCTTGAGTTTATTGAAGATTTGGAGCCTAGATTTGGACAACCCAGCTTATAAGGTAAGCATTTAGCTAATTTGTTGGAAGATTGAGCTTATATATTGAATTTGGTTATTTTCGAAAAAGAACTAGGATATTTAAAATGCTAGGAAATAAACGTTTTTGTGATATTTTGCTGTGTTTATAGGGAGATTGAGCAACTGGGTATAATCGTGAGTTGAGGGACCATCGGAATTCAGCGCTAGGCAATGGCTACAAAGGAAAAACAAAGGACACCTGACTTAACAGCCATATAGAAACATCAAGACGACACACTAAAGTAGTGTTTAAATGGAAATAAAAAAAACGACATAGGTTAAAGTCATATTGCATAAAACAGTAAAATTAACTAAATAAAACGACACTCAAGCTTAGTGTATCATTAGCTGGAGTATGAAACGACACTCAAGCTTAGTGTATCATTAGCTGGAGTATGAAACGACATCATACTGTTCAATTTTCTTCTTCTTCTTCATGCTTCAACCTCTAAATCTTCCCGCCAAGCCTTCTTCTCCAATCTGCAGGTTTGTGATCATCTCTCAACATTCCTTTTTCTAAATATCCAACATAAGTAATTATTATTTAGAATATGGACTTGGAAATTTGAGTTTCCGGAAAGAGAAAATTGATGTTAATGCCAGATTCTGCTCCATCATAGAGGTGAACATTATTCTTACACTTACTGATATGATTCAGAATACAACGGATATCACATTGCGGACAGCATTCAACACAGCTGTAGTTCTTCTGCTTATTTCTTACTATCTAATTATCTATAAAAACTAGTAGTAAATTCTTGTGTTATCAGACAATGAGCTTTTCAGTCTGCTTTTCTCCAGTGGCACTCAATTCAATGGTATCATCAGCAGCTTTATACTTGTACCACTTAGCACAGACTAGGAAGTAAACAAAGTTAATGAACCCCAAAGCAGCAATCAAGTAATAGAAGTAATCCAATTTCCCTTTGTTTAGATCTTCAGGTAACCAGTCCCCAGCCTCAGTTCTTGACGTGATATGGTGCACTATGGAAACAAGAAAGCCACTTAGGTAACTAGACCCTGCAAGGCCAAGGAAGAAGAAAGAACCAGCAATGCTTCTCATATTTTCAGGGAATTGCTTATAGTAAAATTCAATCTGACCAATGCAATTGAAACCCTCACAAATTCCAGTGAGAAAAAGCTGCGGGACTAGCCACCAGCCAGACATAGATGATATAGCACCCCCTTTTGGTGCAATACCAAGTGTTGGCCTTGTAAGAGCCAAATTCCGTCTCTGCTTCTCAACTAAACCAGAGAGAAGCATTGTAATGAGTGAGAAAATAATCCCAATTCCCATTCTTTGAAGCAATGTGATTCCACCTTGTTTTCCAGTGAGTCTTCGAAGAGACGGAACCAACACGCGATCATATAGAGGAATCCATAATGTAAGGCTCAGCATTTGAAAGACTGTATAAGATGCTGCAGGCACCTTGAAGCCGCCACTGCCGAGCCTTCTATCAGATTGAAGTACTTGGAAAACTACATAGGTGTTTTGTTGGACCAATGAAGTTAGGAAGATAATGGATGATGCCCATACGGGGATAACTCTAGCCAAACACTTTACTTCTTCCACTTGCTGGATGCTGCAAAGTTTCCATGCGTTGGCTGCTGACCCATCAGAATTTATTTGGTCCTCGGGAGTTAAGATTGCGGACTTGTCAAGAAATCTGATCTCATCATCGTACAGTTAATATATTAAGTACTATTAGCAGGCTTTCTTGTTGGAACTTATTAATAAATCATATGCAACTCATTTAATTTCTTCATGAAACATAGATGATCGTTGTCTAGAACTAATTTATTAGCATGTCCGTCCAAACAAATTGAGTAGTTATTCACCTGAATTGATCTGTGTGGGGCAGCTTGGAGTTGATAGAATCGTCTGGCATATAGTTAAAAAGAGAGAGCTGTCTGGGCTCATCGTCAGGCAGCTGCAAATGACGCTTCTTTGTGGCAGCAACTAGAACTTGTGCCACTCTAGCAAGAGGGCTACCCTCAGGTTTCACTTTGACATAGATTCTTGAACCCATGAAAAATAATATACATGATAACACCATTAAGCCTGCAGGGATTCCTAGCCCAATGGCCCAACTCACACTTGATTGAACGTAGACAACTACAGTCACAGATACCAGCACACCAAATGTGAAGGTGAAGTAGTACCAATTGAAAAAACTGTTGATACCCTTTTGCCCGGATTCGGTCGCAGGATCAAACTGGTCTGCTCCAAAGGCCAAGTTACAAGGCCTGATGCCTCCAGCTCCAATAACTAGGAAGCCGAAACCGCTGACTAGGAAGGCTAACTGCCCGGTTGTCGGTCCAACACATGTGCCAATATCAGAAGTTGAACATTTTGGAGGGTGTAATTTGTAGATTGCTGCGGTCAGTGTTAAAACAGCCATTCCCTTGAAAGGAAAACCACAAAATGAGTCAAAACAAAGGCAATCTTAATTACTTTGATAATGATCTTACAGAGAAGGAAAATTATTTGAAGACTCCATTTTAATAGAAACCTTTCAAGGAAAACAGCGTAGTTAATGATAAAAAAGAAGCTCCATTGATAGTAGTCCGAAGAGAACCTGTCCAACACTTGATTCTTAACATTTGTTAAAGTTTTGTTTCTAAAAAACATTTGAAACGAAAGCAAAATCAAAGAAAAACCAAAGACTACATCACTTTTTCCATTATTTTAGCTGAATTTTTAGCTTGAAAACGAGCTGGTCCCTGGGGATGGAGAGATTGATCATGAGAGATGGTTTCCTGGCACTGCAAACTTTAACTGATCATGTATATATAAGTTTCTTGACCTGGTAATTAGGGCAAGTGTAATGAAAGTACCAAGAAAGAGGCTATGGAAGCAAAGGCCAACGTCTTGTAACGTCCAAAGTAAGTGTCAGAGAGGAAAGCACCAAGCAAAGGAGCCATGTTTGAGGTGCCCTGGAAGATATTAACAGTCGTTGCAGCCGTGATGCTCTTCATGTTGAACACAGTCGTGAGATACACCAGCAAGTTTGATATGGTGCCCAAGGTGCCAATCTTCTCGAAGGTCTCATTGCCTGCATGTTTCACAATATGTATTGAAGAGGGAAAAGAACGTTAGCTTGAATGAAACACGTATAATTTAATTTCATTTGGAATCTTACGTACCAATGATGAAGGGCATGGCTCTAATTCCTCTATATTTGATGGCCTCTGTCTTATGATCATCACATAATTTACTAGCTTTGTCCTCCTTGTTCTCCATCTGGATATTCAAAGGAAAGACAATATTGCTCAACTTTCTTTAACTTGCAGCTCCTATCCTTGGAGAAAATGTTCCAAAGAGCTCTAAATATATATAAGCAACGCATGCAAATTGATCTGTTTAAAAGGAAGTATCCCTGAATTATAATTAGCCCCCCATGCCAGTCCCCACTTAAGCAGAGACGCGCCTTCCTCTCATGCATGTGTAATTATTGCTTGCAAATGACTAAACTTTAATTGACAGTTCTTTTGAGAGCGAAAGTATGGTCCACTTTCTATGTGACATAAATGGAAGACTACCTCAATTCAAAGTCTAGAGCGTAGAGCGGCTAGGATTTCCAATTTGCCATAGCCGTAGTCTTTGCTAAAATTCTTTGCTCGCTTGCATGTGCATATGTGGTTGTACTTGGACAGGAGGAGTGGTTGCTATTTCTATTCTTTTCTGTTTGATGACTGGCATGTTTGTTAATTTGGTGCGTCAAGACAATACTGGGCTGAAACGCTAGAGGAGACTAAGCAATCACTTAGGCACACATGACTTGAGAAGCAGTACTCATGCCCAAATGTCATGGCTTGGGGAAGTTGCATGTAATTTATAAGAGCCACTCAATTTCGAAATTTCAAACTTCAAGCGAGACTTTGAGAGTAATCAAAATCAAATTTGTTCTTGCATTGCATGTTATGCATGTAAAGCATCGATCGTGCATGCTGTGCTTTTTTACTCTCTTTTTTTGTTTGTTTATTTTTTTTGTTTTTAATTATATATGAACTGAATTGACGTTTATGTGGTTGGTCCGTCATATTACAACTCAAATGAGACTTCTTTTGGTCAAAGAATTAATGCTGCTGATCTGTTACTTTTGGTTTTGCTTGGTAGAGAGAGAGGGCCAAAAAACAAAAGGCAGAAGAATTAGAAATGATCTTAGCCAATAATACTAGCTATGCCATATCGGAAAAAAGTTTCCTATAAGTTGTGTATCCTAAGCATTGAATCAAAATTTGCTTCCAAAAATAATGTCAAGAGTCCTTATATATGGTAGGGGCCTTCCAAAAAACAAAAGGAAGAGTTCTATAAAAGTATGGGGCGCCCTTCAATCTTTATGCAAGAAGCAATAATAGTCGGCACCCGATCTGATCTACTCTTTTTTCCTCATTGTAAATTGCAGGTTCTGGATTTAGTTTTGGGTCTACATGCAGATGAGTCATCTGTTGATACATGACTATTAAGTCCATAATTAAAGATTGGTTGGAAACTTGGGATTTCTGACATTCATGACATAATGCTGAGCTCTAATGAAAGATATAAAGCCTCTGAAATGACAACAAGACAATAAAATAAAGAAGAGATATGTAGTCACAAGATAGCCAAGCATGCATGTGGCTCTGACCTCTGTGAGCTTATGTTTAATCATAGAACTGAATTCTTGAAATTATCTTTTGTTGTAAAATAGAATCAGTTCTGGGGCTTTCCGTAATTACCTCTTTTCATATTGTGCAATTCTTTTCTCCTTCAGTTTGGGAATCATGTCTCAGACCAAAGTTTTCTTTGTTTTTTTGTCTTTATTAGAATCTATTATTTCATGTTCGTGTGGAGTAATAGGAATATCCAATCAAATGATACAAAATATATAGAGTTCCAATCAATTTAAGTTAAATAGGCAACTAAAACTCTTGTCTGCATCTCTCGATTAATAACAAGTATTGATCATTCATTTTGGCGTTCTTCAAGAAAACCAATCACTAGAGAAAGAAACGCGCAGAACTAACCCAGGCTGCTGGTATCATTTAATGCGAAGGAGGATATATATATGTTTCAAAGAATATCCAGGATGAAGGATGTCCATATTTTTACCAAAGGTTTTTAATTTAGTTCCTTTTGGATCACGACATTACAGGGTGCAAGAGTAGACCAAATTGGAGAAAGTATGTGGCTCATATTTGAAATGCGTTACCTCTTTTATGTATCATCACATCAAGTCACATTTTTGTATTAGATTCTTGAATTTAGCTATCACATCTTATTTTCGGGACATGATCGGTGCATGGACTTACACAACAAGAAAATTGGTTTTTTGCAACTAAAAAAATTCTGTTGAAAATTTTCAACTGATTTCCAATAGATATGAATCAGAAATTTAAATTATTTTTTTCGACGGATTTTCAACCGAAATTTTCCAACGGAATATTTTCGTTGAAAAATGTTTTAGCGCCAACAAAAATTTCCTCCCACCAAATTTTTCAACGGATTTTCAACAGAAAATTTTCCAATGAAACTTAATTGGAAAGTTGAGGAATCCAAAAAATTTGAAAGTTTGCCAAAGTTTCCAACGGAAATTTGTGTTAAAAAAATCTATTACCAACGGAAATTTTCCAATGAAATATTCCGTTGGAAAATTCCATTGGTAATAGATTTTTTAAATTTTTATTCTTCAAATATGTTAAACTTTTTATAAATTTTATTAATCCTTTATAAAAAATAGATATTAATAAGAGGAAATATATTAATATGTGAAGTTTATAATATTTAAAAGTTTAATTATGTTTTCTTATGCTAATTTTATACATTTTTGAAAACTTTATTGAATCATAAATTATAAATTAATAATTCCAAATTCATTAATTCTATAACATTAAAAATTGATAAAAAGAACATAATAAATTTTAAAATTAAAAAAAAACACATGATAAGATATAATAAGAAATTTTTAAAAAATACTAATACTTTATGTTTGTTTTAATATTAATTAATTAATATATATAAATTCAGAAGATAGATATATAATGAACTTATTAAATTAATATATTTAAAATATATTAATTTATTATATCTAAGTATACTCATTAGAATCATAACTATATTAGACTATATATATAAACCTGCATTATTAACAAAAAAAAACTTTTTCTATTAATATGAAATTAGAAGTTATATTCTTTAATTGATATAACTTTATAAGTTAATATATATGTATGTATATGAGATATTTAAATATCCTACATACATATATATTAATATGTTTTATATGTAAGCATATAGTAATTTTATTTATATGATTACAGTTATTAGTTTTATTAGTTATTATCATACTTTTTATAAAATTATATTGATAAGCAATTATACAAATTTTGTAATATATATCAAATTATATTACATAATATTTGTGTCATGAATAAATATATAATAAATTTAGTAATATACCATTATGTTTTGTACTGAGTAATTTTTAAACATTAATTTATTAATAAAATTGAAAATATTTAAATTTATGTTATTAGGGTGACTTGAAACTTTGCCCAAATGAAAAATAAGCAAAACTTCAACCAAGTCCACCACCCATCTAAACAGATTTGTTAACGCCTCAACTTAATTTCAAACAAATTTAACTGGCCATATAACTAAAATGGGAATCCCTAGCCATCGCGTCATTCACTTTCCCCAATTCTCTCAACCTCCCTTCCCCTGCTACTGCCGACAGTAAAGTTTCCTTGCTGTAGATCTCTGTGCGTTGCTCATTAACCCAAATCTCCTTTCTTGTGAGGAGACCAAAGGCTTGTTGCGCCTCTTCAAGCTACCTGGGTTCCCCTTGTTTTGCCGAGCGTAGAGTCCTGTTGCTGTCGATCTACGTGCGTTGCTCACTTTCCCTAAATCTCCCTTGTTGGGTCGAGAGCAGAGGGTTGTTGCTGCCAATCTCCATGCGTTGCTCAGTTTCTCAAAATCTTTGTACTTTGCATCCACCTCTTGTGCTGAGAGCTGAGCCTATTTGCTGCTAATCTTGGACCGGATCTTTGGTGAGTTCTTGCTGCACTTTTTCTGGGATTTTTTGTAGCACTTGAAACTTGGTAAATGCAATGGCTTGAGTGCTTAAGGCTGGTTCTGGAATTTTTGATTTGTACTGTTTTGGAAAATTTTTACACTGCAACATGTTTTCCAACGTATGATTCACACTTGGTTAACTATTGTTTCTTATGATTTTTTTCCTCAATTAACACCTCATAAATCTTTTTTTCTTTCAATTAAGTACCTTATGAATAACTTTTACTTTCAAAAGAATTAAACTGTTAATTTCACTAGCATTATCGAAATAGCCTCAATTCATAGGAACCTAAAAAAGCATGTGTAGGTTACTTTATGCAAGCCTTATCGAAACATCTGATTTTGTACCAGACTTACCTGCACTATACTACCAACTGGATAGTTTTTGTATACTTTTAACATGAAATAAATTTTGGCTTTGCTTTTTAAATAAAATTAAAACATCAATTCAAAATTAATTTAGATGTTTATATATAAAGTTATTTTTTTGTTATTTTATTAAATAAATTAAACAACTTATCCCTTTATTGAAACTTAGATAATCAATTTTTTCATTGGAGAATTCAAGTTGCAAGATGCTGACAGGAACCAATGCTAGAACATGTCTCTGATGAACTCGATCAAAACAGTGATTGGCATTTGTCTTGCATGCTTCAAGCATGAGTTAACACATTCCGCAATGTTGGATGTCATTGTTGGCTCTATTAGTTTTTGATGATAATAAAACATTTTCATTTATGTGTGTCTAATACCTTTACTTGAGTGTGCAGGAAAGTAATTTGTGAAATTAATTTATCGACTCTTCAAAGAGTATTTTGGAAAAAAAAAAGGGATAAAATCAACAAGATGTAACTAAATAATAAAGAGGAAGCTTATTGGTGAAACAACGAAGAACATTGGTTGACTAAATTTTAAATTGGAGAAATGACGAGCTCAAGAGTTAGAGAAACAGAATCAATTTAGTTAACCAAGTTAGTCGACTAAGTGCTCTCTATCAGAATCTGCAAACCAGAAACAGAATCAACTTAGTCAACCAAGTTAGTCGACTAAGAGCTATCTGTTTGCCATTTGAATCAGAGCACTACAAGACAAATTAACGGTTAGAACTCATCCTCAACTGTTTCCAACATATATAAACTGTCAAACTGCCATCAGAGTTGCATCTCCAAGTATAAAAGGGTCTTCCAACAATAAGAAAGAAGTTTTTTGAAGCCTTGAATGAGTTTTGAGCTATAAAAAGAAGAAAAATCAGAAAAGCTTCACTGCACTTGTCTGCACTTAAACGCTTACTCTTTGCATTTGTATTTAGCACTCAATCTTGTACCAATCTAATCAAGAAGTGATCATAGATACTTTCTTTTACTACTTCTCTTGTATTCTTAGAGTGAAGGAGTTATTCTAAGGGGTTGTTCAAGCTTGGGATAGCTTGATTGTTAAAGGTTGTGGTTGAGTTTTGGAAAATCACATTGGGTTTTAGTTGAGCTCATGAAAAACTACTATAAAAGGTTTTTGGCTGAGCCTGGTAAAAGTCATTATAAAGCTTGGTGAAAGCTTGTGAATTTCACCGGTCCATAATGGATTTATGGGAAAATCCTTAGTTGGATAATCAAGGTAGTGGATGTAGGTCTTGGATCGAACCATTATAAATTGTTGTGCATTGTATACTTTGTTTTTATTTTCTTATTTTGGAAATTTGTTTCCAATCTTGTCAAGAGCCGATTTGTGCTATTCACCCCCCCTTTGGCACATATTATAGAGACCAACAATTGGTATCAAAGTTAGTTCCTTGTTTTTAAGGCTTAACAACCTTTGGGAGGATCCAAATGGCTCAACAAAAAATCATAGTTGTTGAGGGACAATCAACAAACAGACCACCTTTGTTTGATGGCTCTAATTACCTCTATTGGAGCACTAGAATGTCAATTTATATTAGGGCTATAAATTATGAAATGTGGGATGTCATAACTGATGGACCCTTTATGCCCTCAACCGTGAATGTAGTTATAAATGAGTTGATGCCCAAGCTAAGGTTTGAATGGACTGAGGCTGAAACTAAGAAAGTTCAAATAAATTTTAAGGCCATCAACACATTACATTGTGCCTTAACCCCCACTGAATTTAACAAAGTTTCAAGTTGTACAATAGCTAAACAAGTGTGGGAGAAACTTAGGATAATCCATGAAGGGACTTCCCAAGTCAAAGAGTCCCAAATTGCTTTCTTAACACATAGTTATGAAATGTTCAAAATGAAGCATGGTGAAGACATCACCAGCATGTTTTTCTTACTCATGAGCTGGAGCTTAAGGAAGAAGAAAAAGAAGACTGAATGGAAGCAAAGGAAAAGAAAAAGAGTATTGCATTTAAAGCCAGCATTCTTGAAGAAGAGCTAGAAGAGCTTTCCTATGATGATGATGAAGAATTAGCTCTAGTTGCAAGGAAATTCAGAAAGCTAATGAGCAGAAGAAATCAAAGGGTAACTAGAAGAGGTTTCAAGAAAGACCAAGATGCTTCATGGAAAATAAGGAACAAAAATGACTCTAACAAAAAGGAAGAGATGATCTACTACGAATGCAAGAAACCTGGTCACTTCAAGTCCGAGTGTCCATTGTTAAAAGATGAAACCCCTTAGAAAAATAAGAAATCCAAGAAAGCAATGGTGGTTGCTGCATGGTCGGACAATGACACATCAAGCTCTGAAACTGATGATGAAAAATCTGAGGAAAGAGCAAACATCTGTTTAATGGCACAAGAGGATGAAACAGAGGTACCCTCATCCCCCTACATTAATTCTTATGATGATTTACAAGATGAGTATGAGTGTTTTTATGATGAATTTGAAAAGCTTTTTTCAAAATATAAATCATTAAAGAAAAAGGCTACATTTTTTGAAAATGATTTGGAGCAAATCAAACAAGAGTTTACTTCTGTTCTTGAGCAAAGAAATATTTTACAAATTGAGTTAGAACACTCAAAAACAGACTTTGAGGTTTTAAAACTAGAGCTGGAAAACAAGTCTAAAGCTTTGCAAATAACTCTTGATGAAAATACAGCTTTTAAATATTTAAAAAATGAATCCTCAAAAAGAGATGTATATCGGGATAAAAATTTAGCTAAAGCATTACCTAGATGTTATATGTAAAACCCGACTCTATAAACACATGTCATGACATACATGCACTGAGTAGCATGTTATTACGCTAGGAAAGTTCCTAAGAATAAATGAAATTCGGTATTGTACCTAACGATACACTTGAGTTGATTTAACCTCGAACTAGTTCAAATAGGAATCGTAGGATGAAATTTAATATTTTATAGTCAAGGAATGACTAAAAATGATTGTTCGGAGTTCGAGGGTTCATTAGGGGTAAAATTGAAAATTTTGATGTTTAGGGGTAAAATCATTTTGCCACTTAAGATAATAATTTGATAATGGAGTGAAATTTTTGACCAAGATTAACTATTTGGAGTATAATTTAATGATAGGAAGTAAAAAAGTTTAATTCTGGTGATTTTTGGAGTGTAGGGGTAAAATTGTAATTTTACCACTTGCGGACAAAATTTGAGATTTTGAGAGAATTTAGATCAAATTTGACAATTGGAGAATGGTATGAGTATAAAAGATGAAAAATATGTCTGGGTAATTTTTCAGTTTTTTGAGTAAAAATATAATTTTTCACTTTTACGAGGGCAAAAGTGTAAATTTCAAAAATTACTCCACCGAGACTTTGGATAAGTCTGAGAATTTTATCTAAGCTATGGATATATGAGACAAGTGTATGGTGAAAATTTGAAAACAAATGGATGAAATTTTAAAAATGGGCCAATGAGAAAGTGACACGTGGTATTTTTTTAATAATATAATATTATTTTAATGAAAAATTAGCCCATTTAAACCCCATTTTAAGTGTTGGCTGGCCATAAGGGAGAACAAGAGAGAAAATAGAGGAAAGGAAGAAAAAAAGAAAAACCAAAGAGAAACAAGAAAATTCAAAGGGAAATTCGTATTTTTTGCCAGTTTACGCGTTTAACGGTAAGATTTGTCGACTTTAGCTTGATTCCTACCTTTTTTATGCTTTTGTTTCCATTTAGCATGCTTGAGGAGAGAGATCTAAAGGTGACATCAAGGGCTGTACGAAATTCTAAGGATGAGATTTTGAAATTTTTAAGTTTTGATTTTTAGTTAAATTGGTAGTTTCAGTTAGTTAAATGTGTTTAAAAATTAAATTGGGCAAGAAAGCATTAAATTTTCACAATACCCACCCTTGGCCGAATCTGCAATGAGGTACAATAATGATGATCTGATTTTTATTCTAAGAAAAATGAAGAGAAAATGATGAAAAATGGTTAAATGTGATAGAAAAATAAAGTAAAAAATTTATCGAGTTAATGTCCCATTTTTGGCTGAATTTTTCAAGGAGGACAGTGAACTGATTTTGGTGATTTTAGAAGGTTATTGGCTGATATTTAATGGTTAGAAATGTTGGAGAGAGAATGGAATGATTTAGAGGTAAAATGTAACGCGTTAGCAATTTATTGGGTAAAGTGCCAAAAATAGGTTAATATCACGTTTAAGCAATTTTTGGCTATTGCATTTCATACCATGCATTAGTATAGGATTTAAGTCAAATATATAGTGTTTTAGCATTAATGTGATGAATTGAGTAAATTTTTGCAATGTGTCTAGGAGGAGAGCCTTCCGGTAAAGGCAAGAAAATCATACCCGAATAGTTATCGGGCACCTAAAAAGTAATTAGTTTGTACAAACGGTGAGTAAATCTATTATTATTGTGAATTATCTAGAGTTATTTTAAAAATGCTCTTTATGTATTTTATGAAACGAAAATGAGATTAAAACAAGATTTTTGATATTTTAGAAATAAATGTGACAAAAAAAAAATATTGTGTTGATTATGAAATTAAGTAATTGGAGGTTGTTAACTGTCTTGAAAATTATATATTTTTCTATGAATGGCTTATGAGATATAAATATATGTGGCTATATTTTGTAAGTGCATTGAAAAATTTATGTAAGCTATTTTTACTATGCAGGCTGGATAAATAAATAAAAGTCACGTTATATTGTCAAAATTTTATTAAAATTGGTGGGTTAGACACTGCAGTGACGGGTTTTCATGGATTGTCTATTAGAGGGGTACGGTAAACTCTGTTATATAGTTACTCCAGTTGTAGAGGCAAGGAGGGTAACTCCCGAGGTAGTATTAGAGCTCACTTCACGTCGAATCCCCACGTGAATGTGTAACTCGGCCAACGTCAGGGAATGACTTGTTTTAAAAATAAAAATGTGTTTAACATGTAAATGTTATAACAACCTTGGCTGATTCAGTTAGATGCCTCGGTCAAGGTATTTCCGAAGATTAGTTTTGGCTTGAGCCTTGTTTTCTTTTATAAAAGACATAAGCCTTAATAACTGTTTTTGTAAATTACAAATATTTTATGATTTAAGAAATAAATTGAAAACATTATGAAATGGTTTGTGATTTGTTGTTTAAACTTGCTTCCCTGTTACTCGCCTTTAAATATTTATGATAATGTCTGTTTACTCATTGGGATTGCAAAATCTCACCCACCTCCTTTCCAAATATTTCAGGCCTGTGGTAGCTTGTAGATACCCGATTTTGTCGAGGATTTCAGTTGATCCCTCTATCACACAGACAGTAGGTTACTATCGCCAACACTTACTGTATTTATGGGTCACTTGTCATTGTAATTATTATTGTACATTATAACTTTGTAAATTATTGTATGTATGAATTTATTTTACTTCTAAGTTACAAAAGATTACTTACACGTGTTTCTATAAATATTGTTTTATATAAAAATGCTATATTTTTTTCTTTGATTTACTTGAGTCGGAAACGATTGAAAATTGTTTAAAACTGATATGTAAGCCTTGCGGGGTTCCGATTGGTATTTCGAGTATTGAGTATCAATCAGGACGTCGTGGCGGTTGTCATGGGCCCGAGGGAGGTTTCGGGTCATGACATTATAATTATGGTAAACATGGTCATTTATCATATGAGTATTTTAAGAAAAGAACAGAGCAGAAAGTTAAGAAATGTGGGTTGCTAAGGGATCCTTTATTGCTACTAACACTCAAGGACCCATCAAAGTATGAGTACCTACAAAGAAAAATTGAAATTCTGTTTTGTAGGTTGAGTTGAACTTAAAAGAGACATGTTCAAAAGCTCAACTAAAAAAAAAACAGTCTTGGTACTTGGAGAGTGGCTGTTCACGGCACATGACAGGACATAAAATGCTGTTTGCTCAACTAGATAAGAGAAAGGGAGGAACCGTATCCTTTAGAGATGATTCAAAAGGAAGAATTCATGGTATAGGTACGATTGGTAAGAATTTCCAAACTCAAATTAGTCATGTGTTGCTGGTTAAAGGCTTAAAGCATAATTTACTAAGTATTAGTCAATTATGTGATAAAGGATTTAGAGTGTGCTTTAATTCAACTAAGTGTGAAGTGATAGACATGGGTACAAATAAAATCTCATTTATAGGAAATAGATTGAAGAATATGAATGTAATTTTTCTTGAAGATCTTGAAGTAAATAGTGAAGTATGTCTTATTGCAAATGTTGAAAATGATAGTTGGCTATGGCATAACAGATTACATGTGAGCATGAATACTATGTCAAAATTAATTAAGAAAAATCTTGTTATTGGACTGCCTGAGTTAAAATTTGAAAATGATAAGATATGTGATGCTTGCCAACTAGGAAAACAAGTTAGGACATCCTTCAAGTCTAAGAAAATTGTGTCAACATCTAGACTTCTTGAATTGCTTCATATTGATCTATTTGGTCCAATAAGCACAACTAGCTTAGGAGAAAAATCTTATAGCTTTGTTATAATTGATGACTATTCTAAATATGCTTGGGTGTATTTTCTTGCTTATAAGAATGATGCTCTACAAGCATTCTTAAGTCATTGTAAGAAAGTAGAAAATGAAAAAAGACTTGCCATAGTTAGCATAAGAAGTGATCATGGAGGAGAATTTGAAAATGATGAGTTTGAAAAGTTTTGCAATGAAAAGGGGTTGGATCACAATTTTTTTGCACCTAGAATACCCCAGCAAAATGGAGTTGTAGAGAGGAAAAATCGAACCTTGAAAGAAATGGCTAGGATCATGCTATGTGAAAACAACCTACCTAAATATCTTTGGGTTGAGGCAGTAAATACAACAGCTTATATATCAAGCCCAACTTTATAATATATTTTCCATATTGTATAGGTACTTGATAAAATGTCTGCATACTTGAATGCCTCAAAAATCGTTAAAAGACGATATTGTACCTAATGGTACAATTAAGCTGAATTAAGCCTCAAACTAGTCCAAATAGAGATTTTAAGATGAAATTGAGAATTTTAAAACCCCAAAATGACTTAATATGGTGATTCGGAGTTCGAGGATTAATTTGGAGTCAAATTGGAATTTTCATGACGTAGGGGTAAAATGATCATTTTACCACCCAAAGGTAAAATTGGAATTTTGCACCACCCAACACTTGTCTTGCCTAAGGATTTCATCCATTAACATTTTATATTATGGATAATTGAGATATTTGATGTGGTAGAGAAAGAAAGCTTAGTTGTTAAGTATTAATTATGGACCGATGGAATGGTGACAAGTGGCAAACTTTCATTTCTTTATAATTTACATTAAAAATCAGCACATGATTTACCCATTTCACTCCCATATGTTTGGCCTCACCAAGGAAAAGAGGAAAGAAAGAAAGAACAAACCCTAGTGAGTAAAAATTTAAGGAAAATTAGTGGATTTCAAAGAATTAAGCAAGTAAAGGTAAAATTTATTGATTTTAGCTTGTGATCTACCTTTCCTATGCATTCTTTTTCATTTTCCATGATTGAGAAACAAGTTTGCATGAAGATACCTTTGCTGGCCGGACATGGGGGGAGGGGTTTTGATCTTGGATTTAGCTAGATTTCATGTTATTCTAGTGTTTTTAGTTGGTAGGTGATGTGTAGCATAAAAAGCAAACAAGAAAATTCATGTTCTTCCATCACCCTCATTGGCTGAATCTTCCTCATGGTATGTTGATGGTGGATTTGATTTTATTTTAAGTGATTTGGTTAGGAATTAATGATTTATAGTGTAAAAATCAAGCATGAAAAATCATAGTGTTTATGCACCCACCATGGCCGAATTTTCCAAGAGAAAATGTTGAGGATGATTTTGCGATAATTTGTTATCTAGCTTATATTTGATGATTTGGAGTATTGGAAGTGAAATGAATTTATTTGGAGTTGAATTGGATATTTTGGCCAATTAACTTGTGTATAGTGTGAATTAGGTTAATACCATTTCAGCCCCACACACAATTGAACCTACGTAGAACACCGTATTTAGATAATAATCCAAGCATTTCACATCCCATTTCATGCATGCATATAGAGCCTGAAATAGATTTATAATGACATGACACAATATATTGAATTATTTGTCATGTATTGTGTATAGGTGGTGAGTCTTCTAACAAGGATAAAGACATTGTGCCAGAGGACCAAGAATAGGAGTATTTCGAACTCCCGATATTGTGAGCAATCTTATTATCGTCTTAATTATCTAAAGTAGTTTTTATTTGTTTTTGTGATTTTATAGAAAAATGAGTTTAAATGATTAAATGAAATGAGTTTTATAAATCATTTTGAAATTGAATGATGATTTTAGAAATTGAGTAATTGGAGACTGTTTGATTGTGTTGTAAATTTATTGTTTGAATTGAATGGCTTATGGTGATATTGGCATGAATGGCTGAATTGAAAATTGTATTAAAATTGTATGAACTGTTTGTTTTGCCTTAACAGGCTGGGTAGTAATATAATTGCCATGTTATGTTGTCGAACTTTTATTGATTTGGTGGGATATTGATTAGTCATTGCAGTGGTGGGTTTTCGTGGACTAGCCTATTAGAGAGGGGCACGGTAAACTCGATTATATTTGACCTTGGTACGAGAGGCGCGGAGGGTATCTCCTGAGGTAAAACTTTAGAGTTCACTACACGCTAAACCACCACGTAAGGGTGAACTCAGCCAACGCCAAGGAACGATTGTGCTTTTAAACGTAAAAATGTGTTTTATGCGTATATGAACTTTTCTTTAACAGCCTTAGCATACTCGGTTGGATGCCCCTGCGCAAGGTGTCATCGAGCACAAGTTTTGGCACGAGTCAAAGTTTTAAGAGAGTCATAAGCCATGTTGATTATTTGAGTGAAATGAATTTATTTTGTTTAGTTGAAATGAGTTTGAAACGTTATGAATCATAGTACGGTGAACTATTTTATGTTGTCTCAATTTACTCGACTTTGGATATTTTAGATGATATTTGTTTATTCACTGAGTTTATATAAACTCACCACCCTCTTTTTCACCCATTTCAAGCTCAGGATAGTCTGTAGATAGCTGATTTCGTTGAGGGCTACAGTTGGATTTGCATCCTTAAAAATCATAAGTTCGCAACCTTCGTTACTTTTGATCATTTGGGAGCCCACATGTCATTATAAATTAAATTATACACTCTAACTCACTGTGTTACTGTATGTATGAATTTATTTTATTTTTACGCTATAAAAATTATTTGCGGATACCTGTATAAATATTGTTTTATAAGAAAATGAAATATTTTATTTAATATTTTTATTTTATTCTAATAGCTATCATTTCACTTTAAATAAATGTTTTAGACATCTAAACTTATTTTTGGCTATTAAATATGTATCTTTCACTCATATACTACATTTTTAGATGGTTTTGAAATTTTTGGAGTAAAATGACCAAAATACCCTTGTGAGACGAAAATTATTTTTTTATTGTTTTAGTTTGGAAATAGCTTATAATCTTTTAAAATATGATATTAGCAACTGTTGCTCGCAGGGGAGGTGAGAAAACTGATATTAAACCTTGTGGGGTTTCGGTGGGTATTCGGGTAATGAATGTCTATCAGGACATCGCGGTGGTTGTCACGGGCTCGAGGAGAGTACTGGGTCATGACATTATATTCTTAATAGAGTCTCAATAAGACCCTTGATTTCGAAGACTCCATATGAACTTTATAAAGGTAGGAAACCAAATATTTCTCACTTTAGGAGCTTTGGTTGTAAAAGCTTTGTATTGAACAATGGAAAACAGCCCCTAGGGAGTTTGATGCAAAGAGTGATGAAGCAATATTTTTAGGATATGCTTTAAACTCAAAGGCCTATAGAGTTTTTAACAAAAAGACCTTGACTGTTGAAGAATCAATTCATGTAGTTTTTGATGAGTCAAATGCATTGCAAAAAGAAGTTCATGATGATGATGATGATGTAGAAGTCCTAGAAAAACAAATGGAGGAAATGAGCTTAGAAAACAACAAAAATAATGAAGAAAGCTCACCTAGAAGAGAAGATGAAACTCCACTTTTGAAAAATCTGTAAAGAGCAGAAAATCAGCATGATGATCTACCAAGGAGTTGGAGATTTGTGAGAGATCACCCACAAGACCAAATAATTGGTGAGATTTCTCAAGGAGTTAAAATTAGGAAATCAACTAGATAAACTTGTGAGTTTTCAGCTTTTATATCTTAAATTGAACCTAAAAACTTTGAAGAAGCTAAAAAAGAGGAAAGTTGGATAATGGCCATGTAAGAAGAATTTGATCAATTCACAAGGAGTCATGTATGGTCATTGGTACCTAGACCTTCAAATCACCCTATTGTTGGTACAAAATGGGTGTTTAGAAATAAGGTAGATGAGCAAGAAAATGTAGTTAGAAATAAAGCTAGGTTGGTAACAAATGGATGCAACCAAGAAGAAGGAATAGATTATGATGAAACTTTTGCTCCGGTTGCTAGGATTGAAGCTATAAGGTTGTTGCTAGCTTTTACATGTTTCATGAATTTTAAATTGTTCCAAATGGATGTAAAAAGTGCATTCTTAAATGGATTAATTCAAGAGGAAGTATATGTAGAACAACCACCTGGTTTTGAAAACTTTGAAAAATCTAATCATATTTTCAAACTTCATAAAGCCTTGTATGAATTGAAACAAGCTCCTAGAGCTTGGTATGAAAGGCTTTCAAAATTTCTAGTTGAGAAAGGGTATGATAGAGGCAGCATCGATACTACATTGTTCATTAAGAGATATCTAAATAATTTAATTGTTGTGCAAATATATGTGGATGATATTGTATTTGGTGCAACTAATGAAGCTTTATGGAAGAAGTTTGCAAAGGAAATGCAGGGTGAATTTGAAATGAGCATGATAGGAGAGTTGAAGTACTTCCTTGGTCTTCAAATCAAACAAAGTGAGGAAGAAATCTTCATCAACCAAGAAAGATACACTCATGATATGCTTAAGAAATTTGATATGCTGAAGCTGAAATCAATTTCTACACCAATGAGTCCATCCACCAAACTCGACTTAGATGAAAAAGGTAAGGATGTAGATCAAAGCTCTATAAAAGGTATGATCGACTCTCTTCTCTACTTAACAACAAGTAGACCAGATATTCAGTTTAGTGTGTGCTTGTGTGCTAGATTTCAGTCACAACCTAAAGAATCACACCTAACTGCCATTAAGAGAATTTTTAGATACCTCATAGACACTCAAGAACTAGAAATATGGTACTCTAGAGACTCAACTCTTAACTTAGTTGGATATTCAGATGCTGACTTTGCTGGTAGTAGAACTGATAGGAAGAGCACTAGTGGAACATGCCAATTTTTAAGAAGGATGCTTGTGTCTTGGTCCAGCAAAAAGCAAAACTTAGTGGCACTGTCTACAGCAGAGGCTGAATATGTATCATTAGGAAGCTGCTGTGCACAAATCCTTTGGATCAAGCAACAATTAAAATACTATGGAATAACAATGCATAATGTACCAATTTACTGTGATAACACAAGTGCAATCAATATATCAAAAAATCCTATGCAGCACTCTAGGACAAAACACATTGAGATTAGACACCATTTTATTAGAGACCATGTGATGAAAAATGATATTAAGATAGAATTTGTGAATACTTTACATCAATTAGCAGACATTTTTACCAAACCTTTGAGTGAAGATAAATTTTGTGAGATTAGAAGAAATTTAGGGATGATTAGTGTGAAGGAATTATAAGAAAACCTTAAGCTCTCACATAGAAAACAAACTGTTTTCAATCAACTAAGGATTTCTCAATCAACTAAGAGTAGTCTAACAGCCTTAAATAATAAGACTTAGTGAGTTTTAGAGAAAGAAGAGTAAAATATGGGTTGACCGGGTCCAAAAGGAATAAAGGAAAAACTGTCAAAGGTAAATAACCAAATTTTTAGAGGGAAGTTTGAAATTATAAAGAAATGAAATAGGGCAGCACTTAAAAGGAAGGTGAAGAGTTTTTTTTATAATAACTGTTGACTGCCTCTCTTTCTCTCTCCCTTGAAACCCGTTGCTCTAAAAACAAAAACTAAATCTCCCTGTTTGCCTCTGAAACTGACTCAAACCCTCAGAAATTTTTGCAACTAACATGGTTAGAACATCTCAGAGCAAAGAGATATCAGAAAAGAAGAAAGGGAAAAGGCTAATGGAGGAAGAATCAGAAACTAAAAATGTGAAAAAGAAACTGAAAATCATGGCTAGTTCAATAAAAGATATATCCGAGAAACTTAGAGAAAAGAAGAAAAAACTGGCAAGAAAAAGGAAATAAAGCCCTCACTCCACAAAGGTACCAGATATTCCTCTTCAAAATTTAGGAATAAGTTGCATGAGTATAGATTCAAGAATATCAAGAATGCACCAATCTCTTGTGAAAAATTCATTGACTGGAATAGTTTTAACAAAAATGTAGAAATCCAAACTAATCTATTTGAGTACTTTGATGAACTAAAACTAAAAGGCTACAGCATATTTAAGAATAGGTTTTCAGTCCAGGTTTGGTCAAAGAGTTTTATTTTGGAATTGCTTTGAAAGGAAAGGAATTAATAGATTCTGATGATTATGTAGAAGATGGTTTGAATGTTTATCTAAATGGAAAAGAGTTTGTTATGATTACTGAGGATTTAAGGAACCTGTTGAAAATGGAAGATAAAATCACTGAGTTGGAAAACAAGTTGAAGGAGAAGGAAAACATGCCATCTGAACCTGTGGCTGCAGATAGCTCTGCCACATTCAGCACTGCACCTACATAATAAGGTGCTGAAAATTCAACTAAGTCAGTAGAAAAATCTGCTCCTCATGTTGGAAGTTCTAGCATTTAGGCTGAAAGTTCCATTTATAAATCTGTCTGTCCTACTCTACAAACTAAAGACTCTCCCAAAGGGGTTGATCAACCAGCCAAGACAACTTCCCCTGAACCTCAAAGCAAAAATGATACAGAGACAAAGAAACACCAGGCCTCTCCTCCAAACTCAAAGGAAGTTTCCATCATGGATATCTTCCACCAAATGGTTAAAGAGGGAGAAGCTGAGAAGGACACTGCTAGGACAAAAACTCAAAAAGATGGTGAAGGTGTAGGAAAAGGAAAGAAATCTGCATCAGTTGCCAGAGTAAAGACAAAAGTAGGGAAAGCCAAAGCCACTGCAGCACCACCAACTAAGGCAAAACGACCAACCAAAGGCAAGAAGACTATGGCAACCAAGACAGTTTTTCTCAAAAGAAGAAAGTCTTCTAAGTTGGCAGAGAAATCCAGACCAATTTCAGCCTCCTCTCCAATCCCTGTCTCAGATAAGTCCTTACTAGAACCTTCTCCAAAACATTCATTACCTCTCCGAGAGCTCTCTCATTTTCCTATTAACCCTTTCTACAACACTAAGTCCTCACCCTCTAACTCATCAGATGAATAAAAGCCCATCCCTTTTATGCTGACAAAAAGGGGAGTAGAATAGAATGGGTACAGCAACTAGGAACCAAAGAATAAAAAAAAAATGTTAGGGTAGAGGAACCAGGAAGGAACCTAGGAAAGAAAAAAAAAAAAGACAGAATCAAAGATGTATGAACTTAGAAAAATAGGAGATATGAAGCAAAAATAGTCCAAGGGCAGTTTCGAAACACTTGTTGGTTAACTATTATTTGTGCCATGGTGGCACTTAAACACTCAGTTTTAATTCTATTATTTATATGGTTGTATGTGAAAAATGAATGCTGATATAACTATGTTGCTTAATTGCTAAAAATTGAAGTCTGCTGATATTTTGGTATTTTGATTGTCATGAACAAAATTTGCTAGTGCCATGTTGATATTGATGCACATGTTGATAAATGATTTTTGTTATGGCATTGTGGATAATTTCTGTTTGAAAATAGATATAAATGGTATGGATAATATATCAATTGAGACATGAATGATGTGAACAAAATCTGAAATCAATAAAATGTTGACAGCTGTTGGAACATTGATGAAAATCTGTCAACACTTAAAGCTGAAAGTTTAATGATAATATGCCAATACTTACTTGCTACAAATCACTCTATGTTGTTGAACATATGTATACTCTAAATATACAATATCATTTTCTATATGATGAGAATAAAATTGGCTAAAATAAAATAAGCAAAATATGCACATTAAGGGGGAGCTTATACTTAGGGGGAGCAATCCTCAGTTTTGCAAAAAACTAAATTAAAATGACACTATGCTATTAATCAAGGAGTGTTTTGTCATCATCAAAAAAGGGGAGATTGTTGGCTCCATTAGTTTTTGATGATAATAAAACATTCCCATTTTTGTGTGTCTAATACCTTTACTTGAGTGTGCAGGAAAGTAATTTGTGAAATTAATTTATTGACTCTTCAAAGAGTATTTTTGAAAGAAAAAGAGGGATAAAATAAACAAGATGTAACTAAATAACAAGGAGGAAGCTTATTGGTGAAACAAGGAAGAACATTGGTTGACCAAATTTCAAATTGGAGAAATGGTGAGCTAAAGAGTTTGAGAAACAAAATCAATTTAGTCAACCAAGTCAGTCGACTAAGTGCTCTCTGCCAAAATCTACAAACCAGAAACAGAACCAACTTAGTTAACCAAGTTATTTGACTAAGAGCTCTCTGTCTGCAAGTTGAACCAGAGCACTATAAGAGAGATTAATGGCTAAAACTCATCCTCAATTGTTTCCAACGGATATAAACTGCTAAACTGCCATCAGAGTTGCATCTCCAAGTATAAAAGGGTCTTCCAACAATAAAAAAGAAGTTTTTTGAAGCCTTGAATGAGTTTTGAGCTATAGAAAGAAGAAAACTCAGAAAAGCTTCACTGCACTTAAACGCCTACTCTTTGCATTTGTATTTAGCACTTAATCTTGTACCAATCAGATCAACAAGTGAACATAGGTACTTTTTTTTACTACTTCTCTTGTATTCTTAGAGTGAGGGAGTTATTCTAAGGGGTTGTTCAAGCTTGGGATAGCTTGATTGTTAAAGGTTGTGGTTGAGCCTTGAAAAACCACATAGGGTTTTAGTTGAGCCCGTGAAAAACTAGTGTAAAAGGTTTTTGGCTAAGCTTGGTAAAAGCCATTGTAAAGCTTGGTGAAAGCTTGTAAATTTCACCGGTCCATAGTGGATTTGTGGGAAAATCCTTGGTTGGATAATCTAGGTAGTGGATGTAGGTCTTGGACCGAACCACTATAAATTGTTGTGCATTGTATACTCTGTTTTTATGTTCTTTGTTCTGGAAATTTGTTTCCAATCTTGTCAAGAGTCGATTTGTGCTATTCACCCCCCTCTAGCACATATTATAGGGACCAACAATCATCATTTGGTATCGCATTGCCGGTGAACATGCACATGCCCATCTGTCAGGCTCTATTCTCATAAGGTCAGCATGAGCTCCCGCGTGAATCTGGTTTAGCTAGTTCATATGTCTGTTGAAATCGAAAACCTTATAGCAATCTCGAGCAAGGGTGAAAATCATACAAACGTCGTTACACTTGAACTTGTTTTTTAAATTTTTGAAGTGGTAACCGCATAAACCTTGGTGCACTTCTGGGTATACATTTTGGATTACTTTCTTAATGCCGAGATGCTGATCAGAAATGAACATAGTGTTTTCAGGACAACCAACCGCATCACGCAGCTTACTAAGAAACCACGTCCATGAGTCTTCGTCCTCAACATGGCCGACGCCAAATGCAACTGGATATACGCACTCGTTCGCATCTTTGCATATAGTGACAAACAAAACACTCTTGAACCTGCCTTTCAGATGTATCGCATCAATTGCAACCGTAGGACGCATTACATCCCTAAACCCCTAAATACAAGCCCTATATGACCAGAAATAATATTTGAATCTTTTTGCCTCATCAGTAGCCACTGCAGTCACTGTGCCAAGATTTTCTTGTTCCAACATATAAAAATACGAGGGTAGTAGTTGAAATGACTCTTTCGGTGGGTCGAAAACAAGCCTCTTTGAATACTCCTTCACTTGCCAAGCCTTACCATACAAGCATTCCAATCCCCACTGAACCCTCATCTCACAAATTATGTCCTTAGGTCTTAATGCTGCTCCATTAGCCCGAAGCTTCTGTGACATAAGTTCACCAATTATCTTCGCACTCGTAGTACAGGTGTGTACTTTATGGAACGTCCGAACTTATCAATATTCTCCTCTGTCAGGTAACTTCGTTGCACGCACACTGAACTTGCATGCCTTGTCCTTGCAACCAACTTCGTAACTACCTTTACATGACCTTTTTATTTTTATTGCAAACTTCTCTTTTATAACCAACATGTTCAAAGCTCGTTTCAACTCGGCCTTCGACGAAAGCATTTTTCCTTTGTATAAGTGATCATCGACATATGTCGGCTCCTTAGTGGAAATTGTTTGGAAGGAGAACCTTTCTGCACTTGAAATTAGCCACGTACGAGATATCCTTGCATTTCCCCTTTCCTGATAACTGTCATCGAGCAATGTATCAAGAGAACGAAATCTCGTTCTCACTAGTGATGGGGTTATTGTATATGGGGTCATCACACTGAACATTTCCTACATCAACACCTCCAACAGGTTCTGTTTCACCTTCAACATGTCACAACCCAAAGTCCGGGCTATGACCGACGTATGGGCCTAATGGGCATAGCCCACTAAGCCCAAGCAAGCCTATTTATGCAATCCCGATCATCATTCCAAACCATCATTTCTCAAACCCATATTGTAATTCTCAACTAAAAATATTTCAATAACACTTTATAGTAACCTAATACTCACAATTGTAGTATGCTAACATAGTATCACTCATTTGCCACCTTTCAGTGGCTTCAGTAATCAAATATACATATTTGATTTTTAACATGAATCTTAGTGGTCTTCATTACTTATACATGTATACAAGCATAAAACTCTTGACCATCAGCGGAGTGACTCTAGGTGAAGATACAACTACTGAGATGCTATAGTACCTACCAAGAAGGCGAGCATACATGGACAACTCAATCTAGGTCCCAACTGCCTCTAAATCTGAAAACATGAAGTTTAAAAACGCGAGTATAAAACTCAATGAGTGAACATAAGAAGGGAACAAACAATCGATAGGAAGAATTTGAAAATCATGATGCACTTGTTTCAAAAACAATGCAATCGATTTAATTTTATCACTAAAAACACCTCTTTTCAAACTTTGATTAATAACCTCATAGTATTGCAAAAACCCATGATCAATCCATGAAGTTAAATGGGTGAAAAATATGTCCAAAATCAAGCAAGGTAGCAAGCATGGCAGCAAGTTTCTCGCTGCAACGAGAAACAATGTCAGTTTGCATGTGTTTCAGTTTTTCTAGAGTATCTCCCATTATAGAAGTCCAATTGACCTGATTTTTAAACCATTAGAAACCTAAGATGCAGGGATACAACTTTTATGTTTACCACTTTTCCCATTTCAGATAGGAAGATGGTCAAAATCTTTATCGAAGTGAAAGCATTATACTAGAACCTGAGAGTTTCTCGCTGCAGTAAAAATGAATCTCACTGCAGCGAGAAACACAACATTTTTATTGAAATGAGTCTTATTACATCAAAAGCCATTTTCTTGTCGACATGAAAAGCAATTTAGGAGCAATTAACAATGCCAACACATAAGACAATCACAATTATTTTCATAAACTTTCTATAACATATATATATATATATATTTGCATATACATACTTCATCATGCATACCATCTCGCCACACTTAGCTCATGTGCATCCCCCCACATCGTGCACATAGCTAGAGTCATCATGTGCATCCCCCACATCGTGCACAAGCAATATCATCGTGTGCGTCCCCCCACATCGGGCACAAGTAATATCATCATCCACACTCCCATACCCCGTCATCACTGACATGTGCATCCCCCCACATCGTGCACACGCACGGTTATAATTATCACACAATATCAACTATCAATGCACAACATATATATATACCAACATAATGTAGTGGTACATGAATCCATAACAACCACATGTCACAACATAGAGACAATTTATTAAGGGTTTGTTCCCATGCATAATTTAATGAAAAGCCAAGTAAAATCATTTAAATGCTTCATCCCAAAACATATGTATTTCCCAAAAACACTTTGATGCAAGTTCACTCATCAATATTTGTTGAATCTTTAATTGACTCTAACTTTGATTATTGCTTCAAATGGACATGTGAGGCCTCATTGGAACCTATTGTCACACACAACATCACAACCAACCCAAATTGGCATTAATATAATTCCAAAAGCTCTTTCGTAAATCAAGTTCCACTAGTTATTCCTAACTAGCTTCCAATTGCCATTAAATGGCTATCTATTCTTTCTACTCTAGTAACTCTAGAAATAAATAAACAAACCTCAATAATAAAACAACTCACAACTTCAATTACTAGCCATTATCAATAACCTAAAATCAATCCTCATTTATTACTCACCTTGGTGGATTTGTAGTTGAATTCCTTCTTAAGAATACTCAAGCTATCATAAAGAGTCTCTCTTTTTCTCTCTCTTTAAAATTTTTAACTAGTGAGAGAAAGTGTTGAACAAAGACTTTTTAAAGGTTTTAAGGTGAGAAAGTGAAAGAGAACAAAAGGTTCCATGAAAAAGTGCTTAAATGCATGAAAATTGAAGCTAGAGAGAGAAAGTTATGGAAGCTTTATGGGAGGCTCCCATGGAGATGAAGAAACGTGAGATGGGAAGGAAGAAGAAATGGCTGGAAACTACTGGAAATTGCTGGAGCTTTAGATATTTATATCTAAAGTTTATCCATTTCTCACTTAAATTACCAAAATGCCCTTAACGTGGTGACTTTGTCTTCCTCTCATCCTTTGTGCAACCTTTTACTCTTTTGACACTAGGGCAAGGTCCATAATAGTCTATAAATACTCGAGTTCACGAAAACATAAAAATTTAGACTCGAGATGCAAAATGACCATTTTGCCTTTACACAAAAATTATCATTATTTTTATCTTTTTCATTTATTGACCATCATAAACATCATTTATTCATTCCTTAGGCTTATTTAGACCTTAATAGCATCAAAAAAAAAACACCTACTCGTAGGAGCTCATCAAGAAAAATTACAAAATTACCCCTAGTCCGTATTATCGCGTCTACTTCTAGTTATGTGTTTATGGAGGTGAGATTTCACAGGTTCACTTTTGAATTACCCTTTTTAACTCGGTAATTAACCTCAATTGTCATCCATAAACTTTATTAGCCACCGTATCAAAATACGGGATACTACACAACGTTATTGTAAATTAGAATATCACTGTCATAAAGCCAGTCATTGTCTGAACTGTCATCATGCCATTGTTCAAGCCCATCATCTGAATTGTCATCAAATCTATCTTCACTGGCAACGAACAAATCCTCATTTCCCTCATCAAATGTAGAATTATCTTCCAACGTCGCAGTGTCACCCTCCAACCTCACATTGTTGTCCTTAGGTGTCGTATTCTCATTTGACAATGGCATTACACACTCTATAGTTTCACCCGATCGTTGCATTTGTTAGACAGAAGCAAGTGATTGGTTCGATGCACATCTTGATCGAAATTGTACAGCCAACTGTTCTGTGAATGTCGTCTGTCTACCAGGCTGCACAAACTCTTGTGCATACCTCAATTGCCATTGTTATGGGTTACGGACCGAATGTTGTGGTATATGTGAAGCATTGAAAATCTCATTTTGATTGAGCTGATTACCATGTTCTTCAACTTCTTCATGTGACATAACATTTGTTTGGCGTCCCTTAATGCTGACATACACAGTCGGAACATTCCTCTGTTCTAGCAGAATTAATGCAACATCCTCATCGTCCTTGATAATTGGCCGTGATAGCTTTCCGAGTATACTGATCAATGCATGTAACTCAATCTCATCAATTTTTTTGTTTACCCCAACAACATCTTCAACCAGCTTCATCAAGCCCGCAAATGACAAATCACTCATAATCCCCCGCATTCGTGACTCACCACCCATGTAGATGCCATCCACCCACTGACCATCGTGTCTTATCACAAGTTGCCCAATTGGAACCCCACTAAAATTTTGAAAGAATAAAAAATTTGTCAATCATTTTACACAATGCATGCTGTGTTCAAAATTTGTTGTAAAATGAGGTAACATGCAATGCATATAATGTAAAATGTGGTAACACGCCATGCATATAACGTAAAATATGGTAACACGCCATGCATATAACCAATGTCGTGACACACTAAAATAACGTTAACACATGTTATAGATGCATGGCGTGTAACAACTCTGGGCAATGTTTCTAATCCATGTTCTAATTTACACCAAATGTTTCAAAAATTTAAGTGCGTTGCAGCAATAAACCCAATAACAGGTACCTTGATGTCATCTCTGCTATAGGGTCTGTTAATCTACGACAATTTAGCCAGATGTCGAGAGATAGACTACAGCCTGATGATGATGGTGCTCAACAAAGAGTTGATAGAGCTCATACAGTCCAAAGATCTGAGAGAGCTTACGACAATGGTGCTCAACACAAAGTTGGCAGAGTTGAGATAGTTTAGAGAGTTGAGAGAAAAAGATGACCAAGCTCAAACAGTTGAGCATTTATTTGAAACGATATTTTTAAGGGCATTTTGGTCTACTCATGCTTCTTTTTGGCTAGAAACAGATAACTTTATATGGGTGATTTCTGAAATCACTTTATCACGAAGTCCTTTTTTCACAATTTCCTTTTAATATACTTATTATATATTAATTAATATTATCAAATGTATAATACTATTTTGTTGTTTATATAATATATGTTGTTTATTAGTTATTAAATAAGTATATTATTTGTTAAATGTAAATTACTTCAATATCAATATATAGAAGTTATATATTTATATTACCTAGTATATTATTTAATTTAAATTTATTGTCAATTCTTTTTAATTTATATTAACTAATATTAGTATACATCAAGTATTATTATTTTTGTATACCTTATATGGTTTTATATTATATCATACTTATCAATTCAATTATTAAAATTATAATATGAAACTAATCGTCAAGAATGACGCACTTACTCCAATTTAGAATTATCTTACATAAATATAATCAATGTGAAGCATAATGTTATATTATTTTATTATATACATATTAATGACACAAATTATATGTTATAATATTATATGTATATATTTCAAAGTTTGTATAACTAATAACTAATTGCAAACAATATGTTATAATAATTACTAATAAAGTTATTAAATGTATTCATATGAATAAAATTTATTATAAGCTAACATATAAAATATAGGTGTAATAATTATAACATAGTAATATATATGTAAGATACTTAATATCTCATATATATATATATATAAACTTATAAAGTTATATAACTTAAAATAGATAATAGTTAATTTCATATTAATACAGGTTTATATGTAGTTAGATATATATATATATATAATTTGTATACATATAATAAACTAATATATTTTAAATATATTATACTAATTATAAGTTTATTATAAATATCAGTTTGCTTATAATTTATATTAACTAATATTAGTATGTTTCTAAACTATTATTAGTTTTTGTTTAATTGATTATTATATCTTATCATGTATTTTTATAAAATTAACAAATTAATTTTGTTCTTTTTATAAATTTTTTAATGTTATAAAATTAATGAATTTTGAATCATTAATTTATAATGTATGATTCAATAAAGTTTTAAAAAATCTATAAAAATAATCAAAGGAAAACATACTTAAACGTTTAAATATTATAAACTTCAATATGTATATATTTGCTTTTATTAATATCTTTTTTTATAAAAGATTAATAAAATTTATAAAAGGTATAAAATATTTTTGGGAAAAAATTAAAAAAAAATCTGTTTCCAACAAAATTTTCCAACGGAATCTTCCGTTGGAAAATTTCAGTTGGTAATCACTTTTTCCAACAGAAAATTTTGTTGGAAAATTTAGCGGGCTTTAAAATATTTTGAGTCCTTTAACTTTCTGATAGATTTCCAACAGATAGTTTTTTGTTGAAAAATTCCAACGAAAATCCGTTGGAAAATCCGTCGGAATAGGTGGTGGGTGGAATTTTTTTGCGAGCCAAAAAATTCTCCAACGGATTTCCAACAAAAAAATTTCGTTGAAAAATTTCCATTGGAAATCCGTTAGAAATTCGTCGGAAAAATTATAACAACTTTTTGTTCAAATTTCGTTGGAAATCCGTTGGAAATTTCCAACAAAATTTTTTCCGTTGGAAAAAAGCTGTTTTCTTGTGGTGGGTCATCCACTACATTTCTACATCAACACAATTATATAAACAGCATCACTCCATTATAGAACTTCTCAACATACTGTGTGGATCGTTATACATACATTCATCACATACACACTGTCACACAATCATGGAACTTCTTAACATGAAGTGTGATTTCTATCTCATATCATAGCAATATTCCCATTTATACATCTCATTTGTGGTTCAGCACACTTTCCGTGCCTATAACTCTTTTGGTCCGTGCACCATATTATCAACATTATTTCACACCCATTTCTAGGGCTTAACATAATATTCACAGTGATCAAACATGAATATATCAATACTTATTACATAAATAAATACCATTTAAATAGTGCACCCAAGCATTTAGCTTATTGGTTGATGCATGACCCCTTGCCTAAAAAGTATGGTTCGAATCTCCCTTCTCCTAATTATAAAAAAAAAATAATAATAAAAAAAGGTACTATGTAAGTAGTAACATTAAAAGACTTGACTCAATACACTACGAAGTATAGTGATGTTGAAGGGCTAGAAGGAAAGCACTGTTACACCTACCAAGTATGAGATAAGGTACTTTTTCACAAGACACCTAACCAAGTGAGCTATTGATCTGTAAAACAAAAATAAAGGAAAATAGTTGGTGAGTCACAAAGACTCCATGAGTGGATACGAGGAAAGGGATAAGCCAAGGGAAAGAGTTTTTTCAATAAACCATACTTTGTAAAAAAAACATGATATTCACAAATATCCATATAAATCTTTTCAAATGTCAATAATCTAATTTCAACATTTTTCCATAAACACATTGAAATTCATTATGCATAAAAGAATTAATAAGCATTTGACCTCTACTTACAAAACATTTTCAAGGAGAAAAACAAGAGAGTTCATATCAATGATGTCACGACCCAAATTCTGGGCCATGACCTACGCATGGGCCCAGTGGACATAGCCCACTAAGCCCAAGCAAGCCTATTTACATAATCCCGTTCACTATCCCATCAATTTTTCATCACCATTACTAGACCACCATTTGTAATTTGCAACTAGACGTATTTTCATAATACAACATAGATATCAAAATTTACTTTTGTATGATCTCAAATAAGGTTATTCATAGCCATCTCATAATGGCACCATCATTCCAAACTATACAAGCATCGTTAGCAAAGTGATTCCTAGCAATTTACATTTAATGTATATGTACTCATATAAAAGACTTCTGACGACCAGCAGAGTGACTTTGGTGAAGGTACGGCTATCGAATGCCATGATACCTACCAATAGTGAATGTAAGTGGACGCCTTAGTCTCGGTCCCAACTATCTACAAATCTGAAAACATGAAATTTAAAAGAGTGAGTATAAACTCAGTGAGTGAACATAAGAAGGGAACAAGCAATGACAAGGAATGTTTTAGAAAACATGATGCACTTACAATAAACCATGCAATTTAGTCTAATTTTTTAGTTAAAACCCCTCATTTCAAACTTTGAATGTTTAATCCCTTAATGTTACAAGATCCATGATGAACCATAAAGTTGAATAGAATGAAAATTTCAGTAATGACCAAGCAAGACAAACAAATAGAGGGTTTTCTCGCTGTAGCAAAAAGGCATTCTTTGTTTGCATATGCTTCGGTTTTTCAAGTATATCTCCCACTACAGAAGTCAAATTGACATGATTTTATGGTCATTAGAAAGCTAAGAGGCTAGGCTACAACTTTGATGTTAACCATTTTGCCTAGTTCTGAACGAAAGGTGGTCAAAATCATTTTCAAAGTGAAAGCTCTGTACCAAAATTTCGGAACCACTCGAGAGTTTCTCGCTGCAACGAGAAGCTTCAGGAAATTTCTCGCTGCAGTGAGAACCAGGCCAATGTAACCCCCCCCAACCCGAGAGTTTCTCGCTGCAGTGAGAAACAGAGCAATTTAGTTAAAAGGGGTATTGTTACATCAAAAAGTCATTTTCTTGCGAAAATGAAAAGCAATTTGGGAGCAATTAACAATGCCAACATACAACACAATCACAATTATTTTCATGAACTTTCTATAACATATATACATATATATATGTATATACATACATCATCATGCATACCATTTCACCACACTTAGCTCATGTGCACTCCCTACACACACAATGCAATATCATCATCATGTGCACTCCCTACTCGCAAATAGTCGGGTCATCATCAGCTCAAGTGCACTCCCACACAGCACATAGCTGGGTCATCATTATCACACAAAAGAAGCATCCAAAGCATAATATACATATCAATATAATGTGATAACGCATGAACTATTCATATTGCACATTTCACAAGATAGAAACATTTCATCAAGGGCTTGTTCCCCAAGTATATTTTTTAAAGCAAAAACAAATTAAACTTTCAAATGACTTATTTAAACATGTAGGCACTTCCCAAAACATTTTGAAATGCATGTTTACTCACCGGTATTTTTTAAATCTTAGATCGACTCTAACTTCTACTAATGCTCCGAATGGAGATGTGGGGTCTCGTTGGAATCTATCACACACAATGGCATCACAAATCAACTTAATTAACATAACCATAATTCTGAAAGCTATCTCTTAAATCATGTTCTACCAGTTATTCCTAACTAGCTTCCAATTGCCATTAAGCAGCTATTTACTTTCACTATTCTACTCACACTAAAGATGAATACATAATCCTCAACTACAAAACATTTACAAATCTATCCACTAGCCATTTTCAACAACTTAAAAATCAACTATAATTCACTAACCTTGTTAGCTTTGCAATTGAATTCCTTTTCAAAAATTTTCAAGCATGAAAATTTGGAGTTAACTTAAGAAAAGTTATGGAGGTTTCAAAACAAGCTTCCATAGAAGATGAAAGAAATGTGAGATCGGAGGAAGAAGAAGAAAAAGAAGCTACTGGAAAATGATATTTATAGCTAAAGCTTATCCAAACTCCACTTAAATTACGAAAATGCCCTTAACAAGTTGGATTTGTCTTCCTCCAATCCTTTGTGCAATCTTTTTACTCTTTTGACACTCAGACAAAGTCCATAATAGTCTAGAAATACTCGGGTTCATGAAAACTTAAAAATTTTGACTCGAGATGAAAAATGACCATTTTGCCCCTACATAAGAAATCATCAGTATTTCTATTTTCTTTGTCATTTTATCCTTATTTTCATCATTCATTTATGCCTTAGGCCTTAATAATGTTTGAAAGCATACTTCTAGGTGCTCACTAAAGAAATGACGAAATTATCCCTAGTCCGTGATATCGTGTCTACTTCTAGCTACGAGTCTATAAAGATCAAGGTCTCACAAATGATACCAATACTTTTGTTGTTGGTAGTTGAATCAATCCTTATATAACCCATACTTTGGGCATTACCTCCCACTTAGGGATTAGGAAAGCACAACACGAGTTTTTCCACTTAATAGTTCTATATCAACCTTTTGACACACGAACACATATTCAACAACTCAATACATCATCAATATTAAGTGAACATCTTAAAAAACTCAATATAGGCATGAATATCACCACAAAGGAATTGGCATGTTCACCTTAATATCATAATTACAAAGTGTGTGGTATGATGCCCCACATTTAGCCCTTGATCACGTGTGGTATGAAGCCCCACATCTAGCTCAAGTATTCGTGTGGTATAACGCCCCACATCTAGCCCTCTTACAGGTGTGGTATTGATATCTTTATCTTGATTTTGAAATGACAAAATTGATTTACTTGAAAGAGATGAAAGAGTTTTCAAAGATGAAGAAAATCCCTAAAGAGTTTTGAAGTTGTTTTTAAATTGAAAGATATTTTTAAATCTTCAAACTCTAAATTTTCAACTGCAAGAATTGACCTTTAGAAAATGAAGAATCGATTCTCAATTATATAGAAAGCAAAATCTCTTTTTCTATTATAAGAAAAATCAATTCTCAAACAAGTACCTGTCAGTTTTGGAGAAACAGAATCCACCAGACAAAGCAAGAATTGACACTAAGAAGTTAACATGTCGATTCTGGAAGCTTGAGAGAGAAAAAGTCAAAAACTTGGAGAAGAAGCAAGAGTTGAAAAATAAATAAGATTGGAACGTAAAATTTGAAGTTTGAATTTTTGAATTAGCACTAAACACACATAAAGAATCAACACTAATAGCACAACATGTTGATTATGGGAAAAGATAAAAAAGTGTAAACTTGGAATATGTCATGAAGAATCAACACCAGATGAAGAACATGTCGATTCCCAAGAAAAATAAAAAAATGTAAATTTTCCAAAATTATGAAAAATTGACACCAAAGGTACAACATGTCGACTTTACAAGCACAAAAGACAAAAGTCCAATTAGCACGAAATGGAAAGAAAAGTTTTGAATCCTACTCCAACGGTAAAAAAGGTCCAGGTTTATAAATACACAACCAAAGGACATCAAAAGAGAAAGGAAGATCGAGAAAGAAAATTAGAAAAGAAGGAAAAAATAGGGAAAACAAGAAAAGAATATTTTTTTAAATGGCTAAAAAAGAAAAATCCTTCCTTTATTTTGATAGTGAGTTGACCATATTCAAAAAGCATACCTTTCCTCACTGTAGAAAGTTTTTGAGCTTAAATACTCCTATTTCCAACCCTTATTCTTAAAAAGCTTTCACCTTTAGTGCTCCCATTGCTTACCAGCCTTCTTTAGAGGCATAAAGTTCATACCATTGTAATCCATTATTGTTTTTGGTTATACCTCTTAGAAAAAAGTAAAGGGGTTGTGCTTTAACCTTAAAAAGGTAGAGACTTTGTGAAAGGTTGTGCTTTAACCTTGAAAGGCATTGACGTTGTGAGGTTGTGCTTGCTCCTCTTGAAAAGGTAGTGATGTTGAGAGGTTGTGCTTGCTCTTTTTCAAAAGGCAGTGACATTATGAGGTTGTGCTTGCTCCTCTCGAAAAGGTAGTGCTTGTGAAAGGTTATGCCTACTCATTGAAAACAAGTTTATAATAGATTCAAACTCCATGTGGTATCAAAGAAGAGGATGTAGGCATTGAAGGTCGAACCTCTATAAAAATCATGGCTTTGTTGTTTTTACTTTTCTACACTTTCATATTTTCTTAGGCTCTATTTTTTTATTCTACTGCATTGAAGTTTATTTATCTCTTTAATTTGAGAAAAAGAGAAGGTTTTCTCTTGGTAACCAATTCACCCCTCCTTTTGGTTAATTTACTTTAAGCTTATCTCAACTAACAATTGGTATTAGAGCAGGTTCTCAAGTTTTGCAAGTCTAACAACCTTTGAGAGATCTTGAACAAAAGCTTAAAGTAACAACAACGGCATCCTCGAGCTTCATTAATGAAAGATAATCTATGATGCGACCTCCATTCAAACGCGAGAACTACCCATTTTGGAGAAAGAGGTTTGAAAAGTTTATACAATCTATTGATTTGGATCTTTAAGATATTATTGTTGATGGAACTCATGTTTCTAGCAAAACTATTGATGGTGTCAAACGCGTTAAAACAAGAGCTGAATGGGATTACAAGGATAAAAAGCTGATTTTGTTGAATCGCAAAGCTATGACAACTAGCTTGTGTGTGCTCTTAGTGAGAATCAATTTAATAGGGTATCTACGTGCACTTCAACAAAAGAAATTTGAGACACATTAGAAAATTGCTATAAAGGCACAAGTCAAGTTAAAGAGTCAAAAATTAGTATTCTGATTCTTGATTATGAACTCTTTAAAATGAAAGATGAGGAATCCATTAAAATGAAGTTAGCGAGATTCACCAAAATTATAAGATGATTGAAAGCTTTATGGAGAGAATTTCCTAATGCTCCATTAGTGAAGAAAATTCTCCACTACCTACTAAAGTCTTGGAAACCGAAGGTCACTACCATAAAAGAAGCAAAGATCTTAATGTGTTTAAGCTAGATGAGCTTCTAAGTTCTTTACTCACTTATGAGATGACCTTTAGACATAAGAAAGAAAGAGATGAAGCAATTAGAGAAGAATAAAACAGAAAAGACTTTGCTCTCAAAGCTGTAAAACATAGTGATGAAAAGTTACTTGAAAGTGATGTTAAAGAAGATGATTATGATATGATGTAGCTTTGTTGACAAGAAACTTTAACAGATTCTTGAGAAATAAGTAAAGAGATAAAAAAAAACCTCTATTAGAGGGATAAACAAAGAAAGAACATGAGAAAAGACATACCAAAGGATGGCCATGGAAAAGAGCATATAATTTGCTATAAGAATAAAAAATCTAGTCATATCATATATAAATGTCCAAATCTTGAAAAAAGCCATCCAAATAACTGCAAAAAGAAAGCCATGGTAGCTACTTTGAGTGATAATGATGAGTCATAAAATGAAGAAAGAAAAAAGATAGACAATTCCTACTATATGGCAGTTAATGATCTCATGGATGAAGATCTTTTGGAATCTAATATGCAAATAGATAACTCACAATGTCTTGATGTTGGATGTTTAAGTCATTCAATAATTATTAAGGAAAAAGTTATGGATGTTAAAGGAAAATGTAGTAATTCTATTTCTGAAAATGGCCACCATGGCAAAGTTCAAGTACTAGAAGAAGTCACGTCGATAGACATAACTCTACTCCCAACAAAGGAAAATCAACAATAGATTTTCCAAAATTTAACGGTGAAGATTACCTTCATTGGAAGAATTAAATAAAACTGTTTATTTAAGGAAATGATCATGAAGTCTAGAGGATAATTAAAGATGGATCATGCAAGTTGATCAGAGAATTAAATGAATGGGATGGAAGTCACTTAAACAAGCTGGAACTTGATGCCAAAGCTGTCCATATTCTCTTTTTTACACCTGAAGGCAGTGAATACGGCAAAGTCTCTTCATGTAACAGTGTCAAAGAAATATGGGAAAGACTAGAAGAATTATATGAATAAAAAGAGCTAGACGAAAATAATAGTTCAACAAGAAATAATAAGTTAAGAAAGTTTTAACCCTCACAACAAGATGATGAAGCAAGCTTTTCATTCTTAAATTAGGAAGGGAAGGTAAGATTCTTATCCAATGGAATGTTTAAATATGCTTATGAAGAATTTGGGGAGGCTTTTAAAATATTAACTCATAGTTATGAGAAAATGAAGTTAGAAAATGAAGAAAATACTTTAAATCATAATGTTAAAAATGATTTTTTAAGAAATGCAAAATTTAAATTAGAAAAGGAAAATAAGAGATTGAAAATGGATTTTAAAATATGTGAAAAGAATCTTAATGATGTAAGAAATGAGAATGAAAAGTAAAGAAATGCCTTTGAAAATTACAAAAAGAAAATTGATTGGATAAGTTTCAAAAGTAAAGCCTTGATTATTGATCATCTTTTATTGTTGTAACTAACAAAAGGATCCAAAGAAAATTGGATACCAAAAATCAAGTGAAAACATGTTTTGCAGGCAAATCAAAGCTAGAAAGAATAAATTTCTGAAAGTTCAAGCTCTTATTGCGATCTAGTGAACTCTGAATCAAAAACTACTAGTTTATAAAACATGAGTCTTATTTGATTGATTTTATGTTGCTTCAAATAAATTAGTTTTTTTATTATTCTTTTATGTGAAAACTTGATTGAATGCTCGGAGATGATATTAGTCACATTTTCATTTCATGCATAAACATCACCTAAAGCTAGAGAAAATTGCAAGTGGAATTTAATTTCTTTCTTGGAAAGCATCATATATCAGATTGAAGTTAAAATCCTCTATTTTCTAAAAGGTTGTCAAAACTTCAGAGTTCAAAAGACGTCTCTTCAAATTCTAGAGACACAACCGTTGCAATCTTAATCAAAAGTGACAGTTTTGGAAATGGAAAGGTTGAAACTTTTCAACTCAATACGTCCTTTTACAGATTTATGTAAGGATTTCACTCAAACCCTTCAAAGCACAAAACACATAGAATCAATCACTCATCTTCAAAACCTTAGAGTTAAATCATATTTTCTCACAATGGCACCAAAAATGCTACAAGAAAATATAGAAAAAAACCCTGGTTCATTATCCAAGATGTTGAAAAGTAAAAAAAATAACTCTCTAGACTGACACTTCTCATCAGTAATCAAAATAAAAGCATTTGATGAAGTTTATGTTTCGAAAAAGGTACGTCATGGTCGAATGTTTATTTTGATTCATTTGAAGAAGAATTTAAATTGCCATAAATTGAGAACTTAAGAGAAATGGGTTGGTAATACTTTCTAAGTTTAAAGAAAGGAGTTTATGAAAACCTTGTCAGAAATTTCTACTCAAATGGAATAACAATTTTTGTGAGAGAAAAAGACAAGAGTCCAATTGATCATGATGATTCCTTTGTCATTTCTCTTGTTGATGGTAGTTACAACATAACTCCTACACTGCTTCAAAGACATTTAAAATTGGAACTCATAAATGAGAATTCACTAGTAATTTTAGGAGAAGGAAATGACATTTTTGAAGAAAAGTTAACTGTTGAATTTCTAGTTGGACCAATCACCATTGAGTCTTCCAACAACACTTTTAAATTGAGTATTCATGATATAATTCTACACTTTATTGTTGTTCACAACATCAGAACTCCAGGAGCTAAACATGGAATTGTGACAACTGAAGAGATGTGGTTATGCACCACATTAAAAAAAGAACACCAATTAATCTTGCCCAAATCATATTCAAAGACATGAAAACATTGATTAGAGTAGCAAAAAATAACCTAGGTTATGGAATGGCAATCTCAAAGCTCATTATCAAGTTGACAATTGACACTTATGATGATATAACCAAAAGGTAGAAGAAAAGTAAAATTTTGAGCAAGAATACTCTTGGGAAAATGGAATATGAGTACAACATTGATTTAAACAGTTGGGTTCAAAAGAAAACAGAATAAAGCTCTAACTCTAACCAACCAATCGAACCATAATCGTGTTAACTTACATTGCATTTACATCACATTGCATGTGAAACATTTTGTTAACAAACTTGGTTAAGTACATATGTTTATTATTTGTTTTAATGCTTTATACTCATTTTAGAATTTACTAAAATAACTCTTTTGATTATTCACTTCTGCAACAATATTTTTTTATATGCATACTTGTGCTACTAATGCTTCATTTTTCCTTATGGCTTTTATTGTGATACTTTATTTCCAATTCATTTTTCATATAACAAAAAGGGAGAGAATATTTTGAGTAAATTTGCTATGCTTATTGGTTTTTCACTACTAGATTTTCTTTATAATGTTTACAATTCTTTTTATGTAATCACAATTTCAGATGGAGAGTTCTTCAAACTTTTAATGCACAAATTTAGAGGGAGTTTTTCAAATGAGCAAATTTAATTCTTAATTCTGTCAAATCAAAAAGAGGGAGATTGTTATCTTTATTCTAATTTTGAAATGACAAAATTGATTTACTTGAAGGAGATCAAAAAAGTTTTCAAAGGTGAAGAAAATCCTCAAAGAGTTTTGAAGTTGTTTTTAAATTGAAAGATTTAAATCTTCAAACTCTAAATTTCGACTTGTAAGAATTGACCTTTAAAAAGTGAAGAATCGATTCTCAGCTGTATAGAAAACAAAATCTCTTTTTCTATTATAGGAAAAATCGATTCTCAAAAAAGTACATGTCGATTTTGAAGAAATAGAAGCCACTAGCCAAAGTGAGAATCAACACCAAGAGTTATTTGTAGTTTGTATTTCTGTATTGGCACCAAACACACTATTAACTCTAGTATATGGACTTATTTTGACACATTTTGAGGACTTAAGTAGCTAGGTGTTTGAGATTTTAAATTCGAATTTTAATATTTTAAGTGTTTTTCTTAGTTAAGTTTGATTATATGTTGATTAGTTTAAATGAAGTTATTTTAGTTTAATTTTATGTTATTTTGTGTTAAATTACTTTAAAAATTTTTATTTCTGATTTCTTTTTTTGTTTTTGTAGGAAATTTGATGAGAAAGGTTCATTTGATGAAAAACCGCACACATGTGGTGAAGGCTTTATTTGTACATGCTACAGTATTTTGAGGGTAAATTGAGCTATAGAAGTCCAATTGATGTGATTCTTGATCCATTGAAAATCTAAGAGACAGGGGTACAACTTTCATTTCAATCACTTTGCCTAGTTTGGATCAGATTGATGCAAAAAATTGCATTGAAATATGCTAGACTATTGTAGTTCAGCACAAGGCAGTACATGGAATGAAGGCCGCGACCTTGAGTTGCTCAAGGGTGCAATGCCAAGGAGGACAAGGCTGCAGTGCTGAGGAGAGTGTGGCTGCAGTGCTAGTTGAATATGCATCCTCGTAGTGCCACTTGAGAGCACACAGGCGCAGCACTACAAGAAAGGCTACGGCACCAATAAAGGTAGCACTGTGGCACCACACAGCTTTCCAAAAATAAACTATTTTGTTAGATTTTGATAATTAAGGCTTTTGGAGGCTATTTAGAGAATTTTTTTTAAAGAGTTTCAAGAGAATACAGCAAGAAATAAGAAAACAAGAGAATTTGAGAGAGATTTGAGATCACAAAGTTTCAATAATTAGTTTCTTTCTCTATTTTTGTGTTTCTCTTATTTTCTTTGACTTGAATTAATGCCTAATTTTCTTTGGATGATGTCTTATTTAAATATTACGAACTAATTTACTTTTCTAAGATTACGGTGGATTTTAACATGAAATCTGAATATTTGCTTTTTTTATATTTACTATGAATAAGTATAGTTTTGTTTATTCAAATTTATTCTTAATGCTTTTGATTGTTTGGCCAATAATTAACTGATTTGTTAATTTAATTGAGACTCGACAAAATGATTTTAAATTGGACTAAGGTTTGAATAGTGTATATTCACATCACTTAGGTGATCTAATTCACAATTAGGGTAGACATGTGCCTAAATGCCATACATAGCGAAATTAGAATACTAGCTTAACGAATCTTATTTAATTGATTACTATTGATATATAGTTACCCAATTAAGTTAGGTATTTGTACAAGTAACGCAACAAAAACTGGTGCATAATTTTGGAATCTAGGTTAGCAAAACCATCCATGAACGTAAACAGTAAGAGAAACATATCTCAGATGAAGTGTTGACTGAACCCATAGTCCTAGGTTTTAATCTAATGCTTTTCTCTAGTGAATTTTTAGTTTCTATTAATTCATTTAATGTTCAATTAAATTTAGTTGCAATTACTTTTCTACAAAATTGAGTTACTTGAAAAAGTTTAATTTGGCATAATTTTAGTGCTTAGTGAAAAATTAGGAGCAAATCCCTATGGGATACAATTCTAGACTTACTGGCTATATTACTTGTTCGATACGTATACTTGCGTGTGCAAAATCGATAACAAGTTTTTGGCATTGTTGTCAAGGATTTGTTTTCCTATTTGTTTTGCGAATATTAAAATTCAGATTAGTCTTAATTTGAGTTTTTCTTTCTTTTTTTTATCAGGTTTAATCTATCATTGTATGAGAAAAGCAAAAAGCTTGGAGATTGAATCTTGTGATCCGGAGATCAAGAAAACATTACTAAGACTTCGACAAAAAAATCAACAAGTTTTTGCTTAAACTGATATAATGGCTAATCAACAGGGTGTGTAGCAAATCCAAAAGCAAGTAATGGAAGACAACCATTGTTTAAGAAATTATGTTGTACCTTTGGTATAAGGGATTCCATCGAGCATGCTAAGGTCGGCAATTCAAGCCAACAATTTCAAGATTAAGTCGATCATCATCACCATATCCAAACTTTAGTCTAGGTTAGGGTTCTTCTAAATAACGATCCAAATGCCCATATTTCGAACTTCTTAGAGATCTGTGACACCTTTAAACACAATGGAATCATAGATGATGCAATCCATTTAAGACTTTTCTCTTTTTCATTGAGGGATAAAGTGAAAGTGTCATAGCCCAATTTTTGGGCCATGACTGGCTCATGGGTCCAATGGGCATAGCCATCTAAGCCCAATCAAGCCTTCATGTATGAACCTATACGTCATCCCTTTTATCATCCATATTCCCTTTTAAGTTCCATAAATCATAATGTTCAAATAATAAATTCATTGAAATCGATTCATAAAATCCAAGTATATACTCATAATGGTATTCATCAATCTTAATATACATAAAAAGTTTGCCAAACGATTCTTAGCAAATCACATCCAATTTACATGTACACATTCAAAGACTCTGAACATCAGAGGAGTGACTTTGGGCGTGGGTGGTAACACTTAGTATCATGGCAAACCTACCGACAATGGATAGGGAGGATCACCTCATCTTAGGATCCAGTCACCTTTTACTCAAAAACCTAAAACATGAAGTTTAAAAACGTGAGTATAAACCCAGTGAGTGAACATAGGAAGGGAACAAGCGACGATAAGGAAAGTCTAAGAATCATGATGCACTTAGATTAAAAAATAATGCAATTTAGTTTAATTCTTATTAAAACCCCTCATTTCAAACTTGATTAACTAATCCCTTGATGTTGAAAATCCATGATCAACCGTGAGGTTAAAGAAGTAGAAAATATGGCAGAAACCAAACAAGGCAGTAAACATGACAGAAGGTTTCTCGCTGCAATACAATTCAATTTGAAGAAAATTAGCAAGATTTCAAGGTCCAACATGCAAGATTTCACATACATTACATCCACCTACTATATTTATAACTTTCTCTTACACATGCATATATACATATATAAACACGAATACCACCACCTCACTTAGCCAATGTGCACTCCCTACATGCACAAGGCAATATCATCGTGTGCACTCCCTACTCGCACACTTCAACATCATCGTGTGCACTCCCTACTCGCACACATCAACATCATCGACCACACTTCCGCACCTCGTCATCACCGGCATGTGCATCCCCACATTGCGCACATGCACGATTATATTTGTTACACAATATTAACTATCAATATGCAACATATATATTTATATCAACATCATACAAGGCACAAGGATTCATCATATTGCACACTCAAAACGTAAAACGTTTTAATAAAGGCTTGTTCCCATGCATAATCTTTAAGGAACAATCAAATAAAAATCATTCACACGCTTCGTCCAAATACCAATACATTTCCCAAAATATTTTTAGTGCAAGTTCACTCACAGTGTCTTTGTTGATTCTTAAATCGACTCAAACTCCCACTAATGGTCTGAATGGAGATGTGGGGTCTCGTTGGGACCTATCACACACAATAGCATCACAAATCAACTCAATTCACATAATCATATTTCTAAAAGCTATCTCCTAAATCATGCTCTACTAGTTATTCTTAGCTAGCTTCCAACTACCATTAAGTGGCTATCTATTTTCACCATTCTAGTCACACTAAAATGAATAGACCACCTCAACTACAAAGCACTCACAATTCTAGCCACTAGCCATTCTCAACAACTAAAAAAAAATCAACTTTGTTTCATTACTCACCTTGGTAGCTTTGTAATCGAATTCCTTTTCAAAAACTTTCGAATTCTTGTGAAAAATCTCTCTTTCTCTCTCTAGAATGTCCAACTAGTGAGAGAAAGTATTAAGGAAAGGCTTTTGAGGGTTTTAAGGTGAAAGAGTAAGAGAGCACAAAGGACTTTGCGAAAAAGTGCACAAAAGCATGAAAATTGGGGTTAACTTGAAAAAATCTATGGAGGTTTCAAAGCAAACTCCCATGGAAGGTAAGAAAACGTGAGAAAGGAAGAAGAAGAAGAAGAAGTTCCTAGAAATTTGAAGAACTTGCTAGAAACTTAGATATTTATGCCTTAAGTTTATCCATTTTCTCACGTAATTATCAAAATGCCCTTAACAAGGTCATTTTGTCTTTCCATTGCCTTTATACAATCTTTTTACTTCTTTGACACTGAGACAAGGTCCATAAGAGTCTAGAAATACTCAAGTTCATGAAAACTTAAAAATTTTGACTCGAGATGCAAAATGACAGTTTTGCCCCTATCATGAAAATTATCAATATTTGTATCTGCTTCATTCATTTTTACCATCATTCATTTATTCCTTAGGTCTATTTAGACCTTAATAACATTTCAGAGCTACTTCCAAGAGCTCACCATGAGAAATGATGAAATTGTCCCTGGTCTGTGTTATTGCATCTACTGCTAGTTACGGGTCTATAGAGGTCGAGGTTTCACAAGTTCACTTCTGAATCACCTTTTTAACTCGATAATTAACCTCAATTGGCATTCGTAAGCTTTATTAGCCATCATATCATAGTACGGGGTACTACAGAAAGTGTGGCTGAACTCATTTTCTATTAGATCCATCACGACATGGGATAACCTTGGTCAGAAGTTCCTTGTCAAATTTTTTCCCCAGGCTAAAACAGCAAAAATAAGGAATGATATTACATCATTCATGTCACTAGATTTTGAATTATTGTACGAGGCTTAGGAAAGATATAAGGCTCTACTTTGGCGTTGCCCTCATCATGGTCTTTTGAAGTGGCTTCAAGTGCAGACGTTCTATAATTGATTGAGTGGTAACGTTTGAACCACCATTGATGCCACTGTAAGAGAAACTCTCATGGTAAAGTCTATTGATAAGGTGTACGACCTGTTAGAGGACATGTCATTAAATAATTACTAATAGCTAGTAGAGCAATCAATGCATAAGAGAGTAGCTGGAGTTCATGACATTGTCACCATTTCAACATTAGCTTTAATTAAAAAACTTGATTCTTTCGGTGCTAACTCAATTCAAAGTCTTTTGGTAGTTTGTGAGTATTATGGAAATAGGCATGCTAATAATCAGTGTCCAAGTAGTACAACAACAGTTCAATTTGTAGGGAACAGACAGCTCTAACACTTATAACTCTAAGTGGAGAAATCATCCAAACTTCTCTTGGGATAATAATTAGGGATCATGTTCAGCTCCAAGGCAGAACATGCCTTTTAGGTTCCAATAGCAAGCAAAAGTGCCTATTTTAGAAAAGAAACCATCTACGAAGGAATTTCTAATGCAATTCATTACAAAAAATGATGCCTACATAGCAAAGAACAACGCCATCATTCAAAATCAAGTAGCTATCATTCAAAGTCAAGCAGCATCGATTCGAGATCTTAAGACACAAATTGGTTAATTTGCCAATGCCATCAATAATAGGACTTAAGGGACCTTACCTAGTGATATTGAACCTAATCCTAGAAAAAAAGGAAATAAGCATTGCAATGTAATTACCTTTAGAAGCAGAAAAGAGCTAGGAAGTAGTAACAAGTAAACTGACCATCAAGATAAGCCTATTGAGAATGAGATAGTGATTGATAATGCTGACAAGTAGTTTCAAGTGAAGGATACAAAAGCAAGCCCACTACCACTTTTTCCTCAGTGCTTCTAGAAACAAAAGTTGGATAGTCAATTTCAAAAAAATTTAAAGGTGTTTAATAAGCTTTACATCAACATACTTTTATAAAAGCTTTAATGCAAATGCCTTCTTACTTGAAGTTTCTAAGAGACATCCTAACTAATAAGAGGAAATTGAAAGAATCTAAAATAATTGCACTTACTGAAGAGTGTAATGCTATAATCTAAAATAAGCTTCAACCAATGCTTAAAGATTTAGGGAGCTTTTTTTATCCCTTGTACTATTGGTAAATTTAAATTATCTAAAGCTTTATGTGATTTTGGTGCTTGTGTTTCAATCATGCCTTTATCAATTGCTAGGAAACTTGGACTTAATGAGATACAACCTACTATAGTTTCTGTCACAACCTGGTACTCCCTTCGAGGCCGTGACAACCACTGCGATGTCTCTATAGACATTCATTACCCAGAACGTCAACCGAAACCTCAACAGAAACCTCGTAAGGCTCTTGCATCAATTTTACATCTCCCCTGTGAACAACAGTTACTAAATATCATGTTTTAAGAGAATATAAACTATTTTTAAATAAAAAACAAACAAAAAGTAATTTCTACCACACAGGGGTATTTTGGTCATTTTTACTCAAAAATTTTGAAACCTGGTGAAAATACAGCATACGATCAAAAAATATACATTTCTTATCTAAAAATAATTTTAGTAATCTAAATCATCCATTTAAAATGAAATTATGGCTAATCAAACTAAATAAAAATATTAAATAAAATATTCCAGTTTTTTATAAAACAATATTTATAAAATCCTGCATAAACAATTTGTAGTAGTAAGAGTAAAATAAATTCATATATATAATAGCACACTAAACCAGGTATACAAATATATTCTACAATGACATGTGAGCCCCAAAATAACAAAAATAAACTAGACTGTAGACCTACGATTTCTAAGACTGCAAATCCAAAAGCAAACCCTCTAGAAAATCGACCGTCTATAGACTGCTCTAAACTTGAAATGGGTGAAAAGAAGGGGGTGAGTTTTTATAAACCCAGTGAGTAAGCAAAGTTCATCTATAACATCTAAAGCCGAGTAAATAGAGACAGTTAAATCATCCTATCATAATATGATTCATAACATTTAAAACTAATTTCAATTCATATAAACCTATTACATTTCATCAAAATAATCAACAAGGCTTATGATTTTCTTAAAAACTTGGCTTGTGCCAAAACTTGTACTCGGTGACACCTTGGCCCAGGCATCCAACTGAGTCCGCCAAGGATGTTAAAACGACATATAGCCATAAAACATGTTTTTTTTTTTTTACTTTTAAAACATAGCCATTCCTTGGCGTTGACTAAGTTTCATCCTCACGTGATGGTTCGGCGTGAAGTGAGCTCTAAACTTACCTTAGGAGATACTCTCCGCGCCTCTCGTACTAAGGTAAAATATAACGGGGTTACCGTGCCCTCTAATAGGCTAGTCCACGAAAACTCGCCCATTGCAGTAAGCTAATCAAATAACCCAACAAATCAATAAAAATTTTGACAGCATGACATGGCTAATATGGTATTACCTAGTCTGTCAAGGTAAAACAAAATAGTTCATATAATCCACAAACCACAAATCCAGCCATTCATGCCATCACATTGTCATAAGACATCAATTCAAACCATATATATATATAAATAACACAAGTATATAGTCTCCACTTACTCAATTTCCAAAATCATCATTGAATTGCAAAACAATTTATAAATCTCATTCATTTAACCAACACTTAACTTATAAAACATAAAAATCTACGGTTTAAGTTCATTATTCTTTAAAATCATAAAAACGAATATAAACTACTTTAGATAGTTAAGGTGAACATTTGAGTACTCACAATAGCGAGAGTTTAGAGTACTCCTATTCTTGGTCCTCGGGTACAATATCTTTACCCTTATCAAAGGGCTCACCACCTATACATAATACACGACACGTAATTCAATATATTTGTGCCAAACAGTTATAAAACTATTTCAGTCTCTATATGAATGCATGAAATTGAATGAGAATTGTTCGAATGATCACTTAAAGACGGTGTTCTACGTGGGTTCAATTATGATCGGAATGAATTTGTATTTGACCTAACTCGAACTATACACTGTTGAATTAACCAAAACATCCAATTCAACTTCAAATATATTCATTACACTTCCAATATTCCAAATACACCAAAGTACCTCAATGAGCTTGATTATGACTTAATTCATCGTAATCGAAATTCATTCCGATTTTGAGCTAACATGTTAATCAGTGTTAACACAGTCCAATAAATCCATCTACATCATTAGGAATCAAATCCAAGTCCATTTACTATGATTTTCTCATTATTGTTCAAGTCATTTACTAAAAGAACTATACTTTTCGATAGTCGATTTTGATATACGATACCATAAATCATCAATTACAAGCTAAATAACATGAAATACAACAAAATCCATTATCAACACGTCATCTATAAAATTCGACCAAAGAGGGTTGTTGAAGAGCATGTGATTTTCTTGCTTGTTTTTCATGCCAAACATCATCAAACAACTTAAGAACACTAAGAAATCATGAAATCTAGCAAAATCCATCATCAAAACCTCTCTCCCTATGTTCGGCCAGCAAGTATTCCCTCATAGAAACTTGTGTTTCATCCATAGAAAATGAAAAAAAAAAACATGGGAAAGGTAGATCTTAAGCTAAAATTGAAAAATCTTACCTTTGATTGTTTTGTTCTTTGAAATTCAACAAATTTCTCTTGAATTTTCCTCTTTAAGGTTTGTTTCTATCTTTTTTCTTTGTTCTTTGCTTTGGCAAGCCAAAGAGTTTATGTTGAGTTTATAAAGGAAATTTTAAAAATATTAAAACTTGACAAGTGTCACCATGTGATTGGTCCATGGTTAAAACTTAACAATTAAGCATTTTCTCACCACCACATGTAATCTCTTAATTATCCAAAGTATAAAATAATAATAGGTGAAATTCATGGGCTTGACAAGTGTTATGGTGGTGTAAAATTCTAAAAATTCCAATTACGTCCTCGTGAACACGTAAAATGACTGTTTTGCCCTTATGTTCGAAAAAATGTCGAAATTAAAATTTTTCATTTCTCAAATTCAAATCATGCTCCAATTAGTCAAACTTGGTAAAAAATTTCGTTCAACATTCCAATTTTACCCTCGGGTGGCAAAATGACCATTTTGCCCCTACGTTATGAAAATTCCTAATTTGACTCCAAATTAATCCTCGAACCTTGAATCACCATATTAAGAGAATCTAAGCTTCAATAACTCTCAAATACATCCTAAAATCTCTATTCAAACTAGTTTGAGGTTTTAATCGACTTAATTGTACCACAAGGTACGATACCAACTTTTAACGATTCTCCGAGGCATCCCAGTATGTAGATATACTATCAAGTACATGAATGACATGGCAAGTATATTGTAGAGCTGGGCTTGATAGTTTCTTTATAGTTAGCAGACAAAACAATCAAGTACTTGGTTAGGTTATAGAGGATGTGTTGTTGAAAGTTAAGCATCTTTACATTCCGGTGCATTTTCTTGTGCTTAAGATGGAAAAGGATGTGGAAATTCCTCTAATCCTGGAACAACCGTTCTTGGCGACTGCAAGTGTGATCATTGATGTAAAGAAAGGCAAAATATCATTCATAGTTAAAGAGGAAGTAGCTGAAGTAAAGCTTTTTCCATGGAAACAAAAATCAAAGTGGTTAAGTCCTTACAAGGTGATTAAGGTCTATCTGTGTGGTGTAATAGATATTTATAGTGAGACTACTAGAACATTTGGAGTGAACGAGCAACATCTTCAGCACTATTTGGGAGGTGAATTGGATTGCTAAAGATCCTCAATCACTCTAATAGACAATAATAAAAGGGTGCCATAGTCAAGCTATTGACTATAAAGAAACGCTTTTTGAGAGGCAACCCAAGCTATAGCATTTTAGATTTAGTTGTTATTTTAGTTAGTTTTTATTTTTCTATTTAAATAAGTAGTCATAACCTCTCTTTAGCTTGTTTTGTTAAGTATGTAGGCTTGGAAAGCATGAAGATGAAGAGAAAGAAAATTAGAACTTTCAATGCACTGCCACCATTGATAAGGGTGTTTATTTTCCTTATTATTTTTAGCTTTTCACATTAAGGATAATGTGCAATTTAATTTTGGGGAAGGGTTTTATTGTTATTAGTTTTTGTGATATTTTTAAGTTAGTATGTTTTTGTTAAATATTTTTTTAATTTTATGAATGTTTTAAAAACATGAGCTAAATTTAATTATGCCAATTTCTTTTAATTTACCTATCCAATGATGAGAATTAGTTATATTCTTATCTTAATTCTTTGTAAATGTGAATATTGTTTGAGTATTAGATTAAATTCTTATCTTAATCTTTATTATTAGAATGCGATTTCCATTAATTTGAGCATATTATCTTTTGCTTAGATTCATTATGCATATCTAGAGAAGGTTTATGCGAATGTGACATTTTGAATTATGTCTAGAATTCTAGAATTTGTTTGAATCTTTCTTAAGGCGAAATCCTAGGCTATACGTAGTTAAGAAGATGATTTATGCTATCTTTGGACCATTTGAGCCTTTCGAGCCAACCATGCTATATATTAATCCCTAGAATTCCCCTTTCAGCCTAATGTAACCTTTTTCTTTGTTTAAACATTTAATTAGTAACCTAAACCTTTACATAAATAGTTCCAATTTTTGCATCCCTCACTCCTGAGTGCATAAATCAAACTAGGAAATATAATGAGCAATATAGTGAAAAAGCTAGTAAAGATTAAAAATATGATTGTATTCATTTTACTACCTAATAAAAGAAATAAGTTTGGGAGTGTAATATTAAGAAAAAGAAAACAGAAGAAAAATGAAGTGTTGAACAAAAGAAAATTTTAATGAAAAAGATGTGCATTTGGTGAAGGAAAATAAAGCTCAAAATAGGTCCTAGAATGACTATGTGCTTAGGGTGATTTGAGTTACATAATATTCCATATCATACCTTGACCCTAGCCATAGATTACAAGCTAATTAAAGTCTTATTGATCCTTAACTTAGTATTAGTCTCATTAGTTGAGAGAAAAATGAAAAGCAAACTTATGAAATTCTATTACTAATTTGAATTTTTGCATGAGCATAAACTTATCTAGATTGTATAATGTTCTAGGTGAAAAAATTACACACACACACACGAAAATGCACTTGATGATAAGCTTGCAATTGGATTGAAACATTAACTTGAATAATATTTGTGTGTTGCTTAGAATTGAGAATATGGATTAAGTTTTGAGGATATTAAAGGTGATTATTGAATTGATGCAATTCATTTCTAGTTAAGTTATTTTCTTTGTTTATGTTTTTTCATTTTAGTTTATGTTTTGCTCGATGATTAGCAAAATCTTAAGTTTCGGGGTGTGATAACTCTAATATATAGAGCTATTTTGACACATTTTGGAGACTTAAATAATTAGGTCTTTGAGATTTGAGATTCAAATTTTAATATTTTAGGTGTTTTTCTTAGTTAAATTTGATTACATGTTGATTAGTTTAATTTTATGTTTTTTTGTATTATATTACTTTAAGAATAGTTATTTCCAATTTCTTTTTTTTTGGTAAGAAATTTGATGAGAAAGGTTCATTTGATGAAAAACCACACAAGTATGGTGAAGGCTTTATTCATACATGCTGCAGTATTTCAACCTTAGATACAAAAGTCCAATGGATACAATTCTTAATCCGTTAGAAAGCTAAGAGACAAGGCTACAACTTTCATGTTTACACTTTGCCTAGTTTGGATTAAATTGAGGTGAAAATTACCTTAGAAAATGCTAGACTGCTATAGTTATGCACAAAGCAGCACATGGAATGAAGGCTGCAACCTTGAGTTGCTCAAGGCTGGGGCACCGAGGAGGCCAAGGCTGCAGCGCTAAGAAGAGTGTGGCCACAATGCTGGTTGAATGTGCATTCCCATAGTTGTTGACTCCATTAGTTTTTGATGATAGTAAAACATTCCCATTCATTTGTGTCTAATACCTTTACTTAAGTGTGCAAGAAAATTAATGTATGAAATTAACCCTTTAAAGTATATATTAAAAGAAAAAAGGGAGATAAAAATAATGGGACATGATTGATTAATAAGGAAGAAGCTCATTAGTTGAATAAGGAAGAATGTTGGTTGGCCAAGATTCAAATTGGAGAAATGGCGGGCTGAAGAGTTTGAGAAACAGAGACAACTTAGTCAACCAAGAATTAGTCAATCGACTAAGTGGTTACTGCCAGAGATAAAGAGCTGAAAACAAAGACAAAATTAGCCAACTAAGATATCGGGTAGTCGACTAAGAGCATTCTGCCTGCAAGTTTGAAAGCTGCACTAAAGGACAAAGTAACGGCTAGAACCAACTTCCAACTGTCTTCAACAGCTAGAAAACTGTCAACTGCCATCAGAGATGTTTCTCCAAGTATAAAAGGGTATTCGAACAATTAGAAAGAAGTTTTTTTAAACTTTGAATGAAATTTGAGCTATAGAGAGTTGAAAAACCAGAAAATCTTCACTGCACTTGTCTTCACTTAAATGCCTATCATTTGTACTTGTACTCAGCACTCAACCATGTACCATTTAGATCAACTTGTGATCATAGGTATTTTCTTTCACTTCTTTTCTTGTATTCTTAGAGTGAGGGAGTCACTCTAAGTGGTTGTTTCAAGCTAGGATTGCTTGAAAGTGTTAAGGTTCTAACTTAGCCTTTAAAAGTTAGGTGTTGGGTTTTAGTTTAGCCCGTGAAAAACTAGTGTAAAAGGTTTTGGCTAAGCCTTGTAAAAGCCATTGTAAAGCTTGGTGAAAGCTTGTAAATTTCACCAGTTATTAGTGGATTTGTTGGGAATATCCTTGGTTGGATAATCAAGGTAGTGGATGTAGGTCTTGGACCGAACCACTCTAAATTGTGTTGTCCTGTTTACTCTGTTTTTGTTGTATTTTCATTCCTTCATTTGTCTCACCCTTATCTAGACTTTGAGACAATTTTTGAAAAAGCCAAATTGTGCTATTCACCCCCCTTCTAGCACATGTTATTGGGACCAACAAGTGGTATCAGAGCAAGTTCCCTATTATTAAGGTCTAACACCCTTTGGGAGGATCCAAATGGCTCAACTAAAATCAATAGTGACTAAGGGACAATCAACAAACAGACCACTTCTGTTTGATGGCTCTAATTACCCTTATTGGAGCACTAGGATGTCAATCTATATTAGAGCTATAGACTTGAAATGTGGGACATCATAACTGATGGACCCTTTATGCCTTCAACTGTGAATGTGGTGACAAATGAGTTAATGCCCAAGCCAAGGTCTGAATGGACCGAGGTTGAAACTAAGCAAGTTCAAATAAATTTTAAGGCCATCAACACATTACATTGTGCCTTGACCGCCACTGAAGTTAATAAAGTCTCAAGCTATACAATAGCTAAAAAAGTGTGGGAGAAACTTAGAATAATCTATGAAGGGACTTTTCAAGTAAAGGAGTCCAAAATTGCCCTCTTAACACATAACTATGAAATGTTCAAAATTGAGCTTGATGAAGACATCACCAGCATGTTTGATAGGTTTACAAACATCACAAATAAATTGAGTTAGCTAGGCAAGCCTATTCCTGAACATGAATTAGTAAAAAGATTGCTTAGGAGTTTATCAAAAAATTGGAAGCCTAAAGTGACTGCAATTCGAAAGGTAAAAGATCTAAATGTCATCACCTTAGATGAGATTTGAGGCTCTCTCCTAACTCATGAGTTGGAGCTTAAAGAGGAGGAAGAAGAAGATAGGACGGAAGCAAAGGAAAAGAAAAAGAGCATCGCACTTAAAGCCAGCATCCTTGAAAAAGAGTTGGAAGAGCTGTCATGCGATGATGATGAAGAATTAGCTCTGGTTGCAAGAAAATTCAGAAAGCTTATGGGCAGAAGAAATCGAAGATTAGCTAGAAGAGGGTTTAGAAAAGATCAAGGTGCTTCATGAAAATTCAAAAACAAAAATGACTCCATAAAAAAGGAGGAGTTAATCTGCTACGAATGCAAGAAACCTAGCCACTTCAAATTAGAATGTCCATTGCTGAAAGATGAGACACCAAAGAACATTAAGAAATCCAAGAAAGCAATGGTAGCAGCTGCATGGTGGGATAGTGGCACTTCAAGCTCTGAAGCTGAAGATGAAAAATCTGAGGAAAGAGCAAACCTCTACTTGATGGCACAAGATGATGAAATCGAGGTATCCTCATCCCCCTGTGACATTTCTATTGATGATTTACAAGATGAATATGATAGCCTTTATGATGAATTTGAAAAACTTTTCTCAAAATACAAAACATTAAAGAAAAAGGTTACATTTCTTGAAAATGATTTGGATAAGTTAAGACAAGAATTCAATTATGTTTTTGAGAATAGAAATATTTGCAAATTAAGTTAGAACACTCAAAAACAGATTTTGAAGTTTTAAAATTGGAGTTGGATAATAAGTCTGATGTTGTGCAAAAATTACTTGATGAAAACACAGCTCTCAAATGTTTGGAAAATGAATCTTCAAAAGGATATGCATACCACAATAAAAATTCTACTAATGCATTACCTAAATGCTATAATTGTGGTAAATATGGTCATTTATCATATGATTGTTTTAAGAAAAGAAATGTGCAGAAGGTTAGAAAAATTTTAGTCCTTAAAGGATCTTATGTTGCAACTAACTCTCAAGGACCCATCAAAGCAAGGGTACTTATAAAGAAAAACTAAAATTTTGTTTTGTAGGTTGAGCTACACTTAAAGGAGACATGTCCAAGAGCTCAACTAAAGAAGAAGCAGCCTTGGTACATGGATAGTGGTTGCTCACGACAGATGATAGGAGATGAAATGTTGTTTGCTCAATTGGACAAAAGAAAGGGAGGTACCATTTCCTTTGGTGATGATTCAAAAGGTAGAATTCATGGGATAGGTACGGTTGGTAAGAACTCCTAAACTCAAATTAGTCATGTGTTGCTAGTAAAGGGTCTAAAGCATAACTTATTGAGTATTAGTCAATTGTGTGACAAAGGATTTAAAGTATGTTTTGATTCAAACAAGTGTGAAGTAATAGATATAGGTACAAACAAAGTCTCATTTATAGGAAATAGATTGAAAAATATGTATGTGATATTTCTTGAGGATCTTGAAATAAATGATGAAATATGTTTAGCTGCAAATGCTGATAGTGATAGTTGGTTATGGCATAGAAGACTAAGACATGTAAGCTTGCATACCATGTCAAAATTAATTAAGAAAAATCTAGTTGTTGGACTGCCAAATATAAAATTTGAAAGTAATAAAATATGTGATGCTTGCCAACTAGGAAAACAAGTTAGAACATCTTTCAAGTCCAAGAAGATTGTGTCAACATCTAGACCTCTTGAAATGTTCCATATTGATCTATTTGGTCTAATAAGCATAACTAGCTTAGGAGGAAAATCTTATGGCTTTGTAATAATTGATGACTATTCTAGATATACTTGGGTTTATTTTCTTGCTCACAAGAATGATGCTTTATCAGCCTTCATAAGTCATTGTAGGAAAGTAGAAAATGAAAAAGGACTAGCCATAGTTAGCATAAGGAGTGATCATGAAGGAGAATTTGAAAGTGAGGAATTTGAGAAATTTAGTAATGAAAAGGGGTTGGATCACAACTTCTCTGCACCTAGAACACCCCAGCAAAATGGAGTTGTAGAAAAGAAAAACTGAACCTTAAAAGAAATGGCTAGGACTATGCTATGTGAGAATAACCTACCAAAGTATTTTTCGGCTGAGGCAGTGAACACAACAGCATATATACTTAATAAAGTCTCAATAAGACCCATGTTATCTAAGACACCTTATGAACTCTACAACGGTAGGAAACCAAACATTTCTCACCTAAAGAGCTTTGGTTGTAAGTGCTTTGTATTGAACAATGGAAAGCAGCCCCTAGGAAAGTTTGATGCAAAAAGTGATGAAGCAATATTTTTGGGATATGCATTAAACCCAAAGGCCTATAGGATTTTTAACAAAAGGACTCTAACGGTAGAAGAATCAATCCATGTAGTTTTTGATGAGTCAAATGCTTTACAAAAAGAAATTCATGATGATGATGATGATGTAGAAATCCTAGAAAGAAAAATGGAAGAAATGAACTTAGAAAATAATAAAAATATCAAAGAAAGCTCACCTAGAAGAGAAAATGAAACTCCACCTTTAGAAAATCTGCAAAAAGCAGAAAATCAGCATGATGATCTTCCAAGGAGTTGGAGATTTGTAAGAGACCACCCACAAGACCAAATAATAGGTGACATTTCACAAGGAGTTAGAACTAGGAAAGCAACAAGAGAAACTTGTGAGTTTTCAACCTTTATATCTCAAATTGAGCCTAAAAACTTTGAAGAAACTAAAAAAGAGGAAATATGGATAATGGCCATGCAAGAAGAACTTGATCAATTCAAAGAAATCATGTATGGTCATTGGTACCTCGACCTTCAAATCACCCTATTGTTGGCACCAAATGGGTGTTTAGAAATAAGGTAGATGAGTAAGGAAATGTAGTTAGAAATAAAGCTAGATTAGTAGCACAAGGCTACAATCAAGAGGAAGGAATAGATTATGATGAAACCTTTGCACCGGTAGCTAGAATTGAAGCCATAAGGTTGTTATTAGCTTTTGCATGCTTTATGAACTTCATATTGTACCAATTGGATGTCAAAAGTGCATTTTTAAATGGAATCATTCAAGAGGAATGTGTGTTGAACAACCTCCAGGTTTTGAAGATGTTGAAAAATCAGATTATGTTTTCAAACTTCATAAAGCCTTGTATGGATTGAAACAAGCGCCTACAGCTTGGTATGAAAGGCTTTCAAAATTTCTAGTTGAAAAAGGTTATATTAGAGGTAGCATCGATACTACATTATTCATTAAAAGATATTTAAATGATTTAATTATTGTACAAATATATATGGATGATATTGTATTTGGTGTAACTAATGAGGCGTTATGCAAGGACTTTGCTAAAGAAATGCAGGGTGAATTTGATATGAGCATGATGGGAGAGTTGAAGTACTTTCTTGATCTTCAAATTAAGCAAAATGAGGAAGGGATCTTCATCAACCAAGAAAGGTACACTCAAGATATGCTGAAACTAAAACCAATCTCAACACCAATGAGTTCATCCACAAGACTTGATCTTGATGAAAAAGGAAAAAATGTAGATCAAAAGCTATATAGAGATATGATCGGTTCATTACTTTACTTAACAGCAAGCAGACCAGATATTCAATTTAGTGTGTGTTTGTGTGTCACGACCCAATTTCTAGGGCCATGACTGGCGCATGAGCTCAATGAGCATAGCTCACTAAGCCCAAGCAAGCCTACCCATTTACCTTTGCTTAAAAAATTTATCATATCATGCATTCACACACCTTTTTCCGGGTGTGAACATAACCAAAACACAATGGCATTATCGATAATAATATACATGCACTATACCAGTCATGTATTTAGCAATTTACATTGCATACACATATTCACATTGTTAGATTGTATTCACAATACAAAAGAACCCATGACTTCCAGCGGAGACATTTACAATAAGAGGGATTACTATCGAATGCCAGATACATACCCAAGAGATGCACTACGGGGACTCCTCGATCTAGGGTCCAACAGTCACCTGATCTGAAAACATGAATTTTTTTTTATATAAAACGTGAGTACAATACTCAGTGAGTGAACAAGAAGGGAACAAGCATACCATAAGGAATGTTTATTGAAACCATGATGCATTCGTTTTCTCAAAACCATGCAATTGTTTTAGCTCCTTTAAACCCCTCATGTAAATCCCACATGAGTAAATCACTTTACAAAAATCCATGCTCAACTGTGGTACCAAAGAAATGGGAAATATGGTAAAAACCCACAAGTTAGCAATATGGATAGAAAGTTTCTCCCTGTAGCGAACTTCATTCTCGCTGCAGCGAGAACCAGAACATCAAGGAAAAATCCATGCTCAACTGTGGTACCAAAGAAATGGGAAATATGGTAAAAACCCACAAGTTAGCAATATGGATAGAAAGTTTCTCCCTGTAGCGAACTTCATTCTCGCTGCAGCGAGAACCAGAACATCAAGGAAAAAAGTCTTCTTTTTCCCTTAAAACAAGTCATCCTGCTAAAATAACAATAGTAACATGTAACACATGTAAACTTCCAAATTTCCACAAAACAAATGCTTACATATTTGCATTTACAACCATATACCCATCATCAACATGCACACCATCCCATCATCATCATCATGCACATCATCCCATTATCATCATCTCATATGCAACGGCTTATGCTATTGTCACTAGGGGGTGGGAGATCACGAAGCATCCCCCTCTTCACTCGGTAAGAGGTGCACTTCACTCCGGATCACGAAGCAACGGAGCAGTCCCTTCCCTCGTCTTCCAAGCTCCTGGGTGGAGAGTCATACTTCGCCACAGATCATACCTATCAAAGCACTCATAGGGTGGAAGATCACGACGCATTCAGCCCTATAAGCTACGAAGGCAACAACGGCTTATGTGCACTCCCACTCACACATAGCCGGGTCAGCAACGGCTTATGTGCACTCCTACTCGCACATAGTCGGGTTCAAATCAACATGTAAAGAAGCATCCAATGCATATCATGCATTTTATCATATTGTGATAACACATAAACCATTGTATAGCACATTTTCACAATATAAAATCATTTTACTAAAAGCTTGTTCCCAAGGTACATTTTCTAAGACAAGTTGGATAGAATCTTTCATATTTCCCAAAACAAGTTTGAAATGCAAGTCCACTCACCGGTATCGAAAATTCAGATTCCGGGTGCACTCGGACTAATAGCCCTCAGGCGCAATTCCTTTGCCTTTTTCGGACGTCTCACCACCTTGACAAATAACAAAGTCAAGGAATTTACTATATTGTCCCTAAATTGATATAAATTAATTTAAATTACTAATGCTTGATATGTAAATGCAAAAATATGTCCGATTACCGCTTAATCACGGTATCGATTAAATTCGATCGATCACCCGATTAATCGGCGATTGTGTCAAAATCACCTCCAAATTAATTCATTTCTCCTCTAATACCTTAATTTACCACATGCATTTAAATAAAGCCAAATTCAGCATTAGAACCCTCACAGTTCCTTATAGAAAAATTTGGTCATTTGGTGCACTAGCATCGAATTTTTTTCTACATAACCGTTTCACCTTAATTCATCATTTTCCATGCCATTTTCCTTGAAATAAAAACAATACCCCATTAATATTCAGCCCTCATGGTTCGGCCAACAAGGAACCCTAGAGAAATTGAATATTTCTTTTGTGTTTTTGTTCATAACCATGCTTAACTATCCCTAAACACTAACATAGTCTAAAATCAAATTATTCCAACAACAATTCCTCTTCCATACCCATTTTTCAGAATTGAATTCATCATGATAACTCAATATTTAACCATGGAAATCAAGAACAAAAGCATGGCTAAGCTAGGTATCAAGGAGAATTAAAGAAATTTTAACTTACCTATCTTGTTTCCTTGATTTCTTCACTTTTTCTTTGAATTTTCACCTAGGTTTTCTTGTTTTTCCTTTTGTTCTTCCTTTTTTTCTTGTTGCTGGATGCCTAGGTCGAATATGGTGAGGGAATTGGGGATTTAATGGGCTGATTTCTATAGAAAATAATAAAATAATCAAGCATGCCATGTGTCACATGCTTATTAGCCTAATTTTTAACTTTTTGACTTTTTCTTCTTAATTTTCCACCACAAATATTCTGGTATTTATCCAATCCTACCACAATTAAAATCCCTTTGTCTTGACAAGTGCTGGGGCAAACATTTTACTGATTTGCCCCCGAGATGAAAAAATTACGATTTTACCCTTATACTCTGAAATGTACCGGAATCTCATTATTTCTACTTTTCAACCTAAAATAACACTAATATTGATCAATATTAACCAAATGGGGCAAAAATTGTTTAAAAAATTTCCGTTTAGTCCTCTAGTGGCAAAATTACCATTTTGCCCTTATGCTCCATAAATACCGAGAATCACAATTTTTCACTGCTAAACATCATTTTATACTCCAATAATCATAATTATATTTCATATAATTATTCTTGGTCAAATGTGATCAAATCTTGGCTAAAAATCTCAATTTTATCATCAAATGGTAAAATGACCGTTTTATCCCTAATTGGTCAATTTTCTGATGGACTCCAAACTGGACCTTGAACTCCAAATCACTATTCTAAGTCATTCTGTTGGTTTTAAAATTTTCAAATTCCTCTTAGAATTTCTATTTGAACTAGTTCAAGGCTCGATTTAACTTAGTTGTACCACTCGGTACAATACCGTCTTTTAATCGAGCTTGACAAGGTCTCACATTGTGTGCTAGATTTCAATCACAACCTAAATAATCACATCTAACAACTGTTAAGAGAATATTTAGATACCTCTTAGAAACTCAAACTTTAGGCATATGGTATTCTAGAGAATCAACTTTTAGTTTGGTTCGATATTTAGATGCTGACTTTGCTAGCAGCAAGACTGATAGGAAAAGCACTAGTGGAACATGTCAATTTCTAGGTAGCATCTTGTGTCATGGTCCAGCAAGAAACAAAATTCAGTAGCTTTATCTACAGCTGAAGTAGAGTATATATCATTAGATAGCTGCTGTGCACAAATTCTTTGGATTAAACAACAATTGAAAGACTATGGAATGACTATGCATAACATACCAATATACTGTGATAATATGTCATGACCCAATACTCCCTTCGAGCCCATGACATCCACCGCGATGTCTCGATAGACATTCATTACCCCGAATGTCAACCGAAACCTCGCAAAGCTCTCGCATCAATTTTACATCTCCCCTGTGAGCAATAGTTACTAAATATCATGTTTTAAGGGAATATAAACTATTTTTAAGTCAAAACAAACAAAAAATAATTTCTGTCACACAAGGGTATTTTGGTCATTTTTACTCAAAAATTTTGAAACCATCTAAAAATGTAGTATATGAGTGAAAGATACATATTTCATAACAAAAAATAAGTTTAGATGTCTAAAAAATTCATTTAAAGTGAAATGATAGCTATTAGAATAAAATAAAAATATTAAATAAAATATTCTATTTTTTTATAAAACAATATTTATAGAACTCTGCGTAAATAATTTTTGTAGTGTAAAAGCAAAATATATTCATACATACAGTGGCACAAGCAGCCAAGTATACAAAATATTTTACAATGACATGTGGACCCCCAAAATAAACAAATATGTACAAGAAGGTAGACCTTTGATTTCTAAGGATGTAAATCCTAAAGTAGATCCTTGACGAAATCAGCTATCTGCAGACTGTCCTGATCCTAGAATGAGTGGAAAGGGGGGTGGTGAGTTTATATAAACTTAGTGAGTAAACAAACATCATCTAAAATATCTAAAGCTGAGTAAATGGAGACAACTTAAAATAGTTCATCGTACTATAATTCATAACGTTTCAAACTCATTTCAACTAAACAAAATAAATTCATTTCACTCAAATAATCAACATGGCTTATGAATTTCTTAAAAATTTGGCTCGTGCCAAAACTCATTCTTGGGGATACCTTGGCCGGGGCATCCAACCGAGTTCGCCAAGGCTATTAAAGAAAAGTTCATATACGCATAAAACACATTTTTACGTTTAAAACATAACCGTTCCTTGGCGTTGGCTGAGTTCACCCTCACGTGGTGGTTTAGTGTGTAGTGAACTCTAAAGCTTTACCTTAGGAGATACCCTCCGCGCCTCTCATACTAAGGTAAATATAACGGGGTTCATCGTGCCGCTTTAATAGGCTGGTCCATGGAAACCCACCACTGCAGTCACTAATCAATATCCCACCAAATCAATAAAAGTTTCGACAGCATGACATGGCAATTATATTACTACCCAGCCTGTCAAGGCAAAACAAACAGTTCATACAATTTCAACACAATTTCCAATTCAGCCATTCATGCCAATATCACCATAAGCCATTCAATTCAAACCATAAATTTACAACACAAACAAACAGTCTCCAATTACTCAATTTCTAAAATCATCATTCAATTTCAAAATGATTTATAAAACTTATTTCATTTAATCAAATTTTACTTATAAATCATAAGGATTTACCATTTAAACTCATTTTTCTATAAAATAACAAAAACGAATAAAAACTACTTTAGATAATTAAGATGATAATAAGGTGTCACGACCCGAAACCTCCCTCGGGCCCATGACAGCCATCGTGATGTCTCGATTGATACTCATTACCGAAATACTAATCGGAACCTCGCAAGGCGTACATATCAGTTTTAAACAATTTTCAGTCGTTTCCGGCTTAAGTAAATCAAAAGACAAAAATATAGCATTTTTACATAAAACAATATTTATAGAAACCCGTGTAAGTAATCTTTTGTAACTTAGAAGTAAAATAAATTCATACATACAATAATTTACAAAGTTATAATGTACAATAATAATTACAATGACAAGTGGCCCTTAAATACACCAAGTGTTGGTGATAATAACCTACTATCTGTGAGATAGAGGGGTCAATTGGAATCCTCGACAAAATCGGTATCTACAAGTTACCACAAGCCTAAAATATTTGGAAAGGAGGTGGGTGAGATTTTGCAATCCCAATGAGTAAACAAACATTATCATAAATATCTAAAGGCGAGTAACATGGAGGCAAGTTTAAACAACAAATTACAAACCATTTCATAAGGTTTTCAATTTATTTCTTAAACCATAAAATATTTGTAATTTACCAAAACAGTTGTTAAGGCTTCTGACTTTTATTAAAAACAAGGCTCAAGCCAAAACTAATCCTCGGGGATACCTTGGCCGAGGCATCTAACCGAGTTCGCTAAGGTTGTTAAGATATTTACATGTGAAACACATTTTTATTTTTAAAACAAGCTGTTCCTTGGCGTTGGCCGAGTTACACATTCACGTGGGGGTTCGACGTGAAGTGAACTCTAACACTACCCCGGGAGTTACCCCCATCGCCTCTACTACTGGAGTAACTATATAACCGGGTTTACCGTGCCCCTCTAATAGGCAGTCCACAGAAACCCATCACTGTAGTGACTAAACCCACCAATATTTATAAAATTTCGACAGTATAACGTGGCTTTTATTTATTTACCCAGCCTGTATAGTAAAAGACAGCTTACATAAATTCCCAATACAATTGTAACATATAGCCACATATACTCATATATCATAAGCCATTCATAGGAAAATATATATTTCAAAATAATTGGCAGCCTCCAATTACTCAATTTCATAATTAACACAATATATTTTTATTTGTCACATTTATTTCTAAAATATCAAAAATCCCATTTTAATCTCATTTTCGTTTCATAAAATCCATGAAGAGCATTTAAAAATAAACTCTAGATAATTTTCAATAATAATAGGTTTACTCACCGTTTGTACAAACTAATTGCTTTTTAGGTGCCCCAATCACTGTTCGTCGGGTACGACTTCCTTGCCTTTACCGGAAGGCTCTCATCCTAGACACATTGCAAAAATTACACAATTCACCACATTGATGCTAAATCACTATATAATTTATTTAAATCCTATACTAATGCATGGTATGAAATGCAATAGCCTAAAACGATTTAAACGCGGTATTAACCTATTTTTGGCACTTTTCCCGATAAATTGCTAACGTGCTCCATTTTAGATCTAAATTGTCCCATTTTCTCTCCAACATTTCTAACCATTAAATATCAGCCAATAACCTTCTAAAATCACCAAAATCAGCTCACTTTCATCCTTGAAAAATTCGGTCAAAAATGGGACATTTACTCGGTTAATTTTCCACTTTGTTTTTCTATCACATTTAACCATTTTTCATCATTTTCTCTTCATTTCTCTTAGAATAAAAATCAGCTCATCATCATTGTATATCATTGAAGATTCGGCCAAGGGTGGGTATTGTGAGAATTTCATGCTTTCTTGCCCAATTTGATTTCTATACACATTTAACTAACTAAAACTACTAATTTAACTAAGAATCAAAACCTAAAAATTCCAAAATCCTCCCCCTTGAATTTCGGCCAGCCCTTGGCTTCACTTTTTGATCTCTCTCCTCAAGCATGCTAAATGGAAATAAAGGCATAGGAAAGATAGAAATCAAGCTAAAGTTGAAAAATCTTACCGTTAAAGGCTTAAACGGACAAAAAACACGATTTTTCCTTTGAATTTTCTAGTTTTCCTTTGGTTTTTCTCTTTTCTTCCTTTCCTCTCTATTTTCTCTCTTGTTCTCTCCTTATGGCCGGCCATCACCTGATGTGGGGTTTAAATGGGCTGATTTTCCTTTAAAATAATATTAAACAATTAAAAAGTGCCATGTGTCACTTTTCCATTGGCTCGTTTTTAAAATTTCATCCTTTAAATTTCAATTTTTCACCACTTAAAGTACCATAGTTATTCATACCAAAAATAAATAAATCCTATGATTTTGACAAGTTTTGGGTGGTGAAAATTACGGTTTTTATCCCGGGGTGAGAAAATTACTATTTTGCCCCTATGTTTCGAAAATTGCCGGAATTGAAATTTTTCACTTCCTATCATTAAATTATACTCCAAATAGTTAATCTTGGTCAAAAATTTCACTCCATGATCAAATTATTATCTTAGGTGGAAAAATGACGATTTTACCCCTGAACATCAAAATTTTTAATTTTTCCCCAAATGAACCCTCGAACTCCGAACAATCATTTTTAGTCATTCCTGGACTATAAAATGTTAAATTTCATCCTACGATTCTCATTTGAACTAGTTCTAGGTTAAATCAACTCAAGTGTACCGTTAGGTACTATACCAGGTTTCATCTATTTTTAGGAACTTTCCTAACGTAATAACATGCTACTCAGTGCATGTATGTCATGACATGTGTTTATAGAGTCGGGTTTTACATAAGGTTACTCACAATATCGGGAGTCAAAGTACTCCTAGTCCTAGTCTTCGGGTACAATCTCCTTACCCTTATCGGAAGTTTCACCACTTAAACATAATGCACAACAAGCAATTTACTATATTTGTACTAAACCGTTATAAAACTAATTTAGGCTCTATATGAATGCATGAAATGGGATGCGAAATGTTCGGATTATTAGCTAAATATGGTGTTCTACGTAGCTTCAATTATGTATCGAAATAAAATGGTATTGGCCTAATTCGATCTATACACCGGTTAATTGGCCAATAAATCCAATTCAACTCCAATTAACTTGATTCCACTTCCAACACTCCAAGTCATCAATTACAAGTTAAATAACATGTAATATCACAAAAATCCATCATCACTAAGTTCCTTATGAAATTCGACCATGGTGGGTGCATAAACACTAAGGTTTTTCATACTTGATTTTTTTTATACCACAAATCATTAGTTCCTAACCAAATCACTTGAAATAAAAATCAAATCCACCATCAGCATACCATAAGGAAGATTCAGCCAATGAGGGTGAAGGAAGAACATGAATTTTTCTTGTTTGCTTGTCATGCTACACATCACCAACCAACTAAAAACACTAGAATAACATGTTTTCCAAATAAATTCATCATCAAATCTTCTCCCCCTAGGTTCTTCCAACAAGGGATCCATCATGAAATCATGAATTTCAACCATGGAAAATGAGAAAGAATGCTTAGGAAAGATAGATATCAAGCTAAAATTGAAAAATCTTACCTTTTGTCACTTGATTCCTTGAAATTCCAAAATTTTCTCTTGAATTTTTCTAACTAGGGTTTTGTTCTTTCTTTCTTTCCTCTTTTCCTTGGTGAGGCCGAACATATAAGAGTGAAATGGGAGAGTCATGTGCTGATTTTTAATGTAAATTATAAAGATATGAAAGCTTGCCACTTGTCACCATTCCATTGGTCCATGTTTAACACTTAACAACAAAGCTTTTTTTCTTCACCACATAAAATATCTCAATTATCCATAATATAAAATGTTAATGGATGAAATCCTTAGGCATGACAAGTGTTGGGTGGTGTAAAATTCTAATTTTGCCTTTGGGTGGCAAAATGATCATTTTGCCCCTACGTCATGAAAATTCCAATTTGACTTCAAATCAATCCTCGAACTCCGAATCACCATATTAAGTCATTCTAGGTTTTTAAAATTCTCAATTTCATCTTAAAATCTCTATTTGGACTAGTTCGAGGCTTAATTCAGCTTAGTTCTACCACTAGGTTCACTACCGACTTTTAACGATTTTTTGGGGCTTTCCAAGTATGCAAATATATTATCAAGCACATGAATGACATGGCAAATATTTTATAGAGTTGGGCTTGACATAATACAAGTGCAATTAATATATCAAAAAACCCTGTGCAGTATTCTCGGACAAAGCATATTGAGATTAGACACCACTTTATTAGAGACCATGTAATGAAAAATGATATTAAGATTGAATTTGTCAACACTTTATATCAGCTAGCTAACATTTTTACTAAACCGTTGAATCAAGATTGATTCTGTGGAATTAGAAAGAATTTATGTATGATTAGTCAACAAGAATTGTGAGGAAATTTTTGGTTCACGTACATGAAACAAAATGCATTTAGTCGATTGAGATGAATCTTAGTCAACTAAGAGTGTTCTGGTAGCATTAAATAATAAAACTCAGTTAAAATAAGGGCAGGAGGAATAAAATAATGGAAAGAGACTGCCTACCGAGTAATAAAGAAAAGAGAAATGTTGCTTAAGGTGAATAACTAAAATTTAGAGGGAGTTTTGAAATTTTGAGCAAATAAAATAGGGCAATATTTAAGGGGGAGCTGAACGGTTTCTTTAAGAGGAATTAAAAACTGCTGACAACTTCTCTTTCTTCATTTTTCTCTCCCCTGAAACCCGAGCCTCTGAAATTGAAACCCATCTCTTCACATTTCTTCTAAAATCTATTCAAACCCTTTTCCATTTTAACAAAACCCCTGTCAGACAAATTCTTGAATCAAAATGGGAGATCTCCACAGAGCAAAGAAATCGTAGAAAAGAAGAAAGAGAAGAGACCACTAGAAAAAGAGACAGAAACGGAAAGTCTGAAGAAGAAACAGAAAATCATGTCTGCGTCAGTAAAAGAGATATCAGAGAAACTAAAAGAGAAGAAGAAGAAAATGGAAAAGAAGAAGGACAAGGAACCTACACTCAAGAAAGGTACCAGTTCCTCGTCTTCCAAGTTCATAAATAGATTGCATGAACTGAGGTTCAAAAATATTAAGAATGCACGAATTTCCTATGGGAAATATATTGACCGAAAGAGTTTTGATGAGAACTTAGAGATTCAGACTAGTTTATTCAACTATTTTGATGAACTAAAACTGAAAAAATATAGCTCCTTTAAGAATAGATCCTATAGTGCAAGTCTGGTAAAGGAATTCTATTCTGGCTTTGCTTTAAAAGAAAAGAAATTAATGGATTCTGATGATTATGTTGAAGATGCTCTAAATGTATATTTGAATGGAAAAGAATTTGTTGTCACTGCTGAAGATTTAGGAAGCTTACTAAAAATCAAGTGTGAAAAAGGTGAGTATGAGTTCCCAGAAAAGTATGATTCATCCTCATTATGGGAAATCATCATCGGGAGAAAGGAAAAGTATTATTCAAAGAGCAATTCAGGTCTGATAATTAACCCCCAGATTAGGATTTTACACTACTTTATAGCAGCAAACATTCATGGTAGAAGTGGAAGTTTGAGTTACATCAGCCTTCAAGATCTTTGGCTTATGGAACATGCCTTTAATAGGGTTGCTCTGAATATGGGCAGGTTCATGATGGAAAAGATGAGAGGAGCTTGCAAACTTGATAAAGTCAACCTGCCTTATGGAAATGTCATAACATTCCTTGTCCAGAAAAAGGGAGTCCGGGCCAAGAGGTATGAAATAGACATGATGAAGACCAGAGATCTAGCCATTTACTATGGCCGCTTGATCAAAATGGGATACAAGCTGGATGGTGAAAAATTCACTAGAACACCCAAAGTCTCTACTACACTAGCACCAATCGAGGCATCATCCTCCTAATTCTCTAGTGAAATGATCTTTAATCTTTTGATGAGGATAGATGGTAAGCTCACTAATCAAGGAATGAGATTACAGAAGATTGAGGAAAGGATAGCTAAATTTGAGAATGAACTAAAAAGAAAGGAGAAAGTGTCCTCAGAACCTACTGCTGCAGACTCATCTGAAACTCCAAGTATTGCACCAACATAGCAAGGTGCTGAAAGCTCAACTTTACAAGTAGAAGGGTCTTCTGCTTATGGTCATGGCATTCAAGCAGAAGATTGTCATCCTGGTGTGGAGCAACCAACTAAGGCACCATCTTCTGAACACCAGAGTAAAAACAAATCTGATTAACGGACAGAAGTGACAGCTTCCGAGGATGAACATGTTCCTGAGAAACACCAAGCCTCCCCTCTCAACTCAGAAGAAATATCCATTATGGATATTTTCCATCAAATAGTTAGAGAGGGAAAAGCTGAAAAAGACACTGCTAGGACAGAAACTCAAAAGGATAGTGGAGATATAGGAAAAGGGAAGAAACCTGCATCAGCTCCTAAAGTAAAGACAAAATCTAGGAAAGAAAAAGCCACTACACCACCAACCAAGGGAAAGAAGACTATGGCCACCAAGACATCTTTTCTCAAGAGAAGAAAGTCTTCCAAGTTGGCAAAGAAATCCAGACCAATTTTAGCCTCTTTTTCTCAGAGTCCAATCCCTGTCTTAAACAAGTCATCACCAGAACCTTCCCCTATAAAGTTATCACCTCTCCGAGAGCCCTATCCTTTTCCTCTAAACACTTGCTATGGCACTGAGTCCTCACCCTCTAACACATCAGACGAATGGAAGCCCCTTCCTTTGATGCTGACAAAAATGGGTAGTAAAATGGCAGAACTAGGGGTGTAAGAACCAGAGAATAAATGAAAAAAATTTATTAGGGTGGAGGAACCAGGAAGGAACTTAGAAAAGAAAAGAAAGAAAAAATGGATTAGGAGCAGGAACTTAGAAAAATAAGGGATAGGAAGCAAAAACAATTTAGGGGCAATTTGGGAACATATTTTGATTAATTGCTATTTGTGCCATGGTAGCAGTTGAATACTCAATTTTAATTTTGGTGTTTATATGGCAATGTGAGACATGAATGCTGATAAATCTATTGTCACGACCCGGTACTCCCCTCAAGCCCGTGACAACCACCACGATGTCCCGATAAACATTCATTGCTTGAAATGCCAACCGAAACCTCGTAAGACTTTAATATCAGTTTTCGCACCTCTACTATGAGTAACAGTTATTAAGTATCATGTTTTGAGAGATTATAAACTATTTCCAACTCAAAACAATAGAAAAATAAATTTTTTCTCACAGGGGTATTTTGGTCATTTTTCCTAAAAATCTCGAAACCAGCTAAAAATGTAGTATGTGAGTATAAAACACATAATTCATAATCAAAAATAAGTTTAAATGTCTAAAACCTTCATTTAAAATGAAATTATGACTATTTGAATATAATAAAAATATTCAATAAAATATTCTATTTTCATATAAAACAATATTTGTAGAGTTACCAGTAAATAATTTTTGTAGCGTAAAAGCTAAATAAATTCATACATACTATAATACAAATAACCAAAGTATAAAATTTAATTTACAGTGACAAGTTGGCCCACGAACGACCAAAAGTATCAAAAGCGGTAAACCTACAGTTTTTGAGGATGCAAGTCCAACTGTAGCCCTCAACAAAGTAAGCTATCTACCGACTATCCTAAGCCTGAAATGGGTGGAAAGGAGGGTGGTGAGATTATATAATCCCAGTGAGTAAACAAATACCATCTAAAATATCTAAAGCTGAGTAAATTGAGACAGATAAAATAGATTAGCATAAATATGATTCACAGCATTTCGAACTCATTTTAATAAGATAAAATAGATTCATTTCACCAAAATAAACAACGAGGCTTATGATTTCCTGAAAAGTTTGGCTCGTGCCAAAATCATTCTCATACTCAGTTATTAGGGATACCTTGATCGAGGGCTATCCCAATCGAGTCTGCCAAGGCTGTTAAAAAGTTATGTATGCATAAATCATGTTTTTATTTTGAAAATATAGTCGTTCCTTGGCCTTGGCTGAGTTCATCCTCATGTAGTGGTTTGGCTTGAAGTGAACTCTAAAGTTTTAACCTTAAGAGTTATCCAACTGTGCCTCTCATACTGAGGTATGAATATAATAGGTTTACCGTGCCCCTCAAATAGGCTGATCCACGGAACCCATCCACTACAACGACCAATTTATAACCCACAAATTCAATAAAATTCAATAGCATGACATGGCAATTTTATCATTATCTAGCCTATCAATGCAAACAACAGTTTATACCTTTTCAACACAAATGCTAATTCAGCCATTCATGCCAATATTGCCATAAGCCAATCAATTAGAACTATAAATTCACAATACATCAAATGGTCTCCAATTACTCTATTTTCAAAGCCATCATTCAATTTCAAGACAATTTACAAAATCATTTCATTTAAACACATTTTGTTTATAAAACATAAAGATTTACCATTTAAACTCATTTTTCTACCAAATCACAAAAACAATTAAAAACTACTTTAGATAATTAAGACGATGTAAGGTTACTTACTGTAATGGGAATCGAATTCTGAGTACTTCGATTCTTGATCCTCGGGTACTATCTCTTTACTTTTTTCAGAATGCTCACCACCTAAACATAATGCACAATAAGTCGTTTACTACATTTGTGCTAAATTATTGTAAAAACAATTTAGGCTTTATACTAATGCATGAAATGGGATGTAAAATACTCGGGTAACTATCTAAATACAGTGTTCAATATAAATTCAATTATATACCTAAATAAAACGATATTGGCCTAATTCAATTTATCACCTGATTAAATGGCCAATACGTCCAATTCAACTCCAAATAATTCCATTTTTCTTCCAATTCTCCAAACCATCAAACACAAGTTAAATAACTTCAAATATGGCAAAATCATCCTCACATTTTCTCTTGGAAAATTCGGCCATGGTGGGTGCATCAACACTATGATTTTTCCTACTTGATTGTCTCACCATAATTCATCATTTCCTAACCAATTCACTTGAAATAAAATCAAATCCACCATCAACACTCTATAAGGAAGATTCGGCCAATGATGAACTCATGAGGAATATGTGAATTTCAAGCTTAATTCTTACACTTAACACCATAAACAACTAAAAACATCTATATATCTTAAAAATTTATCTAAATCATCATAAAATTCTCTCTCCTAGGGTTTGATCAGCACACTATCCTTCATGATATCTTGTGATTCAACCATGGAAAATGCAAAATAATGCATAGGCAAGATAGATCACAAGCTAGAGTTAAGAAATTTCACCTTTGATAGCTTGATTACTTGAAATCCACCAATTTTCTCTTGAATTTTCACTCCAGGGTTTTTGTTCTTCTTTTCTTCCTTTGTTCTTGCTATGGCCGGCCATAAGAATGAATGTGGAAGAGTTCAAATTGGCTTTATAAAGGAAAATATTAAATGGACAAAAATTTACAATGTGTCACATTCCATTGGTCCATGTGTCATACTTACCCATTAAGTAATCTCTCTCCACCATATAAATTTCCTCAATTATCCATGATAATATTGGGTAAAATTTATGTGCTGGATAAGTGTTGGGTGGTGTAAAATTACAATTTTACCCCTGGGGTGGCAAAATGACTATTTTGCCCTTATCCTCAAAAAAATGCCAAAATTAAAATTTTTCAATTCTCAAACTCAAATTATGTTCTAAATAGTCAATCTTGATCAAAAACTTCTTCCGACATTCCAATTTTAACGTCGGGTGGCAAAATGACCATTTTGCCCCTAGGTCATGAAAATTCCAATTTGACTCCAAATCGATCATTGAACTCCGAATCATCATTTTAAGTCATTATTGGGTTTTAAAATTCACAATTTCATCTTAAAATCTCTATTTGGACTAATTTGAGGCTTAATTCAACTTAATTGTACCATTTGGTACATTGTCGTCCTTCAACGATTTCTAAGGTATCCAAGTAAGCAAACATACATTCTTATGTAAGAATGGCATAATAAACATATTGTAGAGTCGGGCTTGACATCTATGATGTTTGTTTGCTGAAAATTGAATGTTTGCTGATACTTTGTTATCCATGATATTTTAACTATTGTTAACAAAATCTACTGCTAAACCATATTGAATTGCATGCTAATAACTGCTGATGTATGCTGATAATTGATCAACTTGGGATTGTAAATAATTATGGATGTTGTGAATAGAGTGTTGACTGAATTATGAAGGGAATAGACAAAATCTTCTGACTATATGCTGTTGACAGACCCTGCTGAATGTTCTATGAAAAAACTATCAACATTCATTGCTAAATCACCCAAAATTCTACACATATGTATTATATAAATGTATAATGTCATTTTCTATATGACAAGAATAAAATTGGATGGAATAAATATGCACACACTAAGGGGGAGCATATGCTTAGGGGGAGCAATCCTCATTTTTTGCAGAAAACTAAAATGAGTAAAAAGACACTATGTTGTTAATCAAGGAATGTTTTGTCATCATCAAAAAAGGGGGAGATTGTTGACTCCATTAGTTTTTTACGATAGTAAAACATTCCTAGTCATTTGTGTATAATATCTTTACTTAAGTGTGTAGGAAAATTAATGTATGAAATTAACCCTTCAAAGTATATATTAAAATAAAAAGAGAGATAAAAATAATGAGACATGACTGATTAACAAGGAGGAAGCTCATTAGTTGAATAAGGAAGAATGTTGGTTGGCCAAGATTCAAATTGGAGAAATGGCAGGCTGAAGAGTTTGAGAAACAGAGATAACTTAGTCAACCAAGAATTAGTCAGTCGACTACGTGGTTACTGCCATAACTGCCATAGACAGAGAGCAAAAAACAGAGATAAAATTAGTCAACTAAGATATCGGCTAGTCGACTAAGAGCATTCTGCCTGCAAATTTGAAAGTTGCACTGAAGGAACAAGTAATGGCTAGAACCGACTTCCAACTGTCTTCAAAGGCTATAAAACTGTCAAACTGCCATCAGAGATGTTTCTCCAAGTATAAAAGGGTTTTCCAACAATTAGAAAGTTCTTTTTAAGCTTTGAATGAAATTTGAGCTATAGAGAGTTGAAAAACTAGAAAATCTTCACTGCACTTGTCTGCACTTAAACGCCCATCCTTTGTACTTGTACTAAGCACTCAACCGTGTACCATTTGGATCAACTTGTGATCATAGGTACTTTCTTTCACTTCTCTTCTTGTATTCTTAGAGTGAGAGAGTCACTTTAAGTGGTTGTTTCAAGCTAAGATTGCTCGAAAGTGTTAAGGTTCTAACTTAGCCTTTAAAAGTTAGGTGTTGGGTTTTAGTTTAGCACATGAAAAACTAGTGTAAAAGGTTTTGGTTGAGCCTTGTAAAAGCCATTTAAAGCTTGGTGAAAGCTTGTGAATTTCATCGATTATTAGTGGATTTGTTGGGAAAATCCTTGGTTGGATAATCAAGGTAGTGGATATAGGTCTTAGACCGAACCACTCTAAATTGTGTTGTCTTGTTTACTCTGTTTTTGTTGTATTTTCATTCCTTCATTTGTCTCGTCCTTATCTAGACTTTGAGACAATTTTTGAAAAAGCCAAATTATGCTATTCAACCCCCCTCTAGCACATATTATTGGGACCAACAATAGTGCCACCTAAGAGCACATGGGCGCAGTTCTAAGGAAGTAGCTTTACAAAGTTTCAAGAAAGGCCACGGTGCCGCGGTGCCACATAGCTTTCCAAAAATAAATTATTTTGCAAGATTTTGGAAATTAAGGATTTTTAAGGCTATTTAAAAAACCTCTTTTAAAGGTTTTCAAAAGACGACAACAAGCAACTATTTTGGAGAAAAGGAGCCAAAAACAAAGCAAGAAAACAAGACAATTTGAGATCACAAAGCTTTAATAATTCGTTTCTTTCTCTACTTTTGTGTTTCTATTATTTTCTTTGACTTTGATTAATGGATAATTTTCTTTGAATGATGTTTTATTGAAATATTATGAACTAGTTTGCTTTTCTAGAATTGTGGCGGATTTCAACATGTAATCTAAATATTTGTTTTTTTATTTACTATGAATGGATATAGTTTTGTTTATTCAAATATTTTCTTAATGCCTTTGATTGTCTGGCCAACAATTAACTGATTTGCGAATCTAATTGAGACTCAACAAAGTGATTTTAAATTGAACTAAGTTTGAATAGTGTATGTTCACATCATTTAGGTGATATGATTTTTAATAAAGATAGATATATACCTAAAGGCCATACTTAGCCAAATTAAAACACTAGCTTAATGAACCTTATTTAATTGATTACTATAGACATATAGTGACCTAATTAAATTAGTTATTTGTACAAGCATCTTGACGGAGACTTGTGTAAAATTTTAAATTCTAGGTTAGAAAAACTACCTATGAATGTAAATAATAAGAGAAACATATGTCAGATGAAGTATTGAATGAACTTGTAACAACTACTCCTCGATTGCTACCGACGTCTGAGATGTTCGGGAGAACTCGTCAAGTCCCGAACAAGCCTTACTAGAGATTCTCGATAATTCACTATACCCGTTCACCAATCCATGTTATTGCTTTAATTCTATACTTTCGTGACATGCTTTGAACAATAGGCATAATAAATCATTTTGACCTTTAATCTATATGATCATATGTTAATACATCATAGTCTAAAATCTCTAATTGAATATTTATATTGAGACCAGAATACATTTACAAAAGAAACAAAGTACAATGACTCGACCTCTAGCAATGAAGCGACTCGGAATAAGATGCTATGATATGCCTTTACCTATCTACGATGGACAATGATTACCGACGAATGCATGCTAGGCCAATCATTATTTGCAAAAGGGAAATAAGGGGGGTGAGTCACACAAACTCAATGATCATCGACTCAGTGAGCAGGGCGTAGATGGGAAACAAGCTACAAACAGGAAATTTGAATATTAAAAATATAAAAATATATGTAAATAAATTAGTTCAAAAGGGTAATTTATGCCTTACACTTAAAACCAGAAATTTTAATGCAAGATAATGATTTAAATCAAGTATCAAACCAATTCATCTAAAGATCTCTCTCGTCAAAATCATTTAACAACTTGCTTAAGGCAAATCAATATAGTCACACATGCTCCCGTAAAATCCAATGTTAACAAAGCTTATCTGCAAATTCATAAATCACCTCGTACGCGAGGAGTTATATCCAATGTTATCGTATAAGTAGAGGAGCTACAGAAAAACCGTTATTTCTCACCATGCAAAAACTACATACTTGAAAACCCAAAGAGATATCACTCTCGAGTAGGTAATAGTAATTGCTCGTGGACTCACTTCCACGTAATAACAATCTGGGAGCACCACTCTTCCGGATTCCCACAGCCATGGCAATCTCGACAATGTTGGCCGACATTGGAGAAATCAATCGATCGCAACCGCGTATATCACTTGTGGCCTAGCCACATATATCATCGCATGGCCTTGCCACATATAATCACATATTGTGGCCTCAGTCATGTCTAACAGCCCATCGACGACCCAAAGGTTCTCTAGCTAGAGCTCACTTGTGCACAAGGGTCACACTATCTCCATGTGACGTTCGGCCTATTCTCGAATCTCCTAGTTTGATAAAACCATTTAAAAGCAAATTAGGTTCTCAAAAGCTCATTTCAAATCCATTTCAAAAGTATCAATCGCGGTAACATGATAAAACCTCTTTTTGTAAGACTTTGCAATGTAAAACCTTTGCATGAATTTTAAATATCATGTCAGCATGGTGAATTAATGTAATTTGTTCATGAATGCACCTCACAAAAATCAATAAGGCACACTTTGATATAAATTGTGGTAAAAAGGCTTGTTTCTCGATTTTCAAAACCTTTTACATATATATAGCCAAAACGATTTCAAACATTATTGCATCCATAATCACTTTGCATTTCTACCAGCTCATGCTTTCCACAATAACAATTTAAAAATCTCTCCAAACCAAGTACACAAATCACTTATTAATTTCTAACAACACATGTTTTCCACAATGGCATTAAATAAATCATTGATAAATTACTTTACTTGAACCTATTGAAATAGACAACCCCTACTCACCTTTCAATGGCAGGATATCACTTCTCCACTTATCCGGTTATGTTTTCTCCTTTAGTTAATCACCACGGTGTTCCTTTTCTACTTGCACACTTCCTAACAACAAACCAAGCTTAATGTTCTTAGTGTATCATTCCCATTTTTCTTCCTCATTCAAACATCAATCATCATTTTTAATAGCTTACTTCATGCTAGAATCATCATCCTTTCTCACTTAATCTTTACATACTCATGTACATTTTGACATATTTTTTTTACTAAGGAAATTCATATCTCTTTCTTGCGTAATTCTTTACGTTATGTGTACCGGTAACTTATTTATATCATTAAGCGCCTATTTCAACCTTTCCAAGAAATTTTCATACAAATCCATCTTATACTTTCATAACATTAACCATATATATATGGCAGCAACAATCATTCCCATTTTACTCAATTATTTGCAAGTTTACATGCATCATTATCTATCTAACTTTCAATGCTTTATTTCTCAATCCACCATTCACATTATTCCTCCTTATTCTTCCAAATAACATCCCAAGCAAACTTAAAATTTCCAACTAACACAACAATAATCATTTCTCAAGATCTCTCAGCTATACTTAAAGCAATACTCATTCATTCGTCTCATCATCATTCATTCATCATTCATCATTCATTTGTTTCATCATCATTCTTTCATTTTTTTACCTTTAAGGTTTGCTTGATTCACACATGCACTTCAATGTTCCTCCAAAACCTTTAATCATCAAGCTACCAAAACGATTCAAAAATTATTTCTCTAAAGATTTAACCAACCGTGGCATTAAAACATAGTATTATGCTTACCACTTCTCTTTCACTTTGGATCCACCATGCATCTATGTTTTTGGTAGCTTGCATGTCACCAAATCTTCTCCAATCCAGCCAATCTTTGCTGCCACAAAACACTTCTCATAGTCATCAACCCATTTTCAAAGATTAATCAAGCTAGAATCACAATCCTTACCTTTCCTTGCTTGAATCACAAAATTGAGCTTTACACCTTCATCAACACTCCACGGCTCCTCTCTTGAGTATTGAAGACTCCTTGGTTGATAGAATAGCACAAAGCTACAAGATGAGGGAGGAAACCTCACGGTTCCCCTTGGTTTTGTGCAGAATAGAGCCTTTCCTTCCTTTTTCTCTTTTCTTTCTTCCTTTTTCTTCGTCTCTGGTGGAACTTCCTTAAGCTTCCTTTCTTTTCTTTTCTCCTCTAAATGGCAGGCCCTCAAGTCTCACCAAAGCCCTCTTTACATTTCTCTTTTACTAGTGTAATTTAGTATTTATATGGCCACCCTCATGAACCAATCAAATTTCATGCACAAATTTTCCTTTGTTTTCATTTGGCCACCCTTTGAAACCAATCATAACACATGCACTCTTATTCTTCTTATTTCATTTGGCCATTTTGCCAACCAATTACCTTTCATGCACCAATTTCCTTTCTTCACATTGGTTGAATATCCACCCTTCATTATCCTTCCATTCTTTAATCTATCTTATTTTAATTCCACCTTATTTGTAACCAATAATCTTTCATGCATTCTCCCACCTTAATTTCCATTTGGCCTCCTCCTTGGCCAATGACATTACATGTAGCTATATTTTTCTTTTCTTTTAGTCTAATTGCCACCTAATGTACCAATCTCATTTAATGCAAATAAATTTAAATCTTTTTCTTCCTTTTACTTCACATGGTGATGGTCTCACATGTTCCCTACTAACTTTTTCCTTTCTACATGCTATTATTTGCATGTAATAGCGAATTTACATCCACATTTCATCATCCCACATAATCTAACTTCTCTTGGTTAGCTAATTTCCATCTAACTTCAAATATTGTAATTGCACATAATTCCTCAACTTTTCCTTCTTTACCATTCGACCCTCCATACTTTTCATCCTTTACAATTTGTCCTTCAATCATTTCTTTTAATTTCAATTTCCTTCTATCTTTCTTCCCTCACATGTGTACAAATAAAATATAAAATTTGCTCCTCACCAAGGCATCACCATAATATTTAAATATATACTTACCCGCTCTACCTTTATTAAATAATGGCACGTGGGCCCCACTTACGTTGTTTTTCTTCGAAATTCTTTCGTTCTTCTTCTCCCCCACTTAGATTAACCATATATGCCTCCTTTATGACTAATTTTGACAACAGATAAAATATTAATATTTAATATTATTTTATTAAGAAAATATCATTTTATTCCAAAATTCTCCATTTGTCTCCTCGAGTCCCAAAATGTCTCACTTTGTCCTGATTCACTTCCAAATCGCCTTTTGACTCGATAATACATCCTCGATAAAATATTATTATTTTATTATTACTTTCTCATGTATAGAATATTTTATTCCAAAATATTCCTTGCACCTATCACTGCTCTTTTGCACTTAAATTTACGATAATTGACCCTTCTTCTCATCAATAAGGTCTTACTAGCTCCTATACGTGGGTATAGGGTGTTACAGTCTCCCCCACTTAAATAGAATTCGTCCTCGAATTCACGTCAACATCGAGCTATTAATCTCACTCTACGATCGTATTTCATTTCCTTCTTCATAGGGAATTTGACTTATCCACCTCGTTTACTTTCAGTTCGACTAGAACACTTCATAAGGTTAGGGTACGCAACTTTTATCTATTATCATCTTGGAATCAAAACAACGGTACTCTTCACTTGTTCTCTCTTATCATTAAGATGCCAAGTATGCCTTTAACTCCATTATTAACTTTAAACATAATTCAACCTCAATCATACCAATTTTGATCATACATCATGCTTACTTATGTATACCTGATCACCATCTCTTTACTTCGTTTCTGGTCAAGCTTCTCGACATTCATTCATCTTATCCCCATACACTACTATAAAACTTATAGCATTATAAACATATCATATTCGATCCTATACGCATTCTTCAACATTATAAGAGGTTAAAACCTTCAATTATTCCCACATATTTCATGTTTACTTTGGTTCTATGCGATTCAAATCTTCTTAGTTTTTCCGTTACTTACACGTTTAAAGATTCACAGTTCAACATCATTCTTAAGCCAATGAGATTTACATCATGTGAAAAGCAAACTCACTTGCCAGTCTTTAACTTTAATTGTAATTCTTTCATCCACTATCAAATTCTTTTCATTAGTTCTAGTCCTTCATGTCTCAAAATACAATATCATATCAATCTATCTTGTACAACTTAACCACACTAAAGATTCCATTTCTTGATATCCTTCCTTTGACTATTTCTCCAAAATTTTCCCATATCATCATAACTCAATTTCTAATGGTATCTTATCATTGTATCATCTATACAACTCATCAAACACATTGAGTTCAAATCTCAAATCACTAAAAATAATCTTTCACTTTAGTTTGTCACATAATCAATTCCACATATACATATATACACCCATTTAAATGTCAACATTCATCACCATGTGTAGGAATCCTCGTGTCAAATACATTCAGGCTAAATTTCCCTTTATTCATTCCAATCCACAGCCAAGATTCAATACAATATCCATATAACACATGATTCCCTTTTTGCTTTTCTCAATTTCAACATTTATAATTTACCTTTCCATTTCATTCCCATAGATCATATTTAATCTATGAACATTAGAGTATAATCAATTTCAGATCACCCTTTGGATGTTTAAGTTACCATTTAATTTACATCTTATCATACGTTATCTCTATATAATCCATACGGATTCACATTATGTCTGCATAACATCACATAATTTACATGCTTATACTCTTTACTTATCATTTCATATCATATGTATAAATTTCATTATACCCTATATCCTTGCATCACAATGTCATTAACCACATCTCAATCGCCAAATATCATTTTCATCAAATTACAATTCGGTATCCGTGTATGCTTCACAATTTTATTGATCCTTCAAGATTCATCTTTACTTGATCATTGCATCTTATGCAATACCACAATTCCTAAAAGTTATCTTCTTTTCTCAACTACCTTTTATACTTCCAACATATAAATCCTTATTTATTTCCATACTAGTTAATCAATTAAGACTTAGATTCATTTATATCATGTATGCCTCATTCATTTTTTAATTTCAATTTCCATAATACATTAGGAGGTTTTCATTAACCGACTTCATTACCATGGTTATCTTCAATCATCTTTTGTACTATTCCTTGATATCAATGTAACATCATTCCCCTTTAACCATCATATGATTAATACTTGTAATTACAAAACTTAAAATAAGATTCTACTAAATACTTCTCAATGTCATGGCCAGTATCCCTTTTCAAGCTTATAGCTTCCTTTTTGTAACCACACAATTTAATGTTTGTTTTCCTAAGATTCATAATGGATTCCTTTTGAGTATTCCTTTTAATTACCCACCTTAAGCTTATGACTCACAACATGTGACCACATAACCCGTGGTTTAGCCATCAGGCTCCTTAGCAAGTTTCAAAATACAACACTACTTCATCAAGCATATAGGGTATTCCAAGTAATATCAACTTTCATTCTTGCTACATATAGCTTGATACATCCTTTTCAAAACTTTTATGCATTTTCGACATTTAATTACTTAGTCATTCGTTAGTCCTTCAAGCACATTCACTCCCAAAAGCATGCACTTATTCTTTTCTTAACCTTAGACTAGGCTTCATCTTTTGTCTCCTTTATTTCTTAAAATTTGCCTTTGGTCAACTTAATGTTTCTCTCAATTATTCACATTTTAGCTTATCTCAATAATTTTCCAACTTGCCTTTTACTTACATGCCAATGTATAAGGCAATAAAGAAACTTCTCAATTCATATAACTTTCCCCAAAACACTTAAAACTCCAAATAACAATGCTCATCAGCAAGACCAATGACTATAATTTTGTAATGACCTCTATTCCAATCGTTACCAGCATCCGAGACTTGCTAGTAAACCCATCAAATCCCGAACAAGCCTAAGTTAAGGTTCTTGCTAATTCATCAAATATACTTATATGTATACAATCGACTAATGATAACAATGTTATCCTTTACTCAATCTAGATAAACATTTGTAAATAATAATTCATTACTAGATGACAATATCCAAATGTCAATAAACTTCCAACAATTTAATGTCATACTTAATGTTCATTACACAACCACAAAGTCTTTAGTGATTACATATCCGTTGGATTAATAATTTTTACAAGTCTAGCTATCTACACTACTCGACCTCTATGCAGCAAAGTGACTCGAAGTGGAAGTCTAAGAGATGCCATTACCTACATTGCAGTAAGTCTTGGTGTGCTGAATAGTGCACTTGAGTGGATTACTTATCTGCAAAAGGAAATAAAAGGGGTGAGTCTCACAGACTCAGTGATTATTGACTCTGTGAGTAGAGTGTAGACGGGAAACAAGCATACAACAAATAAGTTTGAACAATAAAAATACAAGATTATATAAATAATTTAACTAAAAGAGAGGATGTGTGCCTTATACGTAAAACTAAGAATTTTCTTATGCATTGTAATTGTTTCAAGTAGTATAACAAATCAAGGTAGGTAAAAGTTTTCACTTCGTAATAGATTAATAACCTTATTCAAATCAAATCATTTCAAGTATTACATTAAAACCAGTATACGTAAAAGATTTCTATCGTCAAAATCATTTGACATTTTACTCAAATCAAATTAGTATAATAGAGCAAGCTCCCACAAAATCAAATATTATTTAAGCTTATACGCAAATCACAAATTGCCTCGTACGCAAGGAGTTCATCTATATCATCATATAAATAAGGGAGCTGTAGAAAATCTTATAGTTCTCACCATGCATAGAAATATGAGTTCGAAAACCCAAAGAGATGTCACTCTCGAGTAGGTAATAATAATAAAAACTCGTGGACCCACTTCCATGTAATAACATCCAGGAACCTCGCTCCACTGAATCCCACAGTCATGGTAGTCTCAACGATGTTGACCGATATCGAAGAAATCAAGCAATCACTACCGCGTATATCACTAGTGGCCTAGCTACGTACATATCACAGACCATGGCCCCAGCCATGTCTAACAGGTCAACGACCCAAAGGTTCTCTAGCTAGAGCTCACTTCTGCACAAGGGTCACACTTAACCAAAGTGAAAGCCGGCCTACTCTCGAACCTCTTGGTTTAGTAAAATCATTTAAAAATTAAATTACATTCCCAAAAGCCATTTCAAAACCTTTTTCGAAACATTTTACATAATAACATGATGAAATCTCTTGTAAACTTTGTAACATAAAACTTTTGCATGAGTTTGAGACATCAATCCGCATGGTGAATAAATGTCTTATCCATGAATGCACATTACACAAACTATAAGGCAGGTTTTGATAGGAATCATATTGAAAAGCTTGTTTCCCGATTTAAAAAAATATCCTTTACATATACAATTTATACATATACAGTCAAAACACTTTTAAACTTTATGTAATAACCCGGACCCCCGTATAGTAGTCAACATAACCGTATCGATAAGACGAAGGGCTAATTGACGTGAATTTAAGAGTCAAAGAGCAGTGACGAGTGAAAAAAATATTCTAGAGTAAAATAATCTACATGCGAGGGAACAATAATTAAATAATAATATTTTATTAAGGATGAATTAGTGAGATAAAAAGTGATTTGGAAGTGAATCGGGGCATAATAAGGTATTTTGGGTACCAAGGAGACAAGTGAAAAATTTTAGAATAAAATAATATTAAAATATTAATATTTTATTCAATGTTGAAATTAGTCATGAAGGGGGAGTATATGGTCAACCTAAGTGGGAGAGAAGAAGAATGAGAGAATTTCAGAGAAAAATGACGTTAGTGGGGCCCACGTGTCTTTATTAAGTAAAACTAGCACGAGTAAGTATAAATTTAAAGGAAGCTTTGACCAAACTAATAGCAAAATTACCATTTTGTCCTCCAAGATTTTTACCCTTTTTAATTAAGTCCTCCCACAATCTTTTAATTCTAATTTCTTTCTTTTTTTCTTCCTTAACACTTGTACCAATAAAATATCAAGTTCGCACTTCAACGCGGTATCACCATAATATTTAAATATATACTTACCCACGCTAGCTTTACTTAATAAACACATGCGAGCCCCACTAACGTCATTTTTTCTGACATTCCCTTGTTCTTCTTCTCCCCCACTTAGGTTGACCATGTACTTCCCCTTCATGACTAATTTCGACATCGAATAAAATATTAAGATTTTAATATTATTTTATTAATAAAATATTCTTTGACTCTTATCTTCTTCTTCCATGATCAATTCTTATCATCACCAAAAGGCATTTTCTTCTTCTTCTTCATACTCCCATGCCATTTTCTCTCTCCACCATGAAAAATCAATTTTCTTTCATTTTTTTTCTTTGTTTTCTTTTCCTTTCCTTTCTTTTCTTACTTCTTCCTTCTCTTAACTTCTTAGGCACCAAAACCCACAACTTTTAACCCTAATTTTTAGTACAACCAAACCCTAGGAGAGAGAAAGAAAAATCTCTCTTTATTTCCTTCATTTTTAAAGCCAAAAGATATGTATTTTCAACTCTTGAATTTTAGAATTCATGGGTTATATTTTCATATTTTATTCCTAATTTCTTCAAATTCTTTTTCTTGGAAATATTATGTTTTTGTTGATCTTTATGCCTCCAAGCTCACCAAGGTAAAGAATCTTTAAATTGGAATAGTTGGTATAGTGGGTTGTGAATTAGACTAGAATTCTAAATTAAATATTAGGCTAGAATGTAGTTTATCTAGTGTATGTTTATTTGAATTATTGAGTTCAAATTTATGATAAATTTGAAGCTATTATTGTTTATCGGCAAATATAGGTTTTAATGGTACTTCAAGACTTAACTTGGAGTAAAGCCTTATTGGTGCTAATTTTGTATGGTGGCATTACCAAGGTGAGTGAACTTGCATTAAAATGTTTTGGGATAAATGCATGTGTTTGATTGAATCACTTGAAATATTTTATTGGTCTTTTCTTTAAAATGTGCATGGGAACAAGCCCTTGATGAAATGTTTTTATGCTGTGAAATGTGTAATATAATGAAGCCATGTGTTCCTATTGTCACGATTGTAACGACCCCTCCTCAGTTGCTACTGAAGTTCGAGACCTCTAGGAGATCCCGCCAAGTCTCGAACAAGCCTAAAAGAAATTTCTCCATAACTCATTATACATTTTTACTAATCCGTACTAATATTTGAACCATATATATAATTTTATAAATTAAAATTTCACAATAAGCATAGCCATTAAATTTTGACTTTAGGTCATGATATCACAACTAAATACATTGAGTTCAAGAATCTAAAATTTATGTTTTCATCAAAACTAATATTTGTTTACATAGTGAAATCAAAGTACTACAACTCAATCTCTAACAGCGGAGCGACTCGGAATAAAAGACCATGAGATGCCTTTACCTATTTGCGGTGGGCCGAACACGCTGATGATTACTCGTTAGGTCGATCCTTGTCTGCAAAAGAGGGAAAAGAAGGGTGTGAGTCTCACAGACTCAGTGATCATCGGCTCCGTGAGTAGTGCGTAGATGGGAAACAAGCAAATAGCAGATCAGTTGAATATAAAAATGCAAGATAAAAAAATATTTGTTTCAAACGGGAATTTGTGCCTTATATGAAAAACCGAGGATTTCTTACGCATTGTAAACACTTCAATTGATAAATCAACCAAGGTAGATAAAAACTTTGCTATAAAACCGATCAATAACCTTATTCATTTGAAATATTGAAATAAATTAATTTTACATAAAGAAAATTCCGACATCAAAATCAATTGCCATTTTACTCAAATCAAATCAGTATATTCGGTAAGCTCCCATGAAATCGAATGTTAGTCAAACTCATACGTAAATCATAAATCCCCTCGCACCCGAGGAGTTAAATTTCATTTCACTGTAAAAATAAAATGAGCTGTAGAAAAATCGTTAAATTTTGTTTTCACCATGCAAAGAAATATGAGTTTGAAAACCTAGAGATGCCACTCTCGAGTAGGGAATGAAAACAAACCCGTGGTCCTGCTACCACGTAATAACATTCGGGAGCATCGCTTCCACCAGATTCCCATGTGCCATGGCAGTCTCACGATGTTGGCAGACATCAGAGAATCAAACGGTCGTAACCGTATAATCATCTGGTGGCCTAGCCACGCATACATATATCATAGGCCGCGGTCCCAACCACGCCTAACCGCTCGTCGGTGACCCAATGGTTCTCTAGCTCGAGCTCACTCGTGCACGAGGGTCACACTTAACCGATGTGACATCCGACCTACTCTCGAATTTCTCGGTTTTAAAAAAAATCATTTTAGAATTGCTTTATGTCCTTGAAATCTCGTCTTAAATTTTCAAAGTATTCAACATAAGAATTGATAAAATCTATCATTTTCTCAAAATATATTTATGCATGAATTTCAAAATAATAATTCGCATGGTGAATAAACAATATAACCATGAATGCACACTGCACAAATATAAGGCACAGATTTTGATATAAAACAGTATAAAGGGCTTGTTTCCCGTTTTTCTAAACACTTTACATATACTTTATACATATATATATTCAAACCGATTTCTAAACATAATTTGCAACCAATTTCCTAAAAATGCTACCAGCACATACTATTCACAATTTTCGCGTTTAAAATAGTTATACGTATAGGTATATATATATATATGAAAATTTTAAAATTGGCACCCCTTACTCACCTCAAAATAACGGGATGTTACGTCGCTATTAATTCAAAGACGTATCGAGCTACTCCTTCTTACCAGTAGTTTGTTATTTCCTTCAGCCTTTCACCACAGTGCACCATTTATTTATTTCTCTTAAATATTAAAACCCACTTAATTAATATATCTATTTTTTTATTTTAACATCATTATTATATATATTTTTATTATTTTCTTACCTTTCTTTCTCGTTTCTTCCTCTCTCTTCTACTCGTTTTTCTCTTCCTTTCTTCTCCCTCCTTTCATGCACCAATCGGCTGCACTTTCTTTCTCTCTTTCTCTCACCGCCGGTAGCTCTCAACCTTCACTATTGGCGGCTTGAAGCCTCCTCTCCACTTCCACCGTTGGTCAACCCTAGATCAGTCTAAAGAACTCAAATTTTCTCTCTTTTTATTCAGCCATTTTGTTACCAAAAACCAAGCTTTATCTCGCTTTTTTCGTCAACCACCACAACCCAACTCTTTCTCTTTTTCTTACCAACCACCACAACCCCAGCTTTCTCTCTTTTCCTTTCTTTCTTGCCTTCCTATTTTTTTCGCAACCGGTAGCACCAGCCCCTTTTCTCTTTTGTTTCTTCCCTCAGCTGGCCTCTCCATCTTTCTTTTAAAGTGTCGTTCCATCACAAAAAGAAAAGAGATAAAATTTAAAATATTATTTAATATGTCTTGGTGTAGATAATTATCACCAACGTACTTGATTTGTCTTGTCCATTTCTTCTTTTTTTTTAACTTCTTTCTTCATCAATTTCTTTACTTTTTCCTTCATCTCCTCGGGTTTCTAACTCTCCAAGACTTCTCTCCTCCTTTTCCTTCCTCAAGTGACCGGCCCTTGGCTCTTACTAAAGCCTATTTCCCATGGTTCTTTTATTTTTTTTATTCCTTTCTCCTTCTTTCAAGTTAACTTTCCTCATTTATTTATGACCAAAGGTACGGTTTCTATTGCATGAAGACAAGAAAAATATCACTTGAATGTCTTTTAATGTGGGGGCCAACATGACAATTTTGCACTTGTTACTCTTCTTTTCTATGCCTTCCTTTCTTGGCCGGACCCCCCCTTTTCAAAACAATTCTTAACATGACTTTTATTTATCCTTTTATTACACATGGGCATGGGCGGCTGATCAAGTCAGCCCCCCCCCCCCCCCCTTTTTTTTATTCTTTATATTATTTTTACTTTATGGCTTATTTATTCATTTATTGTCCCATCCAACTCACATGTACATCTCATATTACTCATAATCTAGTCTTCTTTGATTAGGGAATTCCCCTTTTTAACTTCAAATATCAAAATTGCAAATGAATCATCAAACTTTCCTTATTTACCATGTAACCCCTTCATCTTATTGATACGTTTATGTTGACTACTATACGGGATTATGGGGTGTTACAACGACCCAAATTTCGGGCCATGACTGGCGCATGGGCCCATTGGACGTAGTCCACTAAGCCCAAGCAAGCCTATTAATTTGATGTGTTCATCATTCCATCATAAATTGCTAAGTAATATTTCATAACTTAGGGTCAAAATAATATTAAACATTTGCCACCTCATAATTGCATACCAAACAAGTGTATATACATTGTCTACAACATGTATCTTAATAATTTACATTAGGTTTATCTATACACAACAAAAGAATACTCAACTTCCAGCAGAGGGACTTGGACTAATGTACAGCTACTGAATGCCTAGATACCTACCAAAAGACGGATACAAGTCTACGAGGACACCTCGTCCTAGTTACTGGCTGCCTTGTGATCTGAAAACATGAAGTTGAAAACGGTGAGTATAAACCCAGTTAGTGAACAAGAAAGGGAACAAGCATACCATAAGGAATGTTTAACGAAATCATGATGCATTCTTTTTTCAAAACAATGCAATTTGTTTTTGTTTTTATTAAGACTTCTCATGTAAACCCCACATGAGTAAATAACTTTATGAAAGGGTCTATATTCAACAAAGGATTTGGAGAGTCAAAACTTTAACAGCATTCATGCGAATCAGGTCAAATAAACGATGGCTCCTCGCTATAATAAGAATGAATTTTTGCTACAGCGACACTTGATTTAAATTATCAACTAACCGAGGGTTTCTTGATTGGCCGAGGGTTTCTCACCAAACCTCCTCATATTAAGCTTAATTCATTTATTCCTTACTGTTGGAAATCCATGCTCAAATATGGTAGCAAAGAAGTGGAAAATAGGGCAACAATTGATCAAAATGAGGTGAAAAATAGAAAGTTTTTCACTACAGCGAGATTTTGGTCATAAAACAGAAAGTTTCTAGCTGCAACGAGAATGAATCTCGGTGCAGCGAGAAGCTACAGTACCTTTCTCACTGCAGCAAGAATCGATTTTCGCTGTAGTGAATTTTTGGCTAGCCAACCCCTTCAAAACCCGAGAGTTTCTCATTGCAGCGAGAATCAAAACATCAAGAAAAAGGTTTCCTTTTCCCTTAAAACAAAGCCATCCTGCCAAATAACAAAAGCAACATGTAACACATGCAAACTCCCAAATTTCAACAAATCAAATGTTCACATTTTTACATTACAACCATATACCATATATGTATATATATATATATATATATATATATATATATATATATATATATATATATATATCAATCATCATGTACACCCTCCCACCATCATTATCTCATATGCAACGGCTTATGCGCACTCCCACTCGCACATAGCCGAGTCAGCAACGGCTTATGTGCACTTCTACTTGCACATAGCTAGGTCCACATCAACATACAAAGAAGCACCCAATGCATATTATCATATTGTGATAACACATAAAACGTTGTATAGCACATTTTCACAATATAAAATCACTTCACCAAAGGCTTGTTCCCAAGGTACATTTTCAAAGACAAGTTGGATAAAATCATTCACATTCCCCAAAACAAGTTTGAAATGCAAGTCCACTCACCGGTATATTGTTTAGCCTTTCGCTGACTCTATTTCCCCTAATTGTCCAAATGGGATGATGGAGCTTCCTTGAAACCTACCATCACATTAACATCACTATTATGTTTATTCACATACTATAAACTCTAAAAGTTATCTCTTAACTAGCTTTCAATTGCCATTTTAAATGGCTAGATATGTTCACTACCTAATCACATAAGAGTCAATACACAATCTCAACAATAAACTCACAAATCAATCACTAAACATTATCAACTCTAAAAACTCAATTCTAATTTACTACTCACCTTGATAGCTTCGTAACTTTGAAATTCTTTCCAACAATTCCCAAGCTTATTATAGGGCTTTCTTTCTCTTTTTCTCTCTAAACACTTAGCTAGTGAGAGAAAGTATGGAAGTAGGATTTTTCAAGGATTTTAAAGTGAGAGAGTGAAAGAATACAAGGGTTCTAGTCAAAAGGGCTCAAAGGTATGAAAACTAGAGCTAGAGAGAGAAAATTATGCAAGCTCCATATCAAGCTTCCATGGAGGTTGGAAGTAACGTGAATTGAGAGAAGAAGAAGCTGCTAGAATTTCAAGAAGCTGTTGGAAGAAAGAGATATTTATAGCTCAAGCTTATCCACTCCAATTAAATTACCAAAATGCCCCTCCATAAATTAACTTATTCTCCTCCAATCTTTTATTCAATCTTTTTGCTCTTTTGACACTGGGACAAGGTCCATAATGGTCTAGAAATGTTTGGGTTCATGAACACTTAAAAATTTTGATCCTAAGATGAAAAATGACCATTTTGTCCCTGTTGTGAAAATCATCAAGATTTTTGTTTCCTTGTCATTTTACCCATATTTTCATCATTCATTTATGCCTTAGGCCTACTTAGGCCATAATATTGTTTAAAATCTTACTTTTATGGGTTTAGTAAGGAAATGATGAAATTACCCCTAATCAGGGATATCACGTATGCTTCCCTTTACGAGTCTATAAAGGTCAAGGTCTCACACATATATTATGTGGATATGAATGTTATGCCTCGAATGATAATGTTGTATGATAACTATAATCGTGTGTGTGCAATATGGGAGTGCACATGACCGTGCCCCTAGTGTGTGGTGTGGGAGTGCACATGCCGATGATGATGTGGTGTGGGAGTGTACATGATATTTGCCATGTGCGGTGTGGAAGTGTACATGAGAATATCAGTTATGTGTGGTGTGGGAGTGCACATGAGCTGAGTTGAGGATGGTGGTTGTATGCGTTGAACCATGTTGACTAGTGTGGGAATGATCTTGATATATTTGATGAATGTTTAAATATATATATATATATACACAAAATGTATACATGAATTCTTACACGCCTGTGTACCTGCCCTGTAGAGCAAGGATGTTTAGAAAATGAAATGTGATTGCATTGATTATTGAAAGTTGAATTTCCTAAGTGTTTTAAAACGAGTTAAACGTCAACATGTTATCAAGTTGTTTATGATATACAAATTGCATGGTTTTAAAATGAGTGCATCATGTTTTTGAAAACCTTCTGTATCGTTTGCTTGTTCCCTTCCTGTGTTCACTCACTGGGTTTATACTCATTCTTTTCAACTTCATGTTTTAGCTTTCAGGTTCGAAGATAGTTGGATCTTAGGTAGAGGTGCTTCCTCCTGTTCATCGTACGGTAGGTTTACCAAGACACTCCATGACAATACCCACGCCAGAGTCACTCCACTGATAGTCAAGGTCTTTTGTATGTGTATATGGTTATTTAAATGTAATTCGTGAGATTTGTTGTAAACACTGTATGTTTGGTTTGCATGATAATGTTGCCACAAGTTGGCAAATGGTAATATTATTTTGTGAATGGTATATGTTCGATTACCATGATTTATTCTTGAGAAGCAATTATTTTTGAAAACTATGAATTAAGAACTTTAGAGGTAAATGACGGACAAAGGGTCTAATGAACAAGTTTTCATAGAAAGGCTTGCTTTGGCCTTGTGGGCCATGCCTATTGGGTCCATGCGTCAGTCATGGCTCGAGATTTGGGCTGTGACAAGTTGGTATCAGAGCTCTAGGTTTAGTTGAGTCCTAAGGAATCTTGTGTCTGTTAGCAGAGTTGTAGGAGTCTGTGCAGAGTCTCATCCTTAGATTGTGGGTGTGCAACACAAGCTAAGGGTAGGAGGCTACATAGGCCCCTAATTCATTAGAAACCTACATATTCCTATGATGTATGAATGGCTAAGTAATTAACGTTTGGTTGCGTATAGGTTTAGAAGTGCGCCTGTTGCACACGCCATGTCTAGAAGTGACAGTAGTTCAGATGCCCCTCATAGTACTAGCGAGGGATCGCTAAATTTCATTGCTAGAAGCCAGTGGCACCCTAATCTAGGTAGTCAGGAAAGTAGCCAGTCCCGGATTCCTATTGGATGGATTCCACCAGGATTGGAAATAATATTTTGTAGTGGGGAAAGCCTCGAAAGTAGTGAAAACCTTGAAAGTGAGGCAAGCACTAAGACTTGGGAAGGCATAAAAAATTTCTTTTTGGCAATGTTTGAGTAAACGTTTAAGGAGAGGTGACAGAGGCAATGGCAAGAAGAAGTTATCGTCCTAGGAAGGTGTCAACTGTCTGAGACTTTCCTCCTAGTTGTGGGAGAGCTGCTGCACTTGTCAGTAGGGAGGAATTTGAGAGGCAACAGCAAGCTTGGAAGAATAGGAACCAAGAGGATGAAGAGGATCCTAAAGAGGACCTAGAGGAGGATCCATCAATGTGTTCAGATCAAGGTGACGATGATCTTAGTGACACTTAATATTTTCGTTGAATTTCGTATTACTTTAAGTATGGGTAAATGCAGTGTGAACTAAGTAGTATATGCTATATGTATAAAGGATTTAAGAGTTGGCTTTTATGTTTATATGACTCAAACGTATTATGAAGTAGTTATTTTAATTACCTAAGGCATATTGGAATCTTCATGCTTGACCGATGTAGATTAGCACTATAATGTTTAAGGAAAGATATTCACCCTAGTGGAGTGGTTGGTAGCTTTAGGCAATTATTAAAGGTTGACGTAGAAAGTCATTAACGACTCAAGCAACTACAAGACTTGACAATAAATATGTTTTGTAGTATTATGAAATGGTTACCAATAAACGTGATGGACTTTTGAGTGGTAACCCTAGTTTTTAACAAGATATAAAATGTCGTTTGAATTGATAATGTTTATTGGAAATTATCATTTATCAGGGTATGTGGGTTTTTGGCATTATTTTGAATATGAAAATAAATAAATAAAGTCCTAGTTTATGGGGCAAGTTGTATCAAAGACGTTGACTTTCGAGTAAACACATTGAACTAGGGGAATATGTTATAATAAGAGAGTTCAATGTGTCGTAAGTGCATGGGATATCATGAGATAGCGTGGTAAGGCCAACAATCAATCGTAGGATTGTGGAACTAGAAATCTTAATTACAGTTACAATTTTGAAATGATGTGGGAGCAATCCATGAGATTATAGGTGATACTTTGAATGGTTAACGTGCTTAATGTCGAGGATTGTAACCTTAAGTATTGAGGGAATTGTAAAATGATGGTAAGAATGGAGGCACATGGTGCCATGACATTATAAAATGATAATTGGGCACAAATATAGACCATTAAAGGTAAATCATGGAACTTGGGAAAGATGAATTCTTGATTTAATAAAGATTGTGAGTATAAAGTGTGGAGAAAGATGAACTATTTTCATAGTTTTTGTATTAAAAGTCAACAAATTATTTGAGTTACAGGACAAGAAAGACAATTAATTATGAATGGTAAGAATTGTGGGATGCCATAATTAGTGAATAATTGTGTGTGTGGTGTTATATATAAATATATTGTGAAGTCATTGCACAATATAGAAAGGATGTCATAAGGTGGGGACTTAATGATTGATGATAAGTGTTAAAAGATAATATGAGTTGAAAGTATTAACTTGGCCTAGTGCATATGATAAGCAAAGAGAATATATACATGCTTATGGAAATTGTGGCATAGGCTTAAAGGATAGCCATGCTGCTGAGAATGATTAGTGTGGTAGCCTTGAAAGTAGAAGAATCAATTTGATAAAGTAAATTCCAGCAAGTGCAACGTCACAGCGTTGACTTCCTAACATTGCCACGTTAAAAACCCCTCATGGCTAGAAAGCGCGAGCAAATTGTGAGTGGCATGAAGATGAAACTCACAAGTTGAATTATGGTCATTGGTCTTGATGTTGAGCTTTGTTATTTGGAGTTTTAAGAGCATTGGGAAAGTGTTTATATGAGTGAATTGAAAAGTTTCTTTATTGTCTTATATATTGGCATGTAAGTAAAAGAGAAGTTAGAGAGTTCTCGAGATGGCTACATTGAGATAAACTACCATGTGAAGTATTAAGATGAATAATATGTTGACTAAAGTCAAATCCTAAGAAATAAAGGAGACAAGAGACTAAGCCTTGTTAAAGGCTAAGGAAAAAGTGAGTGAAAAGTTAGATGAATGTATGAGACATCTACAAGGGATGTCAATACCAAGTGATGAAATTGTGAATAAAGGATTACAAGGGTGGCATAGCAAATGAGTTAATATAAAGTATTGCTATGAGGATTTACAAATCTTGTCTTGACTTAGTTGAATGAAGAGGATTAGTAGCAACACAAGGCCAATTATGTGGCATGCTAGAAACCCATGAAGATGAATTGAAGTATGAATAGATGAGCATGCATTCAAATATCTTGGTAAATAAGTGTATGCCTTTTTGGAATGATATGCTCGAAATGTTCAAGAGCAAATAAGTGATTAACTGTTTCGGGAATGCATGAACATCCTTTAGAAAGAATTAACAATCATACACAAGAAGTATAATTTGTGGGATTTTGAAACTTGCTAAGGAGCCTAACGGCTAAACCACGGGTTATGTGATTGTATGTGGTAAGACATAAGTTTAAGGTGGGTATCTGCAAGGAAATACTCAAAAGGAATCCTGCTATGAATCTTGTGAAAACAAGCACTAAGTCACGTTGTTACAAAAAGGAAGCTGTAAGCTGAAAGTGACATTCGTAATGACATTAAGAAGTACTTGAGAAAAACCTTGTTTCAAGTCTTGCAATATCAAGTACAAATTGTAAATTGGCTAAGGGAGAATGGTGTTATATTAATATGAAAGAATGGTACAAAAGACGATTGAAGGTAACCTTGATAATGATGTCAGATAATGAAAACCTCCTAATGTATTATGGAAATTGAAATTCGAAAATGCATGAGGCATTCATAATTCAAATGAGTCTAAGTCTTAAGTGACTAATTAATATCAAAATGCAATAAGGATATAATATATATATATGTTAAGGGTATGAAAGATAATCAAGAAATAGGGATGACCTTTGGGAATTGTGGTATTGCATAAGATGCAATGATCAAGTAAAGATGAATCTTTGAAGGATCAATGAGATTATAAAGCATATACGGATACTGGATTACAATTTATTGAAAATGACATTTGTCAAGTGAGATGTGATTAATGACATTGTGATGTAAGGAAATATAGTACAATGAAACTTAAGCATATACTTGGAAATGATATAAATGGTATGAAGTTATGCATAGGCATAATAAGAATTCGTATAGATTACGTAAGGAAAAACTTATGGTAAGGTGCAAGTGGAATGATAATGTAAACATCTAAAAAGGGCAATCTGAAATTGATTGTACTCTAATGTTCATAGATAAAATATGAGAATATTAACATGAACTATGAGAATTATTATATTGAATCTTGGTTATGGATGGGAACAAATAAAGGGAAATTTAGTTCGAAGGCATTTGAAGACAAGGATTCCCACACATAATAAGGAATGTTGATACTTAAATGTGTATGTACATATGTATGTGTGGAGTTGATGATGTGACCAACTAAAGTGAAGAATTATTCTTAGTGATTCGAGATTTGAACTTAATACATTTGATGAGCTGTATAAATAATACAATGATAAGAAATCCCATCAGAAATTGAGCTATGTTGACATAAGGAAATTTTGGAGCAATAGTCAAAGAAATGATATCAAGGAAACGTAACCTGTAGCGTGGTTAAGTCATACAAGATGGACTAATATGAATAAGAAGATTTGAGTTGTATAAATACAAGACAAACATGAAGCATGAGGGAATGGTTGAAAGATTCAACTCCCCATAATGTTGGAAATATGTATAGAAATGAATAGGGCATGTTCATAATGCCATAAGTTATGTAATAGTGTATGGAGATAAGGTGAATGAATGAATGTCGAGAAGTTTGACAAGGAATGAAGTAATAAGATGGTGATTAGGTATACATAAGTAAATATAATATGTGATCGAAATCAGTATGATTGAGAAGGAGTTATGGTTCAAATTTAATGATGGTGATAAAGGCATACTCGACGTTTTAATATAAGAGATAATGATTGTGAAAGGTACCTCTGATTTGATTCTAAAAGATGATAATAGACATAAGTGAAGTATTCTAGTCAAATTGGAGGTAAACGAGATGAATAAATCAAAATTCCCTATAAGGAAGGAATTGAATAAGATCATAGAATAAGATTAATAGCCCGACACCGACGTGAATTCGAGAACGAATTCTATTTAAGTGGAGGAGACTGTAATACCCCGTACCTCCGTATAGTAGTCAACATAACCGTATCGATAACGAAGGGTTAAATTTAAGAGTCAAAGAGCGGTGACGGGTGAAAGAAATATTCTACAGTAAAATAATCCGCATGCGAGGGAATAATAAATAAATAATAATATTTTATTGAGGATGAATTAGCGAGATAAAAAGTGATTTAGAAGTGAATCGAGGCATAATAAGGTTTTTTGGGTACCAAGGAGACAAGTAAACATTTTTGGAATAAAATAATATTAAAATATTAATATTTTATTCGATATCGAAATTAGTCATAAGGGGGAGTATATGGTCAACCTAAGTGGGGGAGAAGAAGAACGAGGAAATTTCGGAGAAAAATGACTTAGTGGAGCCATGTGTCTTTATTAAGTAAAGCTAGCACGGGTAAGTATATATTTAAATATTATGGTAATACCACGTTGAAGTGCGAACTTGATATTTTATTGCTACAAGTGTTAAGGAAGAAAAATAGAAAGAAATTGGAATTAAAAGATTCTGGGAGGACTTAATTAAAAAGGGTAAAAACTTTGGAAGGCAAAATGGTAATTTTGCCATTAGTTTGGTCAAAGCTTCCAAAGGAAGCTTTGACTCTTATCTTCTTCTTCTTCATACTCCCACACCATTTTCTCTCTCCACCATGAAAAATCAATTTTCTTTCATTTTCTTTTCCTTGTTTTCTTTTCCTTTCCTTTTTTTTCTTACATCTTCCTTCTCCTAACTTCTTGGGCACCAAAACCCACAACTTTTAACCTTAATTTTCAGCACAACCAAACCCTAGGAGAGAGAAAAAAAAATCTCTCTTTCTTTCCTTCATTTTTAAAGCTAAAAGGTTAGTATTTTCAACTCTTGAATTTTAGATATGGGTTATATTTTCAGATTTTATTTCCTAATTTCTTCAAATTCTTTTTCTTGTAAATATTATGTTTTTGTTGATCTTTATGCCTCCAAGCTCACCAAGGTAAAGAATCTTTAAATTGGAATAGTTGGTATAGTGGGTTGTGAATTAGACTAGAATTCTAGGTTAAATATTAGGCTAGAATGTAGTTTATCTAGTGTGTGTTTATTATAATTATTGAGTTCAAATTTATGATATATTTGAAGCTATTATTGTTTATTGGCAAATATAGGTTTTAATGGTACTTCAAGACTTAACTTGGGGTAAAGCCTTATTGGTGCTAATTTTGTAAGGTGGCATTACCAAGGTGAGTGAACTTGCATTAAAATGTTTAGGGATAAATGCATATGTGTTTGATTGAATCACTTGAAATATTTTATTAGTCTTTTCTTTAAAATGTGCATGGGAACAAGCCCTTTGATGAAACGTTTTTATGCTGTGAAATATGTAATATAATGAAGCCATGTGTTCCTATATTATGTGGATATGAATGTTATGCCTTGAATGATAATTTTGTATGATAACTATAACTGTGCATGTGTAGTGTGGGAGTGCACGTGACGGTGCCGGTGGTGTATGGTGTGGGAGTGCACATGCCGGTGATGATGTGGTGTGGGAGTGTACATGATATTTGCCATGTGCGGTGTAGGAGTGCACATGAGTTGAGTTGAGGATGGTGGTTGTATGCGTTGAGCCATGTTTACTGGTGTGGAAATGATCTTGATATATTTGATGAATATTTTAATATATATATATATATATACAAAATGTATACATGAATTCTTACACGCTTGTGTACCTACCCTGTAGAGCCGGGATGTTTGGAGAATAAAATGTGATTGCATTAATTATTGAAAGTTGAATTTCCTAAGTGTTTTAAAATGAGATAAATGTCAACATGGTATCGAGTTGTTTATGATATACAAATTGCATGGTTTTAAAATGAGTGCATCATGTTTTCGAAAACCTTCCGTATCGTTTGCTTGTTCCCTTCCTATGTTCACTCACTGGGTTTATACTCATTCTTTTCAACTTCATGTTTTAGTTTTTAGGTTCGAAGGTAGTTGGATCCTAGGTAGAGGTGTTTCCTCCTGTTCATCATATGGTAGGTTTACTATGACACTCTATGATAGTACCCATACCAGAGTCACTCCGCTGATAGTCAAAGTCTTTTGTATGTGTATATGGTTATTTAAATGTAATTCGTGAGATTTGTTGTCACAACCCGAAACTTTCATCTGGCTCGTGACAATCGCCGCGAAGCCTCGACAGACATTTTTCACCCCGAATGCCAATCGAAACCTCACAAGGCTCTCGTATCAGCTTTCTCACTTCCCCAGTGAGCAATAGTTGTCAAATATCGTAATTCGAAGGATTACGAGTCATTTCCAAATCAGAACATAACATATTGTTTCCTGGTTCACAAGGGCCTTTTCGTCATTTTTCGTCAAAAATCTCAAAACTTGTTAAAAATGTAGTAGATAAGCAGAAAATATATATTTAGTGATTTAAAAACAAATTAAGTATCTAAAACGTTCATTTGAAGTGAAAATTTAACCATTTGAATATAATAAAAATATTCAATAAAATAAACTATTTTCTTGTAAAATAATTTTTATAAAGCTATCGATAAATAATTCTTATAGCGTAAAAGTTAATTATATTCATATATACTATAAAGCAAATAACCAAAGCATAAAATTACTTTTACAGCGACACGTGGACCTACATCTAACAAAAATGTATCGAAAGCTGAAAACCTACAGCTTTTGCCAATTCAAGTCTAAATGAAGGTCCTTGTCAAAGTCAGCTAACTATGGAATTCCTCGAGCCTGAAATGTGAGGAAATGAGGGTGGTGAGATTATAAAATCTCAGTGAGTAAACAGACACCATCTAAACTATCTAAAGGCGAGTAAATGGAGACGAATTAAAATAAGTCATCATAATGTAATTTCATTACCATTCAACTCATTTCAACCAAATAAACAAATAGGCTTATGATTTCCTAAAAAGCTTGGCTCGTGCCAAAAATCATTCTCATACTCAGTTATTAGGGATACCTTGATTGAGGGTTATCCCAACCAAGTCTACTAAGACTGTTAAATGCCTTTACATCCGAAATTTTAGCTATGCCTTGGCGTTGGCTGAGTCTCACTCTCACGCGGTGGTCCACGTGAAGTGCACTCAAATCTTTACCTCAGGAGATACTTTATCCAACATCTCCCCCAGAAGGTAAATATATAATTGGGTTACCGTGCCCCTCTCATAGGCAGTCCATGAAAACCCCCACCACTGCAGTGACTATGGATTATTTTATTTGCCACCTGATTTATAAAATCACAATTTTTCCTAAAACATAGCAATTTACCATTTAAACCCATTTTCCATAAAATCACACAATTGTATAAAACTACTCTAGATAATTAAGACGATAATAAGTTTACTCACAATTCTAAGAGTCGATGTACTCCTAATCCTAGTCTCCAAGCACAATCTCTGTACTTTTACCAGTGTAATTTACTCACCACCTATCCACAATGTACAATACATAATTCACCACATCAATGCTTGACCATTATAAAATCAATTCAGGCTCGGTGTATATGCATGATATGATATGCAACTTATCCGACTACAGCTTAAATGCAGTGCTGACCTAATTCGGCCTATTACCCGATTAAATGATAATTATGTCCGATTTGGCTCCAAATTGCTCCATTTCATTTCTAATATTTCAATTCACTAAATACAATTCCAATAATCTAAAATTCAGCCTAACAACCCTCACAATTCTTCTTGAAAATTTTGGCCATTGTGGTGCACTATCACTAAAAATTTTCCCATTCCATTTTCTCACCATAAATCATCATTTCATCAATTTTCAACCAATTCACGTGATCACAAAATCAATTCACTACTTCTACACTTCACATAGGATTCGGCCATTGAAGGTTCATGGGGAAAATGGATTCTTTTCTTGTTATTTTGTTTCTAAACATGCTTAGCTAACTAAAAACATTAACATAACTTAGAATCAAATCAATCTAACATCACTCTCTCTCCATACCCATTCCAATCAGCCATGAATTCATCATGAAAACATGTAATTTAACCATGGAAAATGAGGAGAAATGCATGGGAAAGGTAGATCACAAGTCAAAATCAAGAAATTTTACCTTTTGTCACTTGTTTCTTTGAATTTTCACCAATTTTCCCTTGAATTTCTCCACCTAGGGTTTGTTCTTCCTTGGTTTCTCTTCTCTTCTAGTTTGGCTGACCACTATGGGAGAAATGGGTTGATTTTTATGCCTTTTTATAAAGAAACAATAAAATAATAAAAGCATGACACATGGCATTTCCTTATTGGTTCAAATTTTAAATATTTGACTTTTAATTCTTTAATTCTCCACCACACATTTCTCATGTTTATCCATTTTCATGATAATAAAATCCCTTAGTCTTGACAAGTGTCGGGGGTGAAAATTTACCGATTTGCCCCCGAAGTGGCAAAATTACCATTTCACCTCTTACTCTAAATTATACCAGAATTAAAATTTTTCACTTATAAACCTCAAATCATACTCCAGTACTCAAATCATACTCCAATAAGTCAAATGGAGCCAAAACAATCTTTTCTAAAATTCCCATTTTGTCCCCAAGTGGCAAATGACCATTTTACCCCTAGATAGTGAAAATTTTGATTTGACTCCAAATTGATCCTCGAACTCCGAATTACCATTTTGAGTCATCCTTGGACTGTGAAACTCTTAATTTCACCTTAAAATCCCTATTTTAATTAGTTCGAGGTATAAATCGACTTACTTGTACTTCTAAGCACAATACCGACTTTTAAATATTCTTTCGGGGCTGTTCAAATATACAATCACTCTATCAATCTCATGTGTAACATGGTAGATAATTTAAGGCTAGGCTTGACATTTGTTGTAAACACTGTATGTTTGGTTTGCATGATAATGTCGCCACAAGTTGGCAAATGGTAATATTATTTTGCGAATGGTATATGTTCGGTTACCATGATTTATTTTTGAGAAGCAATTATTTTTGAAAACTATGAATTAAGAACTTTAGAGGTAAATGAGGGACAGAGGGTTTAATGAACAAGTTTTCATAGAAAGGCTTGCTTGGGCCCAGTGAGTCATGCCTATTGAGTCCATGCGCCGGTCATGGCTCGAGATTTAGGCTGTGACACTTTATAACATTCACAATCTCCTAGAATTTCTACCAGCTCGTGCCTTCCATAAATTTACGTTTAAAATAAATCAACACGTATTTATATATATTGTATAGAAAGTTTAAAATGTACACCCCTTACTCACTTAACAATAGCGAGACGCTACGTCGCTATTGATTCGTGTACGTAAATAACTAATCCTATTTGCCAAATACTCCTTACCTCGTCCGACACGCCACCACAGCTCATTTCCTTTTTTAACACGTTTCCTAGCAATCATTCAAACCCAATTCACTTATGTACTCATCCATGGTAGCAAATCAACTAATAAATTCTTAACTAGGTTTCCATAGTTAATTAATGCTTACACAATCATACTTGGTTGCAATTATAAATCTATTTTCATCAAGCACTTTTCTAAGTTTGCATGCACCACAATTTACATTCATATGCTGCCAACAATTGCACAATTATTCCTCACAATATTAAACTAACCGTAGGCCTCAAAAAGTAGTATCAAACTTACCATTGTTCTTTCACCTTAAATCCATTAGACACCCACGGGTTTGGTGGCTTGCATGTCACCAAATTTCCTCCAAATCTAGCTGATCTTTGCTACCACAAGATATTTATCGTAGTCATCAACTCATTTTCAAAGATTACTCAAGCTAAAAACCAAAATCTTTACCTTTCCTTGCTTGAATCACAAAATTGAGCTTAATACCTCCATTGACACTCCACGGGTTCTCTCTCTTGAATTTGAAGACTCTTTGATTGATGAAAGAACACAAATTTAGAAAGTGAGGGAGGAAACCTCAGGGTTTCTCTTAATTTTGTGCAAACCGTGCCTTTCCTTTCTTTCTCTCTTTTTCTTTCTTTCTTTCTTTCTTTTCTTTTCCTTTCTTCTTTATTCTTTCTTTCTTCCCCTTCCTCTTTCCTCTTTGGCTATGGACGAACTCCTCAAGGCCAAGCCTTGAAAATGGTTTTCTTTTCCTAATTTTTCCTTCACATGGGTAGATTGCCCAATGCCTTCCTTGTTCCTTTATTTTTCTTTTCTTTTTTCTTTATTCTCTTTGCATGGGTAGATTGCCCAAGGTTGAATGGTTCTTTTGGCTTCTTTTCCACTTATTTTATGTGATAAAATCACATGGCAAAAGCTTGCCACCCTTCCATCCGCCACGTGCATTTTTAGTCTTTACTTTTCATCATTTTTCATTTTTTTTATTCCTTACACCATATTTACTTTATGTTTTGTTTAATCATTCATTGTCCCATCCAAACCACATTCACCCCACTTCTTCTTCCTTCATTTGACCACCATTGTACCAATCACATTTCATGCAAACAAATTTTAATCTTATTTTTTCTTTTACTTCACATAATGAGGGTCCCACATGTCTCCCACTAACTTTTCCTTTTTGCATGCTATGATTGCATGTAATTGTAACTTTTATATGTACATCACATATTTCACATAGTCTAACCTTCCTTGGTTGGTAAATTCCCCTTTTTAACTTCAATTATCAAAGTTGCGAATAAGTCCTCAAACTTTTCCTTATTTACCACATGACTGCTCCAACTTTCATCTTTTACAATTAGGTCCTTCTAACATTTCTTAAACTCCAATTTCTTTCTATTTTCCTTCCTTTACATTGTACAAACAAAATATAAAGTTTGCACTTCACCACAGTATTACCATAATATTTAAATATATACTTATCAGCTCTAGCTTTATTTAATAAAGACATACGAGCCCCACTAGTGTCATTTTTCTTCAAACTTTGTTCTTACTTCTTCTCTCCCACTTGGATTAGTCATATACTCCTCCTTCGTGACTAATTTCAATAATTAATAAAATATTAATTTTTTAATAATATTTTATTAATAAAATATTATTTTATTTTAAAATTTTTCACTTGTCTCCTCGAGACCCAAAATATCTTATTATGCCCTGGTTCACTTCTGAATCACCTTTTATCTCACCAATTCATCCTCAATAAAAATATTATTATTTAATTACTATTTCCTCGCGTGAAAAATATTTTATTCCAAATTATTCCTTTCACTCATCACCGCTCCTTGACACTTAGATTTATGTCAATCGACCCTTCGTCTTGTCAATAAGGTTGTATTGTCTCCTATGCGAGGGTACGGGGTGTTACAAATTTGACTTGTATGTTCATCATCATGCCACTCACCACTTGCTCATTTCTTCTAGGCATGAGATTTCCCTAGCGCTGCAGCGCTGGACAGTCAGCACTGTGGCATTGCAGCTACTAGAAATTGGGTAGTTTCAATGCTGCAACGCTGAAGAGTCAGCTCTTCGACTCTATGATTGCTAGAAATTTCTTCCACAAGGAAGTTCTTCTACTTTTAAGGTTACTACATCAATCCTTTTCAACCATATGGCCTTCCTCTAAGCCTATACCACCATTTCTGTATGCATGTGTATCTTCTCTTTTGCTTATCATATGTACTAGGTGAAGTCAATACTTTTAAACTCATGTTATCCCTTAACACTTTGTCATCAATCAAATAAGTCCTACCGTAGGACACCCTTTCCATATTGTACAATGAATTCTCAATTTATATACTACCACACATAATTATTCACCATTTATAGTATCCCATAATTCCTTAATATTCACAACTAATTGTCTTTCTTGTGTTGCAACTCAATTAGTTGATTAACTTTCAACTTAAAATTGCCATGAACATAGTCCATCTTGGTTAACACCTTATGCTCACATTATTATTAATTCAAAATTTCATCTTTCCCGAGTTCCATCATTGACCTCCAATGATCTATATTCGCATCAATTATCATTTTATGGTGTCATGGCACCATGTGCCTCCATTCTAATTGTCTATCATATTCCACAAGAAATAATTAGAAGATTTACATACTTCGACAAATGCTAATTTCGTTCAACAATGCATGACAAGTTTGAAGCACTCAACCAAGTCATCAAATTAATCACTACTTAACTAGTTCAATCCACATGAAATTAACCATGTCTCATATCTTCCAAACTCATAATTTACAATCATAATTCAATCCAATTACATTAACATAGTCTCATAGCCATCGTACTTCCAAATAAACCCCGTGATTTCACTAGAACTACTACTGTATGAGCCCGTACTCATCGATGACTCACTTGCTATATTGTCCTCGGCCTCTTGGGGATCCTCTTCATCCAAATCATTCTGTCCTTGCTGCTCATTGACATAATCTTCCTTACTAACGGGCACAGCACCTCTCCCGTAACTAGGAGGAAAATCCCAAACAACCAATACTTTCCTTGGACGATAGTTTTCAATGGTTATTTTTTCCACTTTCTCCTTGTTATTTTCCTTAAGATCGATTCCATTATGCGCCATTCTTTCAAGGCTTCTCCAGCTCTTAAATATTATTTCACTTCCCAGAGGAACCCATCCAATCGGAATATGGGTCCGTTGCTTTGTGGGCTTTCACACTCTTCCACTTAATGACTTTGAGCAGTGGATTCCATCGATTCCTCTTTAGTACTAGGGAAACCTTTCCTTTTCTTCCCATTACTGCTCATGTTGTGTCGCAGGGGCACCTCAAAAACCTGTACACAAACATGCATTAATTCTTGACCTCTTACGTACTAAGACAAAGGTAAGCTTTTAGATGAATAAGAGTTTATGTAGCCTCTTCCCCTTGACTTGTGTTACACACCCACAATCCAAGGATATGAATCTACACTAACTCTAACAACTCCACCGACAGACATAGAAAATCTTAAGACTCAACTAAACCTAGGGCTCTGATACCAAGTCTGTAACGACCGCTCCTCGATCGCTACTAGTGTCAGAGACCTTCGGGAGAACTTGTCAAGTCTCAAACAAGCCTTACTAGAGATTCTCGATAATTCACTATACTCGTTCACCAATCCAGGTTATTGCTTTAACCATATACTCTCGTGACATGATTTGAACAATAGGCATAATAAATCATTTTGACCTTTAATCCATATGATCATATGTTAATACATCATAGTCTAACATCTCCAATTGAATATTTATATTAAGACCAGAATTCATTTACAAAAGAAACAAAGTACAAAGACTCGACCTCTAGCAGTAGAGCGACTTGGAATAAGATGCTATGAGATGCCTTTACCTATCTGTGGTGGACAATGATTATCGATAAATGCACGTTAGGCCAATCACTATCTGTAAAAGGGAAATAAATGGGGTGAGTCTCACAAACTCAGTGATCATCGACTCCGTGAGCAATGCATATATGGGAAACAAGCTACGGATAGGAAATTTGAATGTTAAAAATATAAGAATATATGTAAACAAATTAGTTCAAAAGGGTAATTTGTGCCTTACACGTAAAACCAGAAATTTTAATGCAAGAAAATCATTTAAATCAAGTATCAAACCAATTCATGTAAAGATATCTCCCGTCGAAATCATTTAACAACTTGCTTAAGGCAAATAAGTATAGACATACATGCTCCCGTAAAATCCAACATTAACAAAGCTTATATGCAAATTTGTAAATCACCTTGTACACGAGGAGTTAAATCCAATGTCATTGTATAAGTAGGGGAGCTGCAGAAAAACCATTATTTCTCACCATGAAAAAACTACGTACGTGAAAACCCAAAGAGATATCACTCTCGAGTAGGTAATAGTAATCGCTCGTGGACCCACTTCCACGTAATAACAATCTGAGAGCACCGCTCCACCAGATTCCCACAGCCATGGCAGTCTCAACAATGCTGGCTGACATGGGAGAAATCAAGCGATCGCAACTGCGTATATCACTCGTGGCCTGGCCATGTATAATCACAGACCCTAGCCCCAGCCACGTCTAATAGCCCATTGACGACCCAAAGATTCTCTAGCTAAAGCTCACTTGTGCACAAGGGTCACACTATCCTGATGTGATATTCAGCCTACTCTCAAATCTCCTGGTTTGATAACACCATTTAAAAGCAAATTGGGTTCTCAAAAGCTCATTTCAAATCCATTTCAAAAGTATCAATCGTGGTAACATGATAAAACCTCTTTTTGCAAGACTTTACAATGTAAAACCTTTGCATGAATTTTAAATATCAAGTCAGTATGGTGAATATATGTAATTTGTTCATGAATGCACATCACAAAAATCAGTTAGGCACACTTTGATATAAATCATGGTAAAAAGGCTTGTGTCTTGATTTTCAAAACCTTGTACATATATAACTTATATACATATATATAGCCAAAATTATTTCAAACATTATTGCATCCACAATCACCTAGCATTTCTACTAGCTCATGTTTTCCACAATAACAGTTTAAAATCTCTCCATACCAAGTATACAAATCACTTATTAATTTCTAACAACACATGCTTTCCACAATGGCATTTAATAAATCATTGATAATTACTTTACGTATAATATTGAATCTTTTGAAATAGACAACCCCTACTCACCTTTCAATGGTGAGATATCACTTTGCCACTTATCCAGTTATGCTTTCTCCTTTAGTTAATCACCATGGTGTTCCTTTTCCATTTGCACACTTCTTAGCAACAAACCAAGCTTAATGTTCTTAGTGTTTATCATTCCCTTTTTTCTTCCTCATTCAAACACCTATCATCATTTTTAATAACTTACTTCATCTAGAATCATCATTCTTTCTCACTTAATCTTTACATACTCATGTACATTTTGACATATTTTTTTTTACTAAGGAAACTCGTATCTCTTACTTGCATAATTCTTTACGTTATGTGTACCGACAACTTATTTATATCATTAAGCGCCCATTTCAACCTTTTCAAGAAATTTTAATCCAAATCCATCTTATACTTTCATAACATTAACCATATATATATGGCAGCAACAATCATTCCCATTTTACTCAATTATTTGCAAGTTTACATGCATCATTATCTATCTAACTTTCAATGCTTTATTTCTTAATCCACCATTCACATTATTCCTCCTTATTCTTCCAAATAACATCCCAAGCAAACTTCACATTTCCAACTAACACAACAATAATCATTTCTCAAGATCTCTCGACTATACTTAAAGCATTACTCATTCATTTGTCTCATCATCATTCATTTGTTTCATCATCATTCATTCATTTTTTAACCTTTAAGGTTGCTTGATTCGCACATGCACTCCAATGTTCCTCCAATAACTTTAATCATCAAGCTACCAAAATGGTTCACATATTATTTCTCCGAAGATTTAACCAACTGTGGCATTAAAACACAATATTATGCTTACCACTTCTCTTTCAGTTTGGATCCACCATGCATCCACGTTTTTGGTAGCTTGCATGTCACCAAATCTTCTCCAATCCAGCCAATCTTTGCTGCCACAAAACACTTCTCATTGTCATCAACCCATTTTCAAAGATTAATCAAGCTAGAATCACAATCCTTACCTTTCCTTGCTTGAATCACAAAATCGAGCTTTACACCTTCATCAACACTCCACAACTCCTCTCTTGAGTATTGAAGACTCCTTGGTTGATATAATAGAACAAAGCTACAAGATGAGGGAGGAAACCTCACAGTTCCCCTTGGTTTTGTGCAAAATAGAGCCTCTCCTTCTTTTTTCTCTTTTCTTTCTTTTTCTTCCTCTCGGGTGGAACTTCCTTAAGCTTCCATTCCTTTCTTTTCTCTTCTAAATGATCGGCCCTCAAGTCTCACCAAAGCCCTCTTTACATTTCTCTTCTAGTCTTGCAATTTAGTATTTATATGGCCACCCTCATGAACCAATCAAATTTCATGCACAAATTTTCCTTTGTTTTCATTTGGCCACCCTTTGAAACCAATCATAACACATGCACTCTTATTCTTCTTATTTCATTTGGCCATTTTGCCAACCAATTACCTTTCATGCACCAATTTCCTTTCTTCCACATTGGTTGAATATCCACCCTTCATTATCCTTCCATTCTTTAATCTATCTTCATTTTAATTCCACCTTATTTGTACCAAATAGTATTTCATGCATTCTCCCACCTTAATTTCCATTTGGCCTCCTCCTTGGCCAATGACATTACATGCAACTATATTTTTCTTTTCTTTTAGTCTAATTGTCACCTAATTTACCAATCTTATTTCATGAAAATAAATCTAAATCTTTTTCTTCCTTTTACTTCACATGGTAGGGGTCCTACGTGTTCCCCATTATCTTTTTCCTTTCTACATGGTACCATTTGCATGTAATAGGGAATTTACATCCACATTTCATCATCCCACATAATCTAACTTCCCTTGGTTAGTTAATTTCCATCTAACTTCAAATATTGTAATTACACATAAGTCCTCAACTTTTACTTATTTACCATTCGACCCTCCATACTTTTCATCCTTTACAATTTGTCCTTCAATCATTTCTTTTAATTTCAATTTCCTTCTATCTTTCTTCCCTCACATGTGTACAAATAAAATATAAAATTTGCTCCTCACCAAGGCGTCACCATAATATTTCAATTTATACTTACTCGCTCCGCTTTTCTTAAATAATGGCACGCGAGCCCCACTTACGTTGTTTTTCTTCGAAATTCTTTCGTTCTTCTTCTCCCCCACTTAGATTAACCATATACGCCTCCTTTATGACTAATTTCGAAAATAGATAAAATATTAATATTTTAATATTATTTTATTAATAAAATATCATTTTATTCCAAAATTTTCCACTTGTCTCCTTGGGTCCCAAAATGTCCCACTTTGTCTCTGTTCACTTCCAAATCACCTTTTGACTCGATAATACATCCTCGATAAAATATTATTATTTTATTATTATTTTCTCACATATAGAATATTTTATTCCAAAATATTCCTTGCACCCATCACCACTCTTTGGCACTTAAATTTACATCAATTGACCCTTCATCTCATCAATAAGGTCTTATTGGTTCCTATACGTGGGTACAGGGTGTTATAGTCTCCCCCACTTAAATAGAATTCGTCCCCGAATTCACATCAACGTCGGGCTATTAATCTCAATCTACGATCGTATTTCATTTCCTTCTTCATAAAGAATTTGACTTATCCACCTTGTTTACTTTTAGTTCGACCAAAACACTTCACAAGGTTAGGGTACGCAACTTTTATCTATTATCATCTTGGAATCGAAACAACAGTACCCCTCACTTGTTCTCTCTATCATTAAAATGCCAAGTATGCCTTTAACTCCATTATTAACTTTAAACATAATTCAACCTCAATCATATCGATTTTGATCATACATCATGCTTACTTATGTATACCTGATCACCATCTCTTTACTTCGTTTCTTGTCAAGCTTCTCGACATTCATTCATCTTATCCCCATACACTACTATATAACTTATAGCATTATAAACATATCATATTCATTCCTACACGCATTCTTCGACATTAGAGGAGGTTAAAACCTTCAATTATTCCCACATACTTCATGTTTACTTTGGTTCTATGCGATTCAAATCTTCTTAGATTTTTCGTTACTTGCACGTTCAAAGATTCATAATTCAACATCATTCTTAAGCCAATGAGATTTACATCATGTGAAAAGCAAACTCACTTGCTTGTCTTTAACTTTAATTGTAATTCTTTCATCCACTATCAAATTTTTTTATTACTTCTACTCCTTCATGTCTCAAAATACGATATCATATCAATCCATCTTGTACAACTTAACCACACTATAGATTCCATTTCTTGATATCCTTCCTTTGAATATTTCTCCAAAATTTTCCCATATCATCATAACTCAATTTCTAATGATATCTTTTATCATTGTATCATCTATATAACTCATCAAACACATTGAGTTCAAATCTCAAATCACTAAAAATAATCTTTCACTTTAGTTGGTCACATAATCAATTCCACATATACATATATACACCCATTTAAATGTCAACATTCATCACCATGTGTAGGAATCCTCGTGTCAAATACGTTTGGGCTAAATTTTCCTTTATTCATTCCAATCCACAGCCAAGATTCAATACCATATCCTTATAACACATGATTCCCTTTTTGCTTTTCTCAATTTCAACATTTATAATTTACCTTTCCATTTCTTTCCCATAGATCATATTTAATCTATGAACATTAAAGTATAATCAATTTCATATCACCCTTTTGATGTTTAAGTTACCATTTAATTCACATCTTACCATACGTTATCTCTGTAAAATCCATATGGATTCACATTATATCTATGCATAACTTCACATAATTTACATGCTTATATTCTTTTCTTATCATTGCCTATCATATGTATAAATTTCATTAAACCCTGTATCCTTGCAACACAATGTCATTAACCACATCTCAATCGCCAAATATCATTTTCATCAAATTACAATCTCGTATCCGTGTATGCTTTACAATTTTATTGATCCTTCAAGATTCATCTTTACTTGATCATTGCATCTTATGCAATACCACAATTCCTAAAAGTATCTTCATTTCTCAATTACCTTTTATACTTCCAACATATAAATCCTTATTCATTTCCATACTAGTTAATCGCTCAAGACTTAGATTCATTTATATCAGCATGCCTCATGCATTTTTTAATTTCAATTTCCATAATACATTGGGAGGTTTTCATTAACCGACTTCATTACCATGGTTATCTTCAATCATCTTTTGTACTATTCCTTGATATCAATGTAACATCATTCCCCTTTAACCATCATATGATTAGTACTTGTAATTACAAAACTTAAAATAAGATTCTACTAAATACTTCTCAATGTCATGGCAAGTATCCCCTTTCAAGCTTATAGCTTCCCTTTTGTAACCACACAATTTAATGTTTGTTTTCCTAAGATTCATAATGGATTCCTCTTAAGTATTCCTTTTAATTACCCACCTGAAGCTTATGATTCACAACATGTGACGACGTAACCCGTGGTTTAGCGATCAGGCTCCTTAGCAAGTTTCAAAATACCACACTACTTCATCAAGCATATAAGGTATTCCAAGCAATATCAACTGTCATTCTTGCCACATATAGCTTGATACATCCTTTTTAAAACTTTTATGCATTTCCGACACTTAATTACTTATTCATTCGTTAGTCCTTCAAGCACATTCACTCCCAAAAGCATGCATTTATTCTTTGAAATTCTTTTGTTCTTCTTCTCCCCCATTTAGATCAATCACATAATCCTTATTTATGACTAATTTCGATAATAGATAAAATATTAATATTTTAATATTATTTTATTAATAAAATATTATTTTATTCTAAAATTCTACACTTGTCTCCTCAGGTCCCAAAGTGTCTCACTTTGTCCTGGTTCACTTTCAAATCACCTTTTGACTCGATAATTCAACCTCGATAAAATATTATTATTTTATTATTATTTCTCACGTATGGAATATTTTATTCTAAAATATTTCTTGCACCCATCATCGCTCTTTGGCACTTAAATTTACGTCAATTGACCCTTTGTCTCATCGATAAGGTCTTATTGGCTCCTATGCGTGGGTACGGAGTGTTACAGAACCCCTAGTCTTAGGTTTTAATCATTGCCTTTCTCTGGTGAATTTTTAGTTTTTATTAATTAATTTTGTTGTTAATTAAATTTAGTTGCAATTTCATTCCTACAAAATTGAGTTACTTGAATAAGATTAATTTGGCATAATTTTAGTACTTAGTGAAAAATTAGGAGAAAATCCCTATAAGATACAATTCTAGACTTACTGTCTATGTTACTTGTTCAATACGTATACTTGCGTGTTCAAAATCAACAACACACACATGAAGAATCGACATCAAGAGCACATGTTGATTTTAGAAAAAGACAGAAAAGTGCAAACTTCGAGCATGTCATGAAAAATCGACACCAGATAAAGAACATGTCGATTCTCAAGAAAAACAGAAAAGTGTAAATTTTCCAGAATTATGAAGAATCGACACCAAAGGTACAACATGTTAATTCTACAAGCACAATAGACAAAAGTACAATTGGCATGAAACGGAAAAAAAAAAGTTTTGAATCTTACTCCCACAATCAGAAAAGGTTCAAGCTTATAAATACCCTGTCACAACCTAAATTTCGGGCCATGACCGGCGCATGGGTCCAATGGACGTAATCCACTAAACCCAAGCAAGCTTATTATTTATCTTACTTATAATTCCATCTATTATCACTAAGTCATATTTCATAACTTTGAATCAAAATAGTGATATACATTGCCAACTAGTACTGGCATTACTCATTTAAAATTTACATTAAGTTCATCTATACATAACAAAATAATACTCGACTTCCAGCGGAGGGACTCGGATGAATATACAGCTACTGAATGTCGAGACACCTACCAAAAGATAGACACAGGTCTACAAGGATACCTTGTCCTAATTATCGGCTTACTCGTGATCTGAAAACATGAATTTGAAATTGGTGAATATAAACCCAGTGAGTGAACAAGAAAGGGAACAAGCAACAATTAGGGAGAATTTAAAATCATGATGCACTTGTTTCAAAACAATGCAATTTAGTTCATTCCTATTTAAAACCCCTCCAAACCCGAGAGTTTCTCGCTCCAGCGAGCATGAATTTCGCTGCAGCGAAAACGGAGCAACAAGAGAAACATTTTTCCTCACTCAACAAAAAGCTATCCTGCTAAACTAATAAAATCAACATAAAATTCATGAAAATTCTCAAAGTACAATGTGTCAAATTTTACGTACATTAAAACCATAAATCATTGTCCATCAATTTGCTATAACACACACATTTACATATGTGTATATATATATATATACGTACATACCCATCATCATCATCTCACCAGCTCATCATCATCATCACCAGCTCATGCGCACTCCCTACTCGCACATGGCTGGGTCATCACCGGGTTATGCGCACTCCTTACTCGCACATAATCGGGTCATCATCGGGTTATGCGCACTCCCTACTCGCACATAATCGGGTCATCCTCGGCTTATGTGCACTCCCTATTCGCACATAGCAGAGTCAACATAATTACACAACATTATATTCAAGCATATATGTATATCAGCATAAAGCAGCCACATAGAAATCCATAATAACCACATTTCATAACATAAACCTTTTCTCAAAAGCTTGTTCCCAAGGCATTCATTTTCATGAAAAATTGCATAAAATCATTCAAACACTTTGTTCAAAATAGTCATATTCTCAAAACAATTTTGATAGGCAGTCCACTCACAGGTGTCAAAAATCTGGATTTCGGGTGCACTCGGACTAATAGTCCTCAGGCGCAATTCCTTTGCCTTTTCCGGACGTCTCACTACCTTGACAAATAACAAAGTCGAGGAATTTACTATATTGTCTCTAAATTGATATAAACTAATTTCAATTACTAATGCTTGATATGTAAATGCAAAAATACGTTCGATTACCGCTTAATCGCGGTATCGATTAAATTCGACCGATCACCCGATTAATTGGCGATTGTGTCCAAATCACCTCTAAATTAATTCATTTTTCCTCTAATATCTTAATTTACCACATACCATTTAAATAAAGCCAAATTCAGCATTAGAAACCTCACAGTTCCTTATAAAAAAATTCGTTCATTTGGTACACTAGCACCGAATTTTTTTTTCTACATAACAGTTTCACCTTAATTCATCATTTTCCAAGCCATTTTCCTTCAAATAAAAACAATCCCCCATTGATATTCAGCCCTCATGGTTCGACCAATAAGGAACCCTAGAGAAATTGAATATTTCTTTTGTGTTTTTGTTCATAACCATGCTTAACTATCCCTAAACACTAACATAGTCTAAAATCAAATTATTCCAACAGTAATTCCTCTTCCATACCCATTTTTTGAAATTGAATTCATCATGATAACTCAATATTCAACCATGGAAATCAAGAACAAAAGCATGGATAAGCTAGGTATCAAGGAGAATTAAAGAAATTTTAACTTACCTAGCTTATTTCCTTGATTTCTTCACTTTTTCTTTGAATTTCCACCTAGGTTTTCTTGTTTTTCCCTTTGTTCTTCCTTTTTTCTTGTTGCTGGTTGTCTAGGCCGAATATGGTGAGGGAATTGGGGATTTAATGGGCTGATTTTCATAGAAAATAATAAAATAATCAACCATGCCACGTGTCACATGCTTATTGGCCCAATTTTTAACTTTTTGACTTTTTCTTCGTAATTTTCCACCACAATTATTCTGGTATTTATCCAATCCTACCACATTTAAAATCCCTTGGTCTTGACAAGTGCTGGGGCGAAAAATTTACAGATTTGCCCCCGAAGCGAAAAAATTATGATTTTGCCCTCATACTTCGAAATGTATCGGAATCACATTATTTCTACTTTTCAACCTCAAATAACACTAATATTGATCAGTATTAACCAAATGGGGCAAAAAAATCATTTTTTTTTTTAAAATTCTCGTTTAGTCCTCTAGTGGTAAAATTACCATTTTGCCTTTGTACTCCAAAAATACCGAGAATCATAATTTTTCACTGCTAAACATCATTTTATACTCCAATAATCATAATTATATTTCATATAATTATTCTTGGTCAAATGTGATCAAATCTTGGCTAGAAATCTCCATTTAATCATCAAATGGTAAAATGATTGTTTTATCCCTAATCGGTTAATTTTCCTGATGGACTCCAAACTGAACCTTGAACTCCGAATCACTATTCTAAGCCATTTTGTGGGTTTCAAAATTTTCAATTTTCTCTTAGAATTTCTATTTGAACTAGTTCAAGGCTCGATTTAACTTAGTTGTACCACTCGATACAATACCGTCTTTTAATCGAGCTTGACAGAGTCTCACATACCCAACCAAAGAACATTAGAAAAGAGAGGAAAAAAGAGAGAAAGAATCAAATGAGAATGAAAAAAAATAGGGAAAACAAGAGAAGAATATTTTTTAAAAGAGATGAAAAAGAAAAATCCTTCCTTTTTTCTGATAGTGAGCTGACCATCTTCAAAGATCATACCTTTCCTCACTGTAGAAAGTTTCGAAGCTTAGATACTCATATTTTCAACCTTTATTCTCAAAAAGCTTTCAGTTTTGGTACTCTCATTACTCATCAACCTTCTTTAGAGGCATAAAGTTCATTCCTTTGTAATCCAATGTTGTATTTGGTTATACCTCTAAGCAAAAGGTAGAAGGGTTGTACTTTAACCTTAAAAAGGTAAAGACTTTGTGAAAGGTTATGTTTAAACCCTAAAAAAGTAGTGACATTGTGACGTTGTGCTTGCTTTTATTGAAAAAGCAATGATTTTGTGAAGTTGTGCTTGCTGGTCTTAAAAAGACAGTGACGTTGTGAGGTTGTGCTTCTTTCTCTTGAAAAGGCAATGACATTGTGAAGTTGTGCTTGTGCAAGTTTGTGAAAGGTTATGTCTGCTCCTTGAAAGGCAATTTATACTAGATTCAAACTCCTTGTGCTATCAAGGGAAATGATGTAGACATTAAAGGTCGAACCTTTATTAAAATCGTGGCCTTGCACTTTCACACTCTATTTTTTATTCCACTGCATTTAAGGGTATGCTTGATTCGTGGACTGAAATGGAAGGGAATATAATAATTATTCCATAGGAATAGAATAAGAGAAGAATAGTTATTTTATAGTTTGGTTCACGAGAATAGAATGAAACAGGAATTAGTATTATGATTTATTCCAATTGTCGGTTGACAAGAATAGTTTTAAAAATAATTAAGGAATACGTGGTAATTGACAAAAATACCTTTTAATAAAATTAAAGAGTTTATTTTGTTAAAAGATAAAAATATTCTAATAATAGGTAATAAAATCAAAATACCTTTCATTATAATTAAATAATATTTTCACCAAAATGAAAACATAGTTTTATTATAATGTAGTAATATTTTGTATTAGAAGATAATTAAACCTCTTATTATAATTAAATAATATTTAACATTAAAAGATAAAATATATTCTTTATTAAATGTAAATAATACTAAATAATATTCTTTATTAAATTTATTATATTCAAATAATAATATTAAATAATATTCTTATAATATTTATTTTAGTTAAATAATATTAACATATTAAATAATAATTAAATATTTTTGTTTCCATTTGTTTTTAAATGAAGTAAAAAATTCTTCGTGAAAGGGTATTTTTTTAAAGTGGAGTAGGGAGGCAGTGACCGAAAGCTCCAAAAATAGAATTGCTTTAGAGAGAGAAAGAGTGATGAAGAAAGAAAAAAAAGAATGGGTTTAGTATTATTTATAAGGTAATTTTTGAAATTATAAAAGAATATTTTTGTCCAACCAACTTTTTTTCTTATTCCTAATAACTTGGAATAGCCATTACCAAGGGAACCTTAGTAATGGCTATTTAGGCTCCTTTTGGAATGGCCATTCCAAGGAATAGTCATTCCATTGAACCAAATGTAGCTTTATCTCAAAAATGAGAATATGGGAAATGGCTATTCCATTCCCCCCAACCAAGCACACCTTAAGTTTCTTTATCTCTTTAATTTGTGAAAAGAAAGGTTTTTTTCTTAGCAACCAATTCAACCCCTCTTGGTTGATTTACTTTAAGTTTATCTTAACTAACAAGTATAATGCCCTACATTTGGAAAATTTATACATGCTTAAGGCATCATCATTACATAACATTCATCAATTAAAATTTATAGTATTCACATTCTATCATTTCAATCCATAACACAATTTCCTCGTTGTGTATCATTATATCCACATATAATAATCATGTGATGGAAACTTACTCAACTACTCTCATAACTTATATTTGTGGGCATTTTACCATCCACATTCACCTCTTTGTAAATGTGTCTCATTTCACCCACACTAGCATGTAGGTTTGGGTGATTTTCTAATAATTCCCATTCACACATAATTGGGCAGGTATTTATTCATTTGCCTAGGCTATTGCCTAGCCATGCACTAATCATTCAACATACATCCAATCAATGAGTGTTTGAATTAAATCATTTACAAAGGCTTTTTTGCCCTTGTTGAAGGCTAATACATAAATAGAGGTATTTACTACATAGTATATTGAAAACTTTGTAAAAAAACATTTGTTCCTACACATTTCGGTTTATCAAAAACAATCTAGCATTCAAATCATGCTAGGCAATATCATCGATAAACCATGCTCAACTTTACCATATAAAATACTTAAAGTGGTGTACGCACTCACCTTGACAAGAAGCATATTCTTTTCCTAACTTTTGTGTCACCAAAATCTTGCTTGTCTACAATCTCAAGCTCTAGCAATCACCTATCACAATAAATCATATCATAAGTTTCTAGTTTCTAACAAAAACCCATTTTTTCTAACCCATTTATTCGAAACTAATCGATTAAACCCATGTTTTCGTTTCAAGCCAATAATTCACAATACTTCAAACAAAATCTGTAGTACCCCGTATTTCAATACGGTGGCTAATAAAATTTACAGATGCTAATTGAGGTTAATTATCGAGTTAAAAAGGGTAATTCAGAAGAGAACATGTGAAATCTCGATCTCCATAAACACATAACTAGAAGTAAACGCGACAATGCAAACCAAGGGTAATTTCATAATTTTTCTTGGTGAGCTCCTACGAGTGGGTTTTGTTTTATGCTATTAAGGTCAAAATAGGCCTAAGGAATGAATAAATGATGTTTATGATGGTAAATAAATGAAGAAGATAAAAATAATGATAATTTCCACTGTAGGGGCAAAATGGTCATTTTGCATCTCAAGTCTAAATTTTTATGTTTTCGTGAACCCGAGTATTTCTAGACTATTATGGACCTTGCCCTAGTGTCAAAAGAGTAAAAGGTTGCACAAAGGATGAGAGGAAGACAAAGTCACCATGTTAAGGGCATTTTGGTAATTTATGTGAGAAATCGATAAACTTTAGATATAAATATCTAAAGCTCCAGCAATTTCCAGTAGCTTCCAGCCATTTCTTCTTCCTTTCCCCTCTCACGTTTCTTCATCTCCATGGGAGCCTCCCTTAAAGCTTCCATAACTTTCTCTCTCTAGCTTCAATTTCATGCTTTTGAGCACTTTTTCATAGAACCTTTTGTGCTCTCTCACTCTCTCACCTTAAAACCCTTAAAAAGTCTTACTTCCATCTTCCTCTCACTAGCTGGACATGTAGAAAGAGAGAGAGTGGTTTCCCTTGTTAGCTTGAAGAATTTTGAAAGAGAATTCAACTACAAAAACCATCAAGGTGAGTATAAGTTAAGGTTAAATTTCTTTAGTTGTTGATAATGGCTAACAATGGGGTTTGTGAGTGTTTTATCATTGAGGTTGTTTATTCACTCTTAGGGTGACTAGAGTAGTGTGAATAACTAGCCATTTAATGGCAATTGGAAGCTAGTTAGGAATAACTAGTGGAACTTCATTAGGAAAGAGCTTTTGGATTATATTAATGCCAATTTGGGTTGGTTGTGATGTTGTGTGTGTATAGGTTCCAACAAGGCCTCACATGTCCATTTGGAGTATTAGTTGAGGTTAGAGTCAAGTAAAAGAATCAACAAGACCGGTGAGTGAACTTGCATCAAAGTGTTTTTAGGAAATACATGTGTTGGGATGAAGCATTTAAATGATTTTACTTGGCTTTTCATTAAATTATGCATGGGAACAAACCCTTAATAAATTTTCTCTATGTTGTGACATGTGGCTGTTATGGATTCATGTACTACTACATTATGTTGGTATATATATATATATGTTGTGCATTGATTGTTGATATTGTGTGATAATTATAACCGTGCATGTGCACGATGAGGGGGATGCACATACTGGTGATGACGGGGTATGGGAGTGTGATGATTATATTGCTTGTGCATTATGTGGGGGGATGCACACGATGACTCCAGCTATGTGCACGATGTGGGGGAATGCACATAGCTGAGTGTGGCGGGATGATATGCATGCTGATGTATGTATATACAAATATGTATATATATTTATGTTATAGAAAGTTTATGAAAATAATTGTGATTTTGTTGTGTGTTGGCATTATTAATTGCTCCCAAATTGCTTTTCATTTCAACAAGAAAATGGCTTTTGATGTAACAAGACCCATTTCCATTAAAATGCTCTGTTTCTAACTGCAGCGAGATTCATTTTCACTGCAGCGAGAAACTCTCGGGTCTGAGGAGGGTTACACTGGCCTGGTTCTCACTGCAACGAGAATGGATTCTAGCTGCAGCGAGGAAATTTCGCTACAGCGAAAATAAATCTCGCTGCAGCGAGAAACTCTTGGGTTTTGGTGCAGTGCTTTTACTTCGATGAAGATTTTGACCATCTTCCCGTCCGAACTTGAAAAAGTGGTAAACATCAAAGTTGAATCCCTACCTCTTAGCTTTCTAATGGTTCAAAAATCAGGTCAATTGGAGTTTTGTAGTGGGAGAGATGCTAAAAAACTAAAAAACATGCAAACTAACACTGTTTCTCACTGTAGAGAGAAACTTGCTGCCATGCTTGCTACCTTGCTTGATTTTGGAAATATTTTCACCCATTTAACTTCATGGATTGATCATGGGTTTTTGAAACACTACGAGGTTATTAATCAAGGTTTGAAAAGAGGGGTTTTTAGTAAAAAAATTAAATCGATTGCATTGTTTTTTAAACAAGTGCATCATGATTTCCAAATTCTTCCTATCGATTGTTTGTTCCCTTCTTATGTTCACTCACTGAGTTTTATACTCACATTTTTAAACTTCATGTTTTCAGATTTAGAGGCAGTTGGGACCTAGATTGAGTTGTCCACGTATGCTCGCCTTCTTGGTAGGTACTATGGCATCTCAATAGCTATATCTTCACCCAGAGTCACTCCACTGACGGTCAAGAGTCTTATGCTTGTGTACATGTATAAGTAATGAAGACCACTAAGATTCATGTTAAAAATCAAATATGTATATTTGATTACTAAAGCGACTAAAAGGTGGCAAATGAGTGATACTATGTTAGCATAATACAATTGTGAGTATTGGGTTACTATAAAATGTTATTGAAATATTTTTAGTTGAGAATTACAATATGGGTTTGAGAAATGATGGTTTGGAATAATGATCGGGATTGCATAAATAGGCTTGCTTGGGCTTAGTGGGCTATGGCCATTGGGCCCATGCGCCGGTCATAGCCTGTAATTTGGGCTGTGACAAAATCACACATAAAGACGCCTTAATCATTCTTACCTCCACAACCTTGTTGAAGAACAAAAACCCCCCCTCCCAAAATCCTAGCTCAAATTCGGATTCAATGAGCTAAAATTTACAAAAGCCTTGAGGTAGATTGAAACATTGTGATTAAAACCCAAAAATGCCAAATCTTAACTTAGATTTTAGTTTGTAAGGTTGAATCCTTGTCCATTGGGGTTTTAAAAGGTTAGGAGAGGGTTTGGTGGCTGTTGGGGATGAGTTGAAGGCTGAGAAAATGAAAAATGAAGGCTAAGGTTCATGTTAAACATTTTATAATTTCTTTCTGTCAAAAGGCGCTATAGTCGACTATAGTCCTTGGGTAGTCAACTCTAGTTGAGAAACTTGATTCCTTTTGAACCTTCTGTCCTAGGATTGACTTTTGGCCACTAGGGGTTGACTATACAAGTTCGAACTTGCAAAAATACATTCATTTGGCTTCCTTTTTCAACCATATCCTCAACCATCATTCATCCATGAATATAACACAATAATACGGAGAAATTTGCATCCAATGAAAAGGAATATTCATGGATGGTTGTCACCGATGTATAATTCATCAAAATTCAAGTTTTCATTAAATTTCCATAATATGAAAGATTGTGGTTTCACATTCTCTCCCCCTTAAGAAAATTCATCCTTGAACAACACTAACATACTAGTTTAACTACTGAAAAATAAATGTGGGTACTTTGCCCCCATTATCTTATCCTTGGGCTCCCACTTCACTTCATCACTAGAGTGATTTCGCCATTACACTTTTACCGAGGCTATCTATTTGGAGCAAAGTTTCTTAACTTACTTATCCAATATGGCTACAGGCTCATCTACATAACTCAAGTCATTCTCCATTGAAATGGTCATGTGCCAAATCACATGAGACGAATCTGGGTGGTACTTCCTAAGCACCGAAACATGGAACACTAGGTAAACATTAACAAGATCTGACAAAAGTGTTAATCTATACGCTACAATGCTAATCCTCTTAAAGATCTCAAATGGACCGATGTACCTCAAGCTCAACTTGCCCTGCTTATCAAATCTCTTAATGCTTTTGGTTGGCAAGACTATAAGGAATACATGATCTCCGAACTCAAACTCCAAATCTCGATCTCTATGGTTGGTGTAAGACTTTTGAAGACTCTATGCCGTCAACATCCTCTCTCTAATCAACTGTATCTTATAAGCGGTTTCATAGACCATTTTTGACCTTAGTAACTTCCATTCACCAACCTCAAACTAACATATGGGTGACGTACACCTCCATCCACATAAAGCCTCAAAATGTGCCATCTGAGTATTAGGTTGAAAACTGTTATTAAAGGAAAACTCTACCAATGGCAAGTGTTGGTCCCAAGCAACTCCAAAGTCTACAACACAAACTCTCAACATATCCTCTAAGGTTTATATAGTTCTTTCGGACTACCCATTCATTTATGGGTGGAAAACAGAACTAAAATTTAATGTAGGTCCTAATGATTCTTAAACTTTCCTTCAAAATTGACTAGTAAATTATGTGCCTCTATCTGACGCTATAATGACTAGAACTCTGTGCAATCGCACTATCTCATCCATGTACAATTGAAAATATTGTGCGCTCTATAAGTGGTCCTCACTGGTAAAAAATAGATGGACTTAGTCAGTCTATCCACTATCACCCAAATCAAATCATACCTCTTACTCGTATAAAGTAGTCTAGTCCCAAAATCCATGGAAATATGTTCCCATTTCCATTTGGGAATGGGCAAAGGCTGTAGTAATCTGACAAGTGGCTGATGCTCTACCTTAACTTGTTGACACACTAGACACTTGGCCACATACTCTACTACATCTCTCTTTAGGCCATCCCATCAATATATTTCCCTCAAGTCAAGGTACATCTTGATGGTGCTTGGATGTACCATATATACTGCCACAGGGGCCTCTTTTAAGACCTTTCATCTCAGATCATCAATATCTAACACATACACTCTAGATCCGTATTTGTGTAATCCATTAGTGCCTCTAGTGAACAATTGTCTTTTCCTCCCTTGAGGATCCTCTAAGGCCTTAGCCATATATTCATCCTTGCCTTGGCCGTCCTTAATAAGATCCATCAAGATTTGTTTCACTCTAAAATGGGCTAATAATGCTTCTATATCATCAACCTCAAATTGAATGCCCATATCGCCCAAGTCTTGCATACATTGCTCCAATGATCTCCTCTCAATAGAGATGGAGGTTGAACTCCCCATACATTTCTAGCTTAAAGCATCTACCACCACATTGGCTTTGTTAAGATTATACAATATGGTACAAGCATAATCCATAAGTAATTCCATCCATCGACGTTGTCTAAGGTTGAGATCTCTCTGCTTAAAGATATGCTTAAGACTCTTATGGTCCATGTAGATCTCACAAGTCTCACCATACATATAATGCCTCTAAATCTTTTGGCAAAAACTATGGCAGCTATCTCTAAATCATGTGTAGGGTCATTCTGCTCATGTTTCTTGAGCTAACTAGACATGTACACAATCACATTTCCATGTTGCATAAGCACGCATCCAAGTCCCACTCGTGATGCATCGCAATAAACTACATAACCCCCTGCACCATAAAGTAAACTTAACAGTATAGCTATGGTAAGACAAGTCTTGAGCTTTTCAAAGCTCTCCTTACTTGTGTCCGACTATATAAACTGGACACCCTTTTGTGTCAATTAGTCATAGGAGCCACAATTTTAGAAAATTCCTTAATAAACCTACAGTAGTAACCGGTCAATCTAAGAAACTGTAGATTTCCATCATTAATGTTGGCCTCGACCACTTCTCCACCACCTCAGTCTTCTTAAGGTCCATTTTCACTTCGTCCTTAGACACTATGTGGTCCAAGAAGCTTACACTATCAAGCTAAAACTCACACTTAGAGAACTTGGCATATAATTGGTGTTCTTCCAAAGTCTGTAGCATAATCCTCAAGTGCTTCTTATGTTCCTCTCGACTCCTTAAGTATACCAAGATATCATCAATGAATACTACCACAAGCTTATCCAAATAGGGTCTAAACAACCTGTTCATCATGTCTATAAAAGCTGTAGGGGCATTAGTCAAACTAAATGACATAACCAAAAACTCATAATGACCATACCTCATGTGAAAAATAGTCTTGGGCTTGTCCCCATCTCTAATCCTTAATTGATGGTAGCTCGATCTCAAATCAATCTTAAAGAAAGACTTGAGCCCTTTACAATAGATCAAACAAGTCATCAATTCATGGGAAAGGATATTGGTTCTTTATAGTCACTTTGTTCAACTGCCTGTAATCGATACAAATTCTCATTAAACTATACTTTTTCTTCACAAACAATACTAGTGCACCCATTGGTGAAGCACTAAGGCATATGAAACCTTTGTCGAGCAAATCCTCTAACTGATCCTTGAGCTTCTAGAGCTCAACTGGTGATATTCGGTAAGGTGGTATGATATCGAATTGATGTCCTACACCAAGTCTATAAAAAACTATATCTTCCTTTTTAAAGGTAATCTAGGTTTATCTTCCGAAAACACATCAATATAGTCTCCCATAATTGGCACATCAGCCACATTACTTATTTCCACCTAGGTGTTTAAGACTATGGCCAAACATCCTTGGCATCCATGCCTCATCAAGCTACTAGCAGTCATGGACGATATCATACTACTTAAGGCTAATGTTACGATCTCTTTGAATATAGAATGGTGTCCTTTTTAATTTTGAAATTTGATGTTCTCTTCATCATCACTTGATAAGCTTTCAACTAAAAATAATCCTCTTCTAGTTCTCTTTTAAGTGGTTGTCCATGTAGCAATGTAGCTTATCCCACATTTCTTTGGCACTACCACAACTTTGAACTTGATTGTGTTGCTTTTCTCTAAGTGCACTGAGGATAGTATGCATGGCTTTGGCATTGAGTTCAATCAAATCAAGATCATGTGAATTCCAATTTGCCATGTCTTTCTCTATTTTGTATGGACCATCTTCAATTTGCTTTCATGTTTGAATCATTTGCAATAATGAAGTGACTCATTCTATATCTCCAAACATGAAAATCTTCACCATTGATATATGGAGGCTCAAGATGTGGCGATCCTTCTTGAGTCTTGTAATCATCAAGTGCCATCAGACAAAAGTTTGCAACATCATCAGCCTTCTCATCTTAAAAATCATCATTATCACTCCAAGTTGCTATCATCCCTTTTTTCTTGAATTTCTTGAAGTGTTCCTCATGTTGTTGTTGGGGCATTCATATTTGGTGTGACTGAGCCTTTTGCAATCAAAACATATCAAGTGATCTCTTATATGTTCTTCCTTAAGCACATTCCTCCTTGAAGGTTTCCTATTTCTAATATTTATCTTCATGAATTTATTAAACTTCCTAATTAGCATAGCCATGTTCTCATCATTTTCATTTTCACTACTTTGGCTTTTTTCTTCTTCTTTCACTATGGATTAGAGGGCTATTCCCTTTTTCTTTGTGTCTTCTCTCTTAGACTCCTCTGACTCACTCTCACGTTTCAATGTCATTTCATATGTGAGTAGGAATCCTATTTGTTCTTCTAGCTTAAAATTGTCGAGGTTTTTAGTTTCTTCTACAGTCGTTGCTTTGGGTCTCCAAGATATGGGTAAGCTATTAAGAATTTTTTTGATAAGTTGTGCATTTGGGAAATCATTTCCTAAGGCTATTAAACCTCTTACAATATTAGTAAATCTTTCAAACATCTATTTTATGGACTCATTTTCTCTCATCCTAAAAGGCTCATAGTCATGTGTAAGCAATCCAATTTTAGATTCCTTGACTTAGTTAGTCCTTTCATATGCGGTCTCTATGGTATCCTAAATTTGCTTGGCATTTTTGCACATTAACACCTTATTAAACTCACTAGCTCTTAAGGCACAACGAATAATGTTATAAGCCTTACAATTTATTGAATTAATTTCTTATCTTTATCGTCCCATTCTTTCTTAGACTTAAGGATTATTTTGCCATTTACCTCGTTACTTGGAACATGAGGACCATCTAGTATTGCACTCCGAACATCTAAGTCCATTAATTGTATAAACATTTCTATATGTTTTTTTCAATAAACATAGTTTGTACCTACAAAAAAGGTGGTTGTTGGATCGATAGCCCTTCACCATGTACAGTTGCCATCACTTCCATTTTGTCAATTTGAGTTTTTACAAAGGATCTCTCAAAAGCAATTAGACCTACAAAATTTGAGACCAAGCTTTGGTACCAATTGTTAGTGTAGAAGCCTCAATAAGGAATATACCCAAAGGAGAGAAATTGAAATTTAAAAATTCTTTTGAAGACTAAGTATAAAATCAAAACTTTTGCAACCAAAAATCTCTTCTTGTGTCAAAAATAAAGTGTGAGATTTTTCTAAACTAATTTTCAATAATAAATTGAAATGAACAAATAATAAATCAAATAAAGATATTTTTCTAAGTCAAGTGCAAGCAAAAATAATGAAAAATATTTTCTTAAGCAAAAAATAATGAATCAAGGTAAAATATTTTCCTAAGCTAAATGCAAGTGATAAATCATGATAAGAAAAATTAAAAAAAAAAAGACACAATATTTTTATAGGGGTTCGACTTTCTCTAGTGCCTACATCCATTCCCTTTAAATACCAAGGAATTTCAAATTCACTAAAGGAATGAGCTTTTTATGAGATCAAGTGAAACCCTCACAATAGATTTTTACGAGATCAAGCGAAACCCTCACAATGCTTTTTCATGGTATCAAGCGAAATGTTTACAATGCTTTTTCATGGGATCAAGTGAAACCCTTCAACAATGGTTTTTCATAAGCTCAACCACACACCCCTAAATATCTTTTCAAGGTTAAGCTAGAACCTTAACAATGAAGTATGAAGTTTAGCAAGAAAATGCCTCTACAAAGGCTGGGTGCTAGGAGTTTAAGCATGAGTATATGAAGAGAAGAAATATCAACTCAAATGAAGCAAGTGTAAAACTTTTCAAAGCTTGGTGGAAGATTAAGATGAAGCTATAGAGTGAGGATAAGCTTTTGGAAGTCTCTAGAGGGTTTGAAACTTTATCTAAAGTCTTCTCTTGCTTCCAAATAGTTCAAAGGAGGCTATTTATAGCTGGTGTGAAGTTTGGAGCCATTAGACACAAGTATGAATCAAATTTAACTATTGATGGAGCTTGAGGGTTGACTACAACGCTTCTAGGTTGACTATGTTTCTTCAAATTTCTCAAATTAGGGCTCCATAATCGAGTATAATCTTTCTCTATTCGATCCAATTCCTAAGAGCTTGTTTTTTGCAAGTTTGGTTTATGGTTGTCAATTACCCCTTTGCAATAGTTGACTATGGCTATGTAAAGTCTTTTTTCTCACACTTTCAACTTGTTAGGGTCGACTATGTTTGTTCAACTCTTCACTTTTTTGAGTTTTATGGAACAAGGTCGATTATAAGCACTCTAACATTGACTATGGCTTTATATTCTTCAAGTTTTTCACTCTTTCTGCCTTTCGATCGACTTAAGCTTCTTTAGGCCAACTCTTAACTTATGTCTTGAGATTTCCTTAGCCTTTTGGCACCTCTCTTCAGCAATTTCTTCCTTGCTTTATTCCTACAATCAAATAATAATTCAAAGAATATTTGCTCTTTGTTTTCTTAACTGAATTTGCATTGTTTGAAAGCTTTTATGATATTTTCTAACAATGCATAGCTTTTCAAACAATTATATCACCTTAGGGAATTAAAAATATATTTAAGACAATTTCAAATGCTTGACATTAAGTTCAAGAAAATATATAATTTTTTTGTTAAATCAAAACATGATGTAACTCAAGTCTAACACTTTTAGAATTATATTAAATTTATTAATTTATAGATTTAACTTTTTTAAGGAAAAATATTTTCAAAGTCCAACAAGAATGAAAGTCTTGAGGAATACGGAAAATATTTATCCATAAAGTCTATGAGGAACACAGTGCGGTGAAAAGATGGATTAGTAAAGATTTCAATTAAATGGCCCTTACTGATATTTTTTTTCATTTTAGAGGTTAATTCCAATCTATTGGTAAACATTATGGCAATTAGCAGGTAAATAAGGTTTTTTTAGTTATTTAAAAAACTAAAATAATAAAATTAGATTAAAAAATTTTCAAGTAAAAAAATTAATCATAAGACAACATGGACTTAGACTTACAACTTAGATACCTAAGAATGACATGCATATTCTTCTTCTAAGTTTTCAATAAGTTTTGTTGGAATATGTACTGCATTTAATGGATCCAAATCCATTAATATAGCCATATAGGCCAGAGTTGTTACTTAGTTGACCATCAAAATTATTTAACAATCAGTTTTAAAATTTAAAAAAAGTAGAAGCATGAATCTTTTAAAAAGTGACACACTTGAAATTTTTTTGGAGTAGATCTTTGAGATTTATCTTAAATATCAATTGTTGTTATTAAATTGAAATAAATTTTTGCATCTTAGAATATATCAATTGTAGCAATAGTTGTTTCTTTCCTATTGAGTTAAAGTCGTTTGTCTTTATAATTGTCTTCTTTTAAGAGTATATTGCATTACATTTTTAATATTTAACATTATTTTCATTTGTTTTGAATTTGTTAGTTTTATAGCCTTACAATTGATCCTATGTTTTGAAATGACAAAATTCAATGATCAAAATTGCTTAAATATGTTTCTGAACAAGTGTGAAAACCCCTCAACATGTTTAAGAGAAATGGTTAAGTATTTATAAAAGAAAACCAACCCAAAAAGCTTTCAAAATTGGATTCTACACCAAAAGGCTAAGTATTTATAAAAGATAACCAGCACAACAAGCCTTCAAAATTAGATTCTACACTAAAAGTATAGAAACTTGATGATCAAGTATCAACACCTTCATGCAAGTATCAATATCGTTGAATTTATCGATACATGTTTTTCAAAAAATCAAAAAGTCAAACTAAAAGTATTGATACCCATCGTACAAGTATAAATACATTTTTGACAGAATGCTTAAGACACTTAAGTTGATATGTAAGCATCAATACTTGGCTCTCAAGTATCGATACATATGAGGCAAAAGCATTCTGCCTGATAAGTGTCTATACCTACCCAGTAAGTATCGATACATATGTGCGTAATTCAAAATTCTTGCTACGTGAAGTATTTATACTTAATCATAAGTATCGATACCTAGTGACTGTTGAGAGTGATTTCCAAGGGCTACTTTTGCATTAAATGCTACTCCAACAACCTCCAACGGCTCCCACACTATAAATACAGGCTTTTTACTAAATTTATGAGAAGAGAAGACTTTGGAATCAAATCAAAACAAGAAAGCAAAAGCTAAAAGCATTAAATTGCTCTTTATTCTCTCTTAAGCCTTGTAGTCTTCATTTATTGTGCTAAATTTCTCCGTTCTCCATTCATTACTCCTTCACTACTTATACCTACCAAGCTTACCAGCCTTAAAAAGGCATCTTAGCTTTTCTATTCCTTCATCATTGTTATCATTTTTGGCTATACCTTAACCATTTAAAAGGAAGTTACATTGGTTACACCTTAACGTCAAAAAAGGTAGAGGGATTAAATCTTATCATTGAAAAGTTCGTTGTAAAGGTTATGCTTGCACTTTCAAAAGCCATTTACACTTAGTGGGTTTGAGAATTCCTTAGGAAGTTAAGGGACAGGACATAGGCAAGACATTGAACCTTTATAAAACCTCAATTGCAAGCTCTTTTCTTTACTCTTTAAATTTTGTTTTGTCAAATCTTAATCTTTGAAAAGAGTTCTTGTACACATTAATATCTGAAATTTAGTTTCAAACTCATTTCCTAGTCTCAAAATCAAATTTGCAAAAAGCTTCGATTATTTCCAATTCACCCCTTCTTGAAAATCTTTTATAGATTAAGCTTTTTCTTTAACAAATTATTACACGGTGATGTCAAATTTCTTAAATCTCCAATATAGATTTTTTACACTATCACGACCCAAACCCAAAGGTCGTGACTAGTGCCCGAGTCTAGCAGGCGAAGCCCATTAAACCTAAGCAAGCCTCAAAATACAAACGATCAAAACACCAAATAAACAAACACAACATTTGTCTAAACAGAAAATGCCCAATGGCTTACTTATCTAACAAGAGTTCAAATCATTGTTTTACAAATGTTACACGTTGGCACATATTTTAACTTAACTTAATGCTTCAACATAATCAAAAGTGCAAACATGAACTATACACAAAGTATGCCATATCTTGGCTAACATAATGGGTTTAAACCCATACATAACAACTGGATAAAATCAACTAGCAACAACGTGCCTAAAAAACCAAAACTAACTAAGATAAACCAAGACAACCAAAATAGGACCAGCAAAACGGACTTGTCAAATTGGAATTTCTACTAAATGCCAAGAGGGTCATCTACTGAACAAATGCTAACCACTCGTTTCTCAAGTAGGGATCCCCAAAAAGATACTTATTTACACAAGGCAAGAATTTAATTAGGGTAGGTTCTTTCATAACTCAATGAGTGCAAAATAGAGGGACACAAGCCAAATATAAGGGAGTTTTTATATAAAAATAGAAAGTTCAAAAATATACAAAGTAAACTTATCATAATGTAAATCAGTCTCATAAACCAAAGTAAAACAAGTTATATACACATGTAATGTGTAATTCAAACAAAGAGCAAATTTGGCATACTTGAGCCAATTCAAATATCGAACAGAGGCAAATTTGAAAGTCCATCTCATACGGCAGATTGGGTATGCGCATAACTTGTAAGAAAAATATATAGAAAAAGGCATACTGAACCAAAATAAATAGCCACACAAGGGCTAACTTAAAGACCATCATGCTGCCCACATTTACCCAAGTAGGGTTTTCATATCCTAGTGGTTCCTCAAAATCATATTGAGGTCCTTTTTACCTCCAAAAGTCAAATTTCATGTGAACATCAAATGCTTTTATTAATTAACTTTTCACATTGGCTATAATGCTGCACTTATGCACAATTTAGATGTAATCTTAATTAGGGATGTCAACGGGGTAGGGTATCTACTAATTTTAAGGTAGCAAACCTGAATCTTACAATTACCCAATTATTTTTTAAATTTACTACCTTAACTCGAACTCAAACACATACCCACTATCCAATAATTACCTGAACTCGTTTAAAAACCCGATTATGTAAAAAAATTATTAAAATGCTCTTAATGGGTACCTAATTACCTAAACCTGAATCTATACTTGTATCTATATACAATAATATTTCCATCCATATTCCATATAATTCACTAATAATTAAATTTATAAAAGCACACAAATAATAAAATTTAAATTTAAATAATCAAAAAAAATCTCAAGTATCAACTTAAATAACTAAAAACAAATATCCAAACAACAACTTAAACAACAATATAAGTTTAATTAAGTATATGGGTTTGTCCTTAATTACAAGAAATTACAAAAAAATAGCTAGGTTCTAAAACTATTCTAATCTCACAACTTCTCTTTAGGTATATATTTTATAAGTTTATATAAATAAAGATATATATTATACTAAATAATTTTATAAGTTATAACTTTTGTAACATTAACACAAAAAAGAAAGTAAACATGTTTATATTTAAAGTATATATATAAAAGTAATTATAACACAATATATAAAGTATATGTATTAAAAAAAGATTATTAGTTAATTAATAATCATAGTTTCATAAATTAATTTAATTAACAATATGAGTTTGCCTTTAATTACATAAAATTAAAAAAAAACGTAATCAGGTTTGGGTATCGGGTACCCAAAAGGTTGCACTCGAACCTAATACAAGTAGTGAAATTACTAGATAAACCCTACCCGAACCTGATTATAAGTTACCCTGATCCTATATAATTGAGTCGAGCCCGTAACAAGATACCCTTTACCATCCTAATCTTAATCCAAACCAAAATGTCATGGGTAGACATGTATAAGTCAAAAAAAGACTATTAAAAAGAAACAATTTAAATTCACATATGACATTTCAGCCAAGTGGAAAACTTCAATGCATAGTCAAACCAATATAAATGTCCAATGATGACTAACCCGGAAGCCTATCTTAGTACCCAATATACACACATAAGGGACTCGGAGCTTTTCAAATCTTACAAAAACAATTTTGGGGTTCTATCCTACCACCAAATTTCATTTAAGTAACATGCATTCTTATTAATTAATAAGATTTCATCAAATTAATGCCCCATGTAACTCAATAAATAAGATCAGATTTCAGAACTCCTTGCTTAATGCTTCTTCAACGAATGCATTATTTAACTCATGATCTTTCATGATCCACAAGTCACAACTAATTTAGTGAGGTACAAGCGTCTTACTAAACATAACCAATTTGAACTTACCTTAGCACTTTTTCAATTGCCAAATACCTTTAAGTTCATGTAAATGTCACAATCAAAATTTATCACAATAATTCACCATGGACAGATTTCATCATTAATATCAAATGCATTGGGAACTTCCCTTTTAATTGGCTATATAAAAATCATAATTTGAACAAATTGACAAATTGTGGCATGACAAATATTAAACTTAAAGCAAGGCTTGGATCTTTTAATTAAACTCCCAATACAGAAACCCTATAATAGAGCCTTTCCAAAATTTATCTCTAACTCCCTTGCCTTTTCAGTGTCAAGGCTACTAATGGAATATCAAAGTCATCATCTAGAATTAAAATCATCGGATGGCATAATTAACTCCACAAAAACGTATGGAATCATAGCCATCAAATGAAAATCAAAGCATTGCAGACGGGAATCACAAGTGAGACTTTTACCACCGTCCCTGCTTACCACCATCTCTGCAAGTGACAACTAGTACCTATGAGAACACTGCAGGAAATAATCATAAACGAAACTCTTACCACCATCCTTGCAAGCAAAACTAGTACATATCAAAGCACTACACACAAAACTCTTACCACCATCTCTACAAGCAAAACTCTTACCATTATCCCAGCAGGCATTGGGTGGAGAGCCATATGCAACACAAATATATATGTACATTTCAAAAAACTCAACAAACTATCATAAGACAAAGGCTATAATGCTCAATCGTCAATCAAACTTATTCATGGCAAGCTCAATAAACCATCATAGTGCAGAAGCAAATTTGCTTGCTGGGTTATCATAATACAGAAGTAAATCACATTTCAGAAGCAATGGTGCTTAACAGCTTACGTAAGGTAGACTAACAAAGCCAATAGGCCCTACTCTCAATACAAAGAGAATCAAACATAATTGTCATTCTATGGCTCTTAACAAAACAAAAAGAATTTTACAGAAATCTTTGAAGGATTTGAAACGTGTTTTAAAGGGCTTGTCTCTCATTTGCAGAATACATATTAATATTTGTATGTATAGCTTTTATAGGTTTATGAAACTTTTTCAGAAATTAGAATCATTGCTCAAACAAATCGGAAATTCAGTTTCATAACCAAACAATAACCTAGGCTCAATCTTTCTATGTTATCTTCCCATAAATATATAGCGCTAGCACGTGCGTACACACACACGCATATATATATATATATAGAAATTTAGTTTATTTTATTTTTTAAAAAATGCCTCTCTCACAATGACAATTAATCCTCCACCTAACAAGCCAATTCGGACTCTCCTTGTTCACCAACACGCCTTCAAGCTCAGCCACAACCCTTTAAGCTTGAATACTCACTTATACAAAGCATCAACCATTTCTCAACTTTTGAATAAATTTCCAAAACATAATTCAACTTAACCTTTAACTAACAACATGTCAAGATTTACAACATCGGCCCGATAGTTCTAGAAAGATAATTCTAGGACTTATGTGACCAAGTCTGTTGTTATTTTTTAACTTTGGTTTGTTAGCATAACGTAAATGGGTCTAGTTACTGCTACCAAGTCTTTTGCTAGTTTAAAAGTTATTTCTATTTGTTAGTGGATTTAGTTGAGTAGTGTTACAAAGTCATGGTTTAGTGGGAGTAAAAGGAGGAAAACATGTCAACATGTACTTCTTACTTTGTAAGCCTATATAAAGCTGATCAAATAAAAAGGTGAATTGTCTTGTCATATTTAACAAGTGGTATCGAGCAAGGTTGTGTATCAATATTTTGGTAAAAGTTATCATTACCAATACAATGAATCATCTCCAAGTAGTTAAAAGAATCAAAAAGCTAAACAATCAGAATTTCAACACATGGGCGACATGTATGACGTCATATATGCAAGGCCAAGATCTTTGGAAGGTCGTCAATGGAAGTGAAGTTCAACAACCGGAGGCAAAAGATGTAAATGGTGCCTTGTGAAAATAGAAGATTAAAGCGGGTAAAGCAATGTTTGTTTTAAAGACCACAATTGAAGAAAACATGTTGGAACACATCCGGGATGCTAAAATACCAAAAAAAACATGGGACACACTTGCTACAATTTTCTCAAAGAAGAATGATACAACATTGCAACTTCTAGAGAATGAGCTGTTGTTGGTAGCGCAAAGTGACATGACGATCACTCAATACTTTCACAAGGTGAAGTCAATACGCCACGAAATTTCAGAGTTAGATTCAATTACTCCTATTGGTGAAACTAGGATGAAAAGAATAATTATTCATAGTTTGAGACCCGAATACAGAGGCTTTGTTACTACTGTATAGGGATGGCCAAATCAACCATCACTTGTTGAGTTTGAAAACTTGCTCGCCGGTCAAGAAACCATGGCTAAGCAAATATGAGGAGTCTCATTTAAGGGTAAGGAAGAAGCACTTTATGCCAACAAAAACAAAGGTAACTTCAAGCAGCGCACGTTGGTGGATCTAAAAAATGATTGATGACAAGGCAAAAAGTCATCAAGGAGAAGGGAGTTTTAATTCAGGGGGAGCTTCGAAAAATCGTAGCAACAATAAAAGATTTGAAAGGAAATGTGTCAAGCCCTACTCTATAATATACTTGCCATGTCATTCATGTATTTGACAACATGCTTGCATACTTGAACACCTAGAAAAAATCGTCAAAAGTTGGTAGTGTACCTAGTGGTACAACTAAGTTGATTTAAGCCTCGAACTAGTTCAAATAAAGATTTTAAGATGCAATTGAGAGTTATTGAATCTTAGAATGACTTAATATGGTGATTCGGAGTTCGAAGATTGATTTGGAATTAAATTGGAATTTTCATAACGTAGGGGTAAAATTGTCATTTTTCCACTCGAGGGCAAATTTAGGATGGTGGATGAAATTTTGATCAAGTTTGACTATTTGGAACATAATTTGAGCTTGAGAAGTGAAAAATTTTAATTTCGATAATTTTTCGAACATAAGGGCAAAAAGGTCATATCACGTGTCCACAAGAACGTAATTAGAATTTTTAGAATTTTACACCACCTTGACACTTGTCAAACCCATAAAATTTATTTTATACTTTGGATAATTGAGGAATTTTATGTGGTGGAGAAGAAATGCTTAATTATTAAGTTTTATGTATGGACCAATCACATGGTGACAAGTGTCAAGCTTTAATATTATTATATTTTCCTTTATAAACACAACTAAAACTCTCCCATCTCATTTCTCTTGGCCGGCCAAGGCAAGAACAAAAGGGAAAAAGCATAGAACAAACCCTATAGAAGAAAATCAAGAGAAAATTCATTGGATTTCAAGGAATTAAGCAAGTAAAGGTAAAATTTCTTAATTCGAGCTGGTGATCTACCTTTTCTATGCATTCTTTTTCAATTACCATGATTAAAATTCAAGATCTCATGAAGGATTCATGGCTGACCGAATTTAGGGAGAGAAGATTTGATGATTTATTTGGTTAGATTTCAAGGTATCTTAGTGTTTTTAGTTGTTTGGTGATGTTTAGCATGAAAAACAAGCAAGAAATTTCATGCCCTTCACCCACACTCCTTGGCTGAAATTTTCAAGAGAGAAATTGGATAATGGACTTTGATGAATTTCATGCTATTTAGGTGTTTTCAGTTGTTTTATGATGTAAGGTGTAAAAATCAAGCCTGAAAATTACATGTTCTGGACTAAACCTTCAATGGCCGAATTTTACAAGGAAGATATTGATGATGGATTTTTGTGATATTACATATTATTTAACTTGTAATTGATGACTTGGAGTGTTGGAAGTGGAATCAAGTTAATTGAAGTTGAATTGGATTTATTGGCCAATTAACCGGTGTATAGATCGAATTAGGCCAATACCATTTTATTTCGATACATAATTGAAGCTACGTAGAACACCATAATTAGATAATAATTCAAACATTTCGCATCCCATTTCATGCATTCATATAGAGCCTAAATTAGTTTTATAACGATTTAGTACAAATATAGTAAATTGCTTGTTGTGCATTACGTTTAAGTGGTGAAACTTCCGATAAGGGTAAGGAGATTGTACCCGAAGATCGGGACTAGGAGTACTTTGACTCCCGATATTGTGAGTAACCTTATTATCGTCTTAATTATCTAAAGTAGTTTTTATTCGTTTTTGTGATTTTATAAAAAATGAGTTTAAATGGTAAATTCTTATGTTTTATAAGTAAAATGTGATTAAATGAAATGAGTTTTATAAATTATTTTGAAATTGAATGATGATTTTAGAAATTGAGTAATTGGAGATTGTTTGATTGTGTTGTAAATTTATGGTTTGAATTGAATGGCTTATGGTGATATTGGCATGAATGGCTGAATTGAAAATTGTGTTGAAATTGTATGAACTGTTTGTTTTGCCTTAACAAGCTGGGTAATAATATAATTGTCATGTCATGCTATCAAAACTTTTATTGATTTGGTGGGATATTGATTAGTCACTGCAGTGGTGGGTTTCCGTGAACCAGCCTGTTAGAAAAAGCCACGGTAAACCCAGTTATATTTTACCTCAATACGAGAGGTGCAGAAGGTATCTCGTGAGGTAAAGCTTTAGAGTTCACTACACGCTAAACCACCACGTGAGGGTGAACTCAGCCAACGTCAAGGAACGACTATGCTTTTAAACGTAAAAATGTGTTTTATGCGTATATGAACTTTTCTTTAACAGCCTTGGCGGACTCGATTTGATGCCCCGGCCAAGGTATTCCCGAGAATGAGTTTTGGCATGAGCCAAATTTTTAATAAATTCATAAGCCATATTGATTATTTAAGTGAAATGAAATTATTTTATTTAGTTGAAATGAGTTCGAAACGTTATGAATCATAGTACGATGAACTATTTTAAGTTGTCTACATTTACTTGACTTTAGATATTTTAAATGATGTTTGTTTACTCACTGAGTTTATATAAACTCACCACCTTCCTTTCCACTCATTCCAGGATCAGGACAATCTGTAAATAACTGATTACGTCGAGGGTAATTATTGGACTCGCCTCCTCAGAAATTATAGGTCCATAGCCTTTGTTACTTTTGGTCATTCGAGGGCCCACACGTCATTGTAAATTAAATTATATACTCTGGTTATCTATGTTACTGTATGTATGGATTTATTTTACTTTTACGCTACAAAAATTATTTACGTAAAGTTTTATAAATATTGTTTTATAAGAAAATGGAATTTTTCATTTAATATTTTTATTTTATTCTATTAGCTACAATTTCACCCTAAATGAATGTTTTAGACATAAAAACTTGTTTTTAGTTATGAAATGTGTATTTTCCCCTATATATTATATTTTCAACAAGTTTCAAAATTTTTGGAAAAAATGATCAAAGTGCCCTTGTGAGACAGAAAATATTTTTTTATTATTGTTTTGATTTGGAAATAGCTTATAATCTTTTAAAATATGATATTTAGTAATTATTGCTCATAAGGGAGGTGCGAAAACTGATATTAAGCCTTGCGAGGTTTCGGTTGGCATTCAGGGTAATGAATGTCTATCGAGACATCGTGACTGTTGTCACGGGCTCGAGGAGAGTACCGGGTCATGACAAAATGTTACAATTATGGAAAAAATAGTCATATGGCAAAAGTTTGTTAGTCCAGTAAAAAGTCTGTGGAGAACAATGCTGCTATTTCCAATACAAATGAGAGAAACAAAGATGATTGGGACGCTGAAGCATTCTTTACTATAGAAGATGAGGAGTTAGCTCTCACAGTAACAACGTCTAAACAGATTGATTATGAGAATGACTGGATCATTGACTCGGGTTGCCAAAATCATATGACGAGTGATAAATAGAAGTTGCAGAACTTATCAAAATACAAAGGAAGCCATATGGTGGTGATTGCCAACAACTCAAGATTATTGATAGCTCACATATGTAAGATGACAGTTTCTCCCCAAATTGGTGCTAATCAGATGTTGCTTCAAAATGTCTACCATGTTCCAAGTATGAAGAAAAACCTGTTTTTAGTATCACAGTTAAGATTATCAAGCCATTTTGTTTTATTTAGTCCACCAGATGTGAAGGTGTATCGTGACCTCAAGATCTTAGAAAAGTCGATGATGAAGGGATGCAGGTTAAAGTCGATCTATGTGATGTCAACTGAGTTTGCATATGTAGACAAGACAAAGAAGAACGAGACAGCAAATTTATGGCACATACGGTTGGGTCATGTTAGCTACTCCAAGCTAAGTATGATAATGGAAAAGATGATGCTTAAAGGGCTTCCTCTACTTGAAGTACAAATAGGCACAGTTTGTACAGGATGTCAGTATGATAAAGTGCATCAATTACCATTTGAAGAGTCCAAGTTTAAAGCAAAAGGACCACTAAAGTTAATACACTCTGACGTGTTTGGACCTGTCAAGCAACCTTCAATTGGCAAGATGAAATATATGATGACTTTTCCAGGTATATGTGGGTTTTATTTATGAAAGAAAAATCTGACACTTTTTCAAAATTTAAAGAGTTCAAAGGGACAGTTAAACCAGAAGTTGGAAAGAAAATTCTTTGCTTGCACACTGACGATAAGGGAGAATATAACTCAAGCAAGTTTTTTCAGTACTCAAGGGAATGTCGAATACTTCATCAATATACTTGTGCCAATACACCACAACAAAATGGTGCAGCGGAAAGAAAGAACAGACATCTTGCATAAATCTATCGAAGTATGCTAAATGCAAAAAACGTACCAAAAAGGTTTTGAGCAACAGCAATGAGGATAGTAGCCTTTGTGATCAATAGAGTTCCTTAACAAAGGTTAAGTTTTCTTTCACCCTTTGAGAAATTGTGGCATATGACACCTACAGTTAACTATTTTCAAGTATTTTGATGTGTATGCTATGTGTTTGTACCAAATCATTTACGTAGCAAGTTGACAAGAAAGTTGTTAGATGCATTTTTGTGGGATATGACAGTCAGAGAAAAGGTTGGAAATGTTGGGATCCTATGACTAGAAAGTGTTACACATCATGAAATCTGGTATTTGATGAAGCATCTTCATGGTGGTCCTTAGAAAAAGAGACAGACTCGAACAAATTTAAAGATGAGTTTCACATTGCTCAAATTCGGTCAAGTTCAGATGAAACTGGAAATTCATATGAAGACGGTAATGCCGAACAAGGAGCAACTCAAAATTCTTGGCAAACTAGTCTGTATCGACTACCAAGCGAAGAAGGTGAGCCTAGTGAAGTGGAACTATCAAGCCCACAACTTAGAAGATCAACAAGAATTCGAAAGCCAAACTCCAAATATGCCAACGCAGCCATAGCGGAAGAAGTAAATGCAAAAGAACCTGGGACGTCTAAAAAAGTATCTCAGAATTTTATGTGAACTAAAGCTATGGAAGAAGAAATCATTGCACTAAAGCACAATCAGACTTGGGAACTTATGCCAAATCCAAGAAATGTGGAACCTATTTCTTGCAAATGGGTTTATAAAGTAAAACCTCGCACAAATGGTTCAATCGAGAGGTGCAAAGCTTGACTGGAAGCTCATGGGTTCACTCAACAATATGGGCTAGACTATGATGAAACATTTAGTCCAATAGCAAAGCTTACAACCGTGCGAGTCCTACTTGCACTTGCAATTAAGAAAAATTGGAACTTGAGGCAGATGGATTTGAAGAATGCGTTTCTACATAAGGAATAGGATCGAGAGATTTACATAATTCAACCGATAGGTTTTCAAAACGAAGGTCATCCTGAAAAATTTACATCAACTAATAGACTATGCAATTCCCCTATACTGTGACAACCAGTCGGCAGTTCGTTTGGCAAAAAATCCAATTTTTCATGCAAAAACAAAATATGTGGAAGTGCAATATAATTTTATCAGGGAAAAAGTTTTGCACGAAGAAATTGAGTTGAAGCAGATCAAGACGGAGTATCAAGTTGCTGACTTGTTCACAAAAGGCTTGAGCGTCAGCAAATTTGAAAACTTTTGTCATCAACTAAGCATGATTAGAAGAATATTGAGAGCTGGTTTTGAGGGAGAGTGTTAAGATTACAACACCAGCCCGATGGTTCTAGAAAGATAATTATAAGACTTGTGCGACCAAGTCTATTGTTATTTTTTAACTTTGGTTTATTAGCATAACGTTAGTGGGTCGAGTTGTTGCTACCAAGTCTTTTGCTAATTTAAAAGTTGTTTCTATTTGTTAATGGATTTAGTGGAGTAGTGTTACAGAGTCATGGTTTAGTGGGAGTTCAAGGAGGAAATTCTTGCTCTGTAAGCTTATATAAAGCTAGTCAAATAAAAAGGTGAATTGTCTTGTCATATTCGATACAGCATACCATAGCTAACTTTCAGCTTATCTATATTGTCCAAATCTCATTTCACACTAAACTTACCCTTAGTAGCTCACCTCAAACCAATTCAAGATTCACAAATTTCCCAACTTAGAGAAACACGATTTAGCTTAAACAAAGCAAAATCTAAAATTATAAACTGATTAAAATGTAAAGTAAGTAGTCAGGAAGCTTAATCTTACTTAACTTTGCGTTTTCTAGGCTCTCAAACACTTCAAAGGAGGCTTGATCATCATGGAGAAACTTGGGGTTTCGATGGCAGAACATTGGAGCTTTATTTGCCTCTCATTTAAACTAGATGGACTATCCAAAATCTTTTTATTTTTTGCCAATTTACCCTAATTTATAGATAGTTTTCAAGTAAAATGCCCCTAATTGTGTTCTGCCTCATATCTATCAATAGATTCTTATGAATCTATTAATAGATAATATCTAGAATGATCCCCAAAGCTCACTATCATGAATCTATTGATAGATTTAAAGAATTTATCATAGATTTTGTATGGAATCTAAAATTTCCATAGTTCTCAGCCTCTAACTTCATTTTTAAGCCTCCAATTCATTTCCACTCTGTCCAATCATCATAATTCAGCAAGCATGCCTCGTACATTCAATATACGTGTCAAAATATATCGAAACATAACCCAAAATTCAATACATACTCATCATCAAACATATAGCCTTGTTTTGCATAAGCGACATGATTCCATACACTTATAGCCTTGTACACATGTATTCCCATTCGTAACCTTCAAACATAGGAAACTTTAGATTCTCTATTCAAGCCTACAGTCATTCTCTTAATTTCATATACATTTACATGATTGCTCAGCCAATAGCCATTCATATACATCAAATTCAGAATTGTGCACCCAAATACACTCTTGCATACTTAAGCACATAGACATGCTCCCCAATTTATATACATATATTCACTTGTCCTTATCAAGACCAATAAGGTGATCTACCCAGAACTAAGCATAGTTCACTTGACTTCCTCGAAAGTCGGGCGTCACATACACAACCAGAAACCAGCGTATACACATCTAATGCGTTACGATTACCAATCAAAATAGAATTAGCCATGGGTGAAGATTTTACACGTCAAAGTTGTGGGCAATTCTTCAACAATATAGCACATGGCAGAAGGGTACATCAAACACAGAAGAAGAAAGAACACAATAATATAAATGCATCCTACCATCTGTGGTACAACTTGAATGAAATTTCAGACAAAAAAAAACTTTAGCTTTATTAAATTGTAGCAGTAAAAGATAATGTACATATATGCTTAAAAAAGATTTTATAAAGACAACACTGTTTAAAACTTCATTAAAATGGAACTGGGATGCCTTGCTTCTTGTTAACAATGGCCATTGCCAGGTAACGGGTTCCCATCCCAATAGGCACCTGTTCATCTGGTCCCTCCCAAAAGGGGCCTTCACCTTCACCCACCAAACGCCAGTATCCTGTCCTTAGAGATTCAGCTTGTTCATCTGTGCAGTTCTGTAGCAGGGCTTCAACTCGGAAATTTATTCCAAGGGAACCGAGGAACTCAGACTGAGTAATAGGGCCATGAACAGACACATCATCTGAAAACATGTTGAGACCTTGAAATTAATCTTTCATTATTCCCTCACTGACTTCATTCCACACTCCTTTCAGAATGATATATAGAAATACAACTAGTACAGCCAATACAGTAACGATGCAAACCTGAAGCTTCCTCAGCAGAGTGCCTGATGCAAGCAAAATCAACATAAGCACTGAGATCAGCAGTCCCAGGGTTGTCTAGCATGTCAACAAATTTATGCTTTCGAATGGCCTGCACAAATTTACTAGGGATTACGAAAATGGAGGGAGAGAAAAAAGAAAGAAAAGCAATTTTATCATTGTTAAAGTGGCAAAAGCTAGAATCAGTTATTGTCCAGTGCATCATTGATGCAACAGTGAGGAACTAGACCTGCAGACTATCTGACACTACTCCATTCAGGCCATAATCAATAATAAGAGCCCCGCCTCCATCAGCACTTATTCTCTTCGCAAGTGTGTGAGTTAAGTCCATTGCTTTGGGGCAAACTTCAATTTGATTAAGTTTCTTTATTTCTTCAGGCACAGCCCACTTGCAGCGCTTCAGTAGGTACAGAGCTGCAGGTGTAGGCTGCGGAGATAGAACAAAGCGAAACCTAACCACATTATACAATAAGGTATCAAGCATCTGAACTCTTAAAATTTGCAAAGTGACTGAATGTTGTCAGAGAAGATGCCAAATTCTTACAATGAATCTTCCGTGACATCTATCATTTTCTCACACCAGCCATGAGAAGCCCTCTGCAAACAAGTTCTTTAATTAGAACAATGCTTGTGAAACAGCAGATGAAAAAAACCATAAGAACCCATATAATGTATAAACAAGGTTGAAAACTTTCAGCACAAGATTGCTAAAAATTATTTCACTTAAAGAGGAAGACAACAACTCATGACTAGGTAACAAATTGACAATTTATATAGCCAACTTAACTTTTAAGTTATTTAGCTTTAGCAATTGTTCAAAGCATAAAATTATAAAATCTGTCCATGTCTTACATGAGTAGATGCAGATTTTACTGTTACATTATTTATTCATGATCTTCGATGACCAGCAATTAGATAATGGATCAGTAAGATGTATTTTACAATTTTCATAAAACATGATAACAGATGATTCAAATGGCAAGAATGAAGGCAAAAACAAAAAGTTTGCACTGTTTAATCAAGAAAGCTGCAAATGATAATAGAAACCTCCTATAATGAAATTCGTCCAAATAAAGGGTCTCTAAGAGTAAAAATCTAAAAATCAACTTTACAAGTTCCGGGGATTTAATATTTGATGATGCAAGGAACAGGCAGCACAGGTAATTAAAATGAACAAGACAAACCTGAAATTGATGGATTGGCAGTGCATCATAGAATTCATGGGCAATAATTATTGTGGGCACTGCAATATAAGCAAACAAATAAACAAGCATCAAGGGAAGAACAGAGCAAGTTTTTTTTAACCCAGTCCATTAATTATGGGATATGAATAGAATAATTCAAACTGCTTTCATAAACCACAGGGCATGCGTGTGCTTGTTTTCACAGAAAGAAAATTTAGAAGTAATCCCATACATCCTGATGGAACCTGTTCCAGGGCCACATGCCACGATACAGGTGTTCCAGCCAGTGTACTTGTAATCCTTTTCTCAACACCTTCGCTGGTATTATCATCATCCATACATTGCAAACTTTGGTGCTGAAGCTTTTGCAATGCTGGGCTACATTCTACCAAATGTATATGCAATGACTCTGTGAAATGTTTAAACTTTGATGCACCCTATAAGAAAAAAAAAAAAAACCCACGCATATTTAACACCAGGCTAAATGGAGTCCATATAAAACTGATGCAAAAAGTAAACTTAAAAGCACTAACTTGCATATCTTTTACATTTAGAAGGAAATTTGACAGAAATATAAATGGCTATCATACACGAAGAAGATCAGCCATCAGAGTTCCTCGGCCAGGGCCAAGCTCAACCAGGTTCACTCTCTTTGGTTGTCCCATTTGCTCCCATAAACACATAGCCCAAACACCAACCATCTGAAATCATTCCAGTAGGAAAAATAAACTAACTGCGTCCTTGAATATTTATACACATACACAAACTCAGAATCCAGTAGAGATTAAATTACCTCGCCAAACATCTGGCTTACTTCTGGAGATGTTATGAAATCACCTTCAGCTCCAAAGACATCCCGGTTAATGTAGAACCCAGCCTTGGGATTTGTTAGGACTTCTTCCATGTATTCTGCCACCGATATCGGCCCACCCCGAAACTGACAAAATTTATAAGCTCTAAAGCATGATGTTCAAAGCACAAAAGCCACATTTGCAATTTCCCAAAAGAGACATCAGAGGCATAAGTTTACGGGTTTACGGGTTTTCGCTTAAGAGTGTCTTAAGTGCTATCCATAGAAGTATTGCTATGTTAAATGCAGCCGTTGACAGGTAATTTTGATGATTCCCAATGCTATTGAAACGAAGATATTATCTTAAACACAAGAGTAACAAAACCCTCAATTTATTAAGTCATAAAGGACCAATCTTACTAACCTTAATAATGCCTTTGAGATGCTTGACAAGTTCAGAGTCTGAGGAAGGTTCATGGGAATGCTCTAAAACACACCCACAGAAAAAAAAAAGGAAATAACTAAAAAAGTTGAATGATAGGAACATAGATAAAGAGAAGCTGAGAAAGTTACCTGGAGGATTGTAGAGGCCAGAACGGTCAATGGAAATGGTCTTCGTGGGTTGGTCTTCAATCTGTTCGATGGAATTAGTCTGAGGGATTTCGGACCGTGAAGATGAAGAGTACGAGCAAACAGAGCATTTGTTGAGTAAAGGAGCTATCGACTGAGCAGACAGTAAACGCCGAGCTGTGGAAGCTTGTTGAAATAGCAGCTTCCTCAGCATTTTTGTTGCTCAAACTGCCAAAGAAAACAAAAGGCAGTGTTCTTTTTCTTTGGAATGCCAAGGAAACTGAAATCGGGTTGGGGGCAGATCATCAACGGGATGATTCAAAACCGAGAGATCAAGTTGGTTAGATGTAGATTGAACAGTAAACATTCTAAGGGGGATGTAGCTCAGATGGTAGAGCGCTCGCTTAGCATGCGAGAGGTACGGGGATCGATTCCTCGTATCTCCAATTGATGTTTTTCAAGGGGTTACTAATATTAATCTAAAAATTACTCAATACTGTTAGAATTGAAAAAATATATTTTTTAATAAAAGTAGTTCAAATTTATTAATATGTATAATAAAATATATTTTTCGTGATAGTATTTGATACATATCCGCATTCTTATTTATTTGCAAATTATCTATAGATAATTTTTTTAATAGTAATAATAAAAAATATTTAAAATGATAATTTAAACATATAATAAAGAAATATGATAATTTTCACAAATAAAAAGTTTGTCATACTTTGATGAATATTATAATTTTTTTTTTAAATTGAGTCAAATTGAAATCCTTATATATAGGTTATATTCGATTAAGTAGTCCTATTTATTTCTTGGATCTTAAGTTTCCCCATAATAAACCCTAAATCTAGAACTTCATATGTATAAAAGGAAAACATAGGAAAGATCAGAAAATTTTCTCTGAATCTGCCAAGAAACTAATACAAGGTAATTTAACTTTTCCTTCTCTATTCCTATGAGTATATGTTTTATTTAATTTAATCTTAATTCATTCAACATAATCTATTGTTTTGATTTATCAATTGCATTACTTGAGCTCTAGATAATATGTCTACAGCCTTACACTAGTTGGTAGACGTCGTATGCTTTTTTTCTTATTTTAATTTTATTGAATAGTTGTTAAGTGTTATGCTTTGAATGATGATTGCAAATGTTGTTCAGGATTTAATTTCTCTTTTTGTTCTTGATGTAGAATGTCTAATAGATAATTTTTAAAGATAAGTTGCGCATCAGAAGCCAAAACAAAAACCTAAAAGTCATAAAACTAAAAGTTTTAGTCTTAGAATTGAAAAACACTTCAATCCATACACTATTAGTTAGATTAAAACAGCAAAAAAGATTCATGTAACAGAACGGTGTAAGATACTTTTTTCTATTGATAAATGCAAGAATGAAATATATTTTAATATTATGGATATAGATGCTTATCACCTGTTATTTGGTAGACCTTGGCAATTTGATATTGCAACGTAGCATGATGAAAGAGAAAACACTTATAGATTGGAAGGGTTTACTTTCTTTACCCTTATTCATTCAAGAAATGAGATAGAAGCTACTTTTAAGGAGTCAAAGGAAGTGCATGCTCTGATTGTGAAATAGGTGTTGTCAATTGAAGAGGCTTAGAAAATAATAGAGCATTTAAAAGCAATCAAACCATTATTAGAAGAACTCAATGAGGTGATGCCAGAAGATTTACCTGATGGTTTACCATCATGAGAAATATTTAGTCTCATATTGATATGATTCCTAGTGCTAGACACAATGACAATGCATATGTTGTGAATTTGCCAGACATAATGAGAATTTTCAAAACATTTAATATGGTAAATATTTACTCATTTTATTCATCAGATGAACCTTTATATTCAAATGTATAAGTTAAACTTGAGGTCGAATTTTTTCCAAGTGGAATGAACTAATGTAGAATGACAGGTAATTTCTTAAAATAAGTTGAGCATCAGATATCAAAACAAAAACTCAAAAGTCATAAATAGGTATATTCATAATTTTTAATATTTTTCTTATTTAAGTCATAAATGGGCATATTCATAATTTCAGTAGGAGTCCTAAATAGAAATTATAAGTATAATAGAATTTTTTTTATTTAATTTACTTGTTTTAAAACTTTAAGATAATCATATTCTAATTAAGAATAGAATATTTATTGTATTTAAATATCTTATTAACTACTCTAGTTATACTGGATAACTAAAAGTAGAGTTTTATTAAGACTTTGGCCTATAACACTCTAAATAGGAGTTTTTACATTTAAAATTTTGTTACTTAATCAGGTATTAGTATTTGTTTTCACACTAACTCCATGGAAACCCCACGGGAGTCGATGGAGCTGATCACCTTCAATATGCAAAACCTTTGTAGTTTATACGATAGATTCAGTGATCTTCCGGAACCAATCATTCTTCATGTTTTCTCATTCCTGGGTTCCAATGATATTGTTCGGCTATGTTATGTCTCTAGAAAATTTCGAAAGCTATGCATGTCTAGCCCTAACTTGTCATTCAAGTTAACATTCGATTCTGAAAAATGCACGGCCAAATGTAAAAAGTTGCAGAGGTTTCTAAAGGATTTTCTGAGTATACATAATGCACCAGAGATTCATCGTCTTCGACTGCATTGGTTTTGCCACTCCGTCAGATATGATGCTAAAGGATCTATTTTTAGTTTGTGGGTTCAAAAGGCTGTAAGGAATAAGGTGCGAGAGCTGGATATTGGGGTTCCTGTAAAACCTCATAAAGCCTTCTACTTGCCTGCTGGTGTAGAGTCGCTGAGGGTGTTGAAATTGAAGTTGCAAGGGGGAAATTTAAAATCGTTTGCATCGGTGTTTGCCTCACTCGAGACCTTGTCACTAAATTCGGTATCGATTCCTTTCTTGGAATTTGGAGAATGGGTGTGCAATTCCTGCAAGTCCCTTAAAGTTTTAAATCTCGAAAAGGTTAATGGCATTGGCAATCTCAACATTAGCAGTTCATCTCTCAAGGTCTTGACAATAGTTTGTTGCGCTGATGAAGAAGATGGTTTGGTTTCAGATTATTCGGTCACCAAAGACTGTAAAATTTTCATCGACTGTTCCTCTCTTGAGAACTTAGCAATCTCTAAATGTCTGTTTGACGGCTTGCATCTCAATGTCAATGCACCTTCTCTCAAGGGTCTGGAAATCTCCGACTGTTAAATGTATGACAACTTTGATATTAGCATCTCAGCTGAGCAACTGCAAACATTGACTTTGACTATGCAGTTGATGAGTTTCTGTCTCCGGTCTGGCCGCATATGTAAAATCTATTCAGAGAACTTGCTGTCTCTACGCAACGCCACCCTTAGTCTTGGAGATAATATGTACGACGAATTCACCAATGATGGCTTGGTTGAGCTTATTGATAGTGTAAGATATGCCAAAAGTCTACAATTGAGCTTTCAGATTATTGAGGTAAGTGGAATATTCTCGTATGTGTGTAAATAGTCCTTGCTGTCTGTCTTGTAAAATGTCTTTGCTACGTCCTTTGGCATTCCCTTATAATCCCTGTGGTGCTTCCACAGAGCTGACCAATTTTCGATATGTATGCAGGCTTTGTTTATAAAGGATCAACTGCAGGATATAACATTCCAACATTTGGAACATTTGGAAGTAAGAGTTTCCCAGTTAAGCTTAGATGACTTCACTGCAATAGCTGCCTTTCTTGTGGAAGCTTGCAGTCCAAAGATTCTTACATTGCGATGCGATCAGAATGCTAGTGAACTTTGTGAAACCGAGGTTGGTAACGGCTCAGCTTTTTGATTTTCCTGTGGGATCGAATTTTCAGCTATTTAATTTGTTTGGCATAACGTTTTTCCATTGCTCTTGCAGATAGTCGACCAACCATGCGCAGAAGTGGAGAAGTTTGGGGCTGAGTGTGGAGATATAAAGATTAATTGCAGTGTAATCAAGTGAAGGACGGTGAAAAAGAAAAGGCTTCCATGGAGGTGGAGAACAGGAGAGTATGAAGGGCCAAAGGTGCACAAGGCTTTGACCGCAATTCAAGTTGGCTCCTATAGCACTAGTTGTTTCTTTCCTACGAAGCTGCTTAACTTTTTAATTGTCTTCGTTTAAGAGTATATTGCCTTCTTTCATTCCCCTGTCTTTCACGTTTTCATAGTATTCAAACTTGACAATAATGAAAATGACATTGAAATTGCACATAGATAAACTTTGAAAAGAAATTGCAATAATAATCAGGTTTTACAACTTTTTTTTAAGATTTTTCTCATATAACAAAGAACAAGCTATGAATACTTTACGATTTTTTTTTTTTTTTTTTGTGTTTTTGAAAGGCATTGAAGTTGATTTCATTGCTTCATAAAAATACTTTAGGATATAAATATATAAACTTGACACTAGTTATTGATGCCAACAAAGGCTTCACCCCCGAGTGTGGGGGTGTATCTCAGATGGTAGAGCGCTCGCTTAGCATGCGAGCGGTACGGGGATTGATGCCCCACATCTCCATTTAGACATTTTCTGGACCTGGCACAACTTGCCTAATTTTACTGTCACATACTTTACTAGTGGATGGAGAGAATCCAAGTACATGGATTCTAAGTCTGTAGGTAGAGCTACCACTTTGTTTTTGTTGTTGTTGTTGTTGTTGCTGTTGACCATCATAGACAAAATATAAGAAGAAGATGAAAGCACTGGCCAAAATTGCAAGAGCAAAGACAAAAGCGGCTGCAACAGGGTGAATAAAGGTGGAGAATTGATAAGCAAATCCAAAAAAGATGACACTGGTTAAAACCCAGATGACAGATTTCAAGAAATCTTTCCTTGGCGAACGATCCTGGGGAGGTAAAGCTTGCAACAGCGTCATGCAATACATGAGAAAGAAATACGCGAGGTAAACAAAAACAATGAAAGCTACCATGGGAAAGTCACCATGAGCGTAGGCCTGGTAGATTGTGGAGAAGATGTTGAATGTGAGGTAGAAGTGAGCCACGACTGGAAGGAATATGGGTATTTCAGGATTATTTGTGTTTTGGGTTTGATCATTGGTTGGCAGCATTTTGTCGAATAGGAAATTGAAGATTTGCTGTGGAAATTATGCTTACTCTAATGGAAGATTGCTGGTTCGTTTTGAGAATGATCTGGTTTTGGAGTTGAAAGCAGCACCAATTTATACTCAAGTGAGTTTTGAGTTTGTGAAAGTACAGAGAAACTGCATTGAAGATGTCTGGATGTGGCAGAAGAAAGCTCTCGCCTTCCCCGAATAAGAAAAATAATAGAATATACGCGTAACACTTTACATGAAGTTTCCTGGAAAATTGGTTAAGTTTTTTTCTTTTCTTATCAGAACTTTCATGGAAGTTGGAGCAATGAAGAGTATAAATTCATTTGAAAGTTAAAGAGTATAAATTCATGGAAACTCTGAGAAATGAACTTGGATATATGGTCCTTAGTTCACGCGATCAGCCCATCAGACTATAGAATTAAAAGCAAAAATTTTGTAATTAAAGACATAATAATAATACTCCCTTTTCAACCGAAAGAAAAATGGATTTCAGTATGAGAGAATAAAATGTTTCAAAAATTAAAAATTTAAAAAATCTTGATACAGGTCAAATTGTTTATATTATTTTATTATTATTTTTTAGTTTATTAAATTTCAAAAGCTTAATATATAGACTATATAAAAAATTTCCTACCAAACGGGTAAAAATATTGAATTCATGGAATTTTACTAAAATTTATGCAATTATTCAATTTGTTTATTGTAGATAGTCAATTTTAATTAATATCTATTCTCTAAAAAATTATTTTATAATATAATATTATACAGAGAATAATATGAACAATTATTACAAGTGAAGCACTATTTTGTGCATAACAATTAAAACAAGTGAAATATTACTAATTCACATACAACAACTAAAATAAATAGAGCACTACTTCATGGAACAATTAATATTATTAGTACCTGTTTGGCTTGACTTATTTTTAATTTATCTATTGCTTCAAAGCAAAAGTTGAGTCAAACAGGATTTCGTAAAAAACTCTTAAAAAAAAGTAATTTTTTTTAAAGAATAAAATTTGAAAAAAAAAGGAGCTTAAAAAAAAGCTCCAATTAAGAGCTTTCTCTTCTTTTTTTTTTAAAAAAAAAAAACACGTCAACTTATTAAGAAAGCTATTTTTTCCCAAAAAGATCTTCTCTCTAAAAAATACTCCCTTCCTCTCTCCATATCGATCTTCCTCTCCTCTCTCCCTTTCTATAACTCATCATTTTAGGTTTTTTTTTTAATTCTTGCAAAAATTAAGCAAAAAGAAGATCCAAAATTTAAAACTGCATTCAGGTATTATTTTTTTTCTTTATATTTTGTTTTTTATTTTATTTTTTTTATCTTTTTTTGTACTTTGAAAACTCTTTTTATTAGTTGATATTTCTCAATTTATTGTTTGATATGACAATTATATGATGTTTGTTTATTCTTAATTTCTTTATGGTGCATATAGTATTTGATGATTATGATTGAAATAATTAATTAAATAGGTCAATGGTTGTTGAGATAAATTAGATGAAAATTGAGATAATATTTGTTGATTATGATTGTTAAGATAATATTGTTCATGGAGGTGAACTTTGTTAGTAAGGACATAAATAGCTAAACGTGATTTTCTTGATTTATTATTACCATCTTAGACTTCTCTTTTCTTTTTTTTTTAGTTCTCATTCATTGTTAGGGTTAAGAGTTTCAGTAGTCGACTCACTTCTTTCTTTTATTTCTCATTTTTTTGTTTAATTCAATTTTTTTCTCTTAGTTTTATTTATTTATTATTATTCAATAAAAAATTATTTATGAATTATGTGTTACTTATAAATTGTTTGTGGAACTCTTTTTTTATGATTTATTATTAATTATAAACTTTATATTATATAAAAATCCTTTTAATATTTTCAAAATTTTATTTTAAATAGATAAAAAAATAAAATTAATTTTTTTATTTTGAATAAAGAAATTCGTGATTAATAAAAAGTTATTTATTAAATACCTTTTATGTTAATTTTAACTAAAATTAGAGTTTATATAAGTTATTTTGCCAAATAACTTATCTATAAAAAAGAACTTATAAAAAGTAAATTTACCAAACAACTTTAACTTAATTTTAAAAGCTATTATTTTTTTATAAGAGCTTTATAATAGCTTTTAAGTTAAAAAAAAGCTAGGTCTTAGAATAACCATTTCACGCAAATAGTAATGAAAGCAATTTGAAATAAGCGACACAATTCATAAGTTACTTTCATCTTAATATGTTTTGAAGAATTTAACTTAGTGACTCAGATGTGGAGGTAGTTAAAAGGTCTTCCTCTTAACATTTTTTTTAAAGTACAAGTGGTTTACCCTTCTATCTTATTTTCGTGTACTTATTCACATATAACTTCTTCTTTTAAACCTGTTTACATACACTTTTTTCTCTAAACTTTTTTTCATATACCTTTTCTCATATACTTGTTCTCTACTACATTCAATTCGAGAACAAGTCTTATTATACCCAATTACTTTAACAGTCGCTCACATTATATGTCCTAAAATTATCACCTTAATGTCCATATAATGTATTACAGTAACGGTTACTCTCGTTAAAACTCTTTATAGTAATATCATTCATTAGGCATATTAAAATCTATTATTGAGTAATCCACACTTTTTGCACAATATAAATATTTACAATTCATTTAGAGGGACTTCTTTTCTTGGAAAGAACTAACACATTCTCCTCGATAGCTTCTCTCTAAATTCACTATCTAATTCTTTTTTACTTTCTAATTCTCTTTCACTTACCACGACACTTAGTACTTCAAGAATTACTCTAATTTTCTTCTCCGTTGTCTCCAGTGCACCCTTTTACTTGTTTGCAACATTTCCTCATGTGTTAATTTTTTTTATCAAGTATATATAATATTAATTGTTGAGTTTTGATAAAATACAAATTAAATTGTAATGAATATATAAAATGAGATGTTTATTTTTTGTAATTTTGTATAAATGAAGATTTGAATTTATTTTTGAATGGATTTATTTTTTAAATTAAATTTAAAAAATTATAGAAATACAAAATTTCTACTTTGAAATCTAACTTCTTTAAGAAATATATTGAATAAAATAAATCCCTTTTTGTTAATAAAACACTTGGAATAAAGAAGAGAATAAAGTTCCGTTTCCCGGTCCAGTCCAAGAGAGGGATACCATAGAATGCACAAAAGAAGAAGAAATTCTGGTCATACGGATCGGGTCATTAAAACCCTATATAAACCCCAATCACAAGCTCCGGCAATCAAAACCGCGAACAACCATGTCCTATGGCGGTAAAACCATGGCGGCGCCGGCGGCGGTGAGTGGCTCTGCCTCGGCGTCGACGATAAAGCAAGTGAAGTTAGAGAGAGAGAGCGAGCTGAGAATCGAGGTGGGTAGTGAAACGCCGCTTAAGCTCCGACTTCTTAACGGCTCAGCCGAGATTTTCGGATCCGAATTGGCCCCTGAGATATGGCTCACTTTCCCTCCTCGCCTCAAATTTGCTGTAAGTTTCGAAGATTCCTCTGCAACAATAGAAAAATGAGTTCATCTTGAGGAGAATATGAATATTTTAGTATGCAATTTTAGCCTTGTTTAGTAGATCAGATTGAAGTGTACCAACTTTTATAAATTGGTGTCTATGGGGTCAGTGAATGGATTGTTTTCCTATGAATAATTTCATTAGGAAGAAATGAAATGCAACATCAAAAAGTTTTCCTTGTTATGTAATGGTGATTTGATGCATTTTTAATTTTGTCATTTGCTTTATCCAAATAGTTTTGTCATAGTTAGTTCTGCTTTTCTTGCTTTTGAAGGCAAAACAAAGAAACTGAATGACTATTTCATTCATGGGTTATTTGGCTACGCTATGTGGTATTAAAGGGAATTTGTTCATGTATAGGTTTTCACTTGGTATGGAGCTACAATTGAGATGGATGGCGCTACTGAAACTGATTATATGGCAGATGAGGTACTTGTTTAAATTTCAAACTTTTTGGAATATGATTTAGATACATGCTTTATTGTAGTGCAAAATGAAGGGCAGACCTCAAAACTCACATGATGATTGCTGATTCTGTTGCAATGGTTGATTTGCAGACACCTATGGTCAGTTACGTCAACGTGCATGCTGTATTGGAAGGACGTAGAAACCGTGCTAAAACTTCATCACCTAATGATTCTGAGGCATCCCAGGTATTTTTTTTTCATTTCTTTTCTTTTCACAACCTCTGACAGAAGTTATGTATTTGACAGCAATGAGTAGAGGCATTTAGAATAGCTTTTGTCCCTTTTTACCTTTTCAAATGTGGTTTTTACTACAAGAATGAGAATTGGTTTTAATTTAAGACGGTTCTGTTGTAGAAGGGTTTTGTCTTTCTTAGATTACACTTGGATTTTAATGGTGTTACTATTCTAATGTTTCAACTATCATCCATTTTTGGTATTAATAATACCCTTGAAGGATGTACCTTTTTTTTTCTTTTCTCAGCACCTTGAAGGATGTAATTAGGCTCCTCTTTTTTACCTTTTGCTTTGGTATCTTTGTGTTTCATTTGTGCTAGCTAATAATTTTTGTTTTCAACTCCATTTGAGCACTCATGCCTAACTTTTATATGTCAATGTGATACTTTGGGTGGTCAGGGACCTAGGGTGATTGTTGTGGGGCCTACAGATTCTGGAAAGAGCACCTTATCAAGGATGCTTCTTAGTTGGGCAGCTAAACAAGGTTGGAAACCTACCTTTGTGGATTTGGATATAGGCCAAGGATCTATAACTGTTCCAGGATCTATTGCTGCTACGCCTATTGAAATGCCCATTGATCCAGTGGAAGGAATTCCTCTTGAGATGCCTCTTGTTTACTATTATGGGCATACAACTCCTAGGTATAACTAACTTTGTGTTTTCTGATTTTTTTTTGTGGTCATATATTTTCTTTGGATAAAATTCAGACTGATTGACAAATAATGAGAAATTTTGTATGGCCGTATACTCCTTTTTAGATTCAATTTGTCGTTAAAATTCTCTGATATTTATGGATCTTGCTGGTTTGCAGTAATAATGTAGATTTGTATAAAGCACTTGTGAATGAGCTTGCTCAAATGCTGGAGACTCAATTTGCTCATAATGCTGAATCACGAGCTGCTGGCATGGTAATCAATACCATGGGTTGGATAGAAGGTACAGGCTATGAGGTAATGAAGTTTGAACCTTCTACAGATGTAAATGCTGATAAATTTAATGGTTATGTTTGCTTTTATTAATATAAAAAGTATCATTTTTTGGTGTTTCTGACTGTTCTTGATGTTCTATATCTTCCCGCAGTTGCTTCTCCATGCAATTGATATATTTAAAGCCAATGTTGTCTTGGTTTTGGGTCAGGTAATCGCCAACATTGTCCCTTTTATTGTTTTTTTTCCTTGTTGTTTTAAGTTCAAACTAAATAATTCTAATACATAAGCATTTCTCAAAGTATCCCTTGATCTTATCTTTTCTTTTATGGTTAAGTTTTTCTTTAGACTTGCAACTCCTAGTGTATGGCCCAAATTATATCGTTGCTCCTAAATCATTTCTGAATGAAGTACATATTGGTATTTTTTTTTTGTTTACTCAGTAATCTTTCTAAACTTGGTGCAGGAAAAACTGTTCAGCATGCTCAAGGCTGTAGCAAAAAGTAAGCCTAATGTGGATGTTGTGAAACTTCAGAAGTCAGGGGGTGTTGTATCCAGGAATGCAAAATTCCGTCAGAAAGCTAGGGCTTACAGGATTAGGGTAAGTGCAATATTTACAGTCAGTGGATGGATTCTTTCATTTATGTTTTATTCCTAGTTTCCTTCCATGTTTGTTTCATCAGAAATTCATTATTTCATACTTGTGACATGCCTTTTAAAGGGAAATAAGGAAAAAAAAAAGAATAGTAGGAATGACGAATGATAAATGGTGATTCTTTTTTTTTTTTTTATGACATCACAAGGTAATGGATGATAGTCAAATATCTCATTGCATTTAGGAGACCAAATTTAGAGTTCATTTTCAATTGGTTGGTGATAGCTTAGTTCATTGATGCCTTAAAAATCTGGTTTCTCTCTGTCTCTTATTTTTTTAAATTTATTCATTTATTGAGAAGGGATATGGATGGTTGTATTTCTCTTGATTTCATAATGTTTGCACTATATTTTCATCCTCCTAACAAGTCTGGTCATGCTGTTGATTCTACCAGGAGTACTTTTATGGCCTCGCAAATGATCTTTCCCCTCATTCTAATATTGCAAACTTTAGTGATCTACTGGTCTATCGGATTGGTGGTGGTCCACAGGCCCCAAGATCAGCTTTGCCAATTGGTGCAGATCCTGTTGCTAACCCTTTAAGAGTAACACCTGTGAATATTGACCAGGATTTGCTTCATACTGTTCTTGCTGTTTCATATGCCAAGGAGCCTGACCAAATTTTGTCAAGGTTAGTTGTTGCTTCTTGAATCTCTTACCAAATCTTTAGTCATCGAAGTAACTAGGAAGAACAAGCAAAGTTATAGATCTATTTCATGTAGGAGACTGTCAATTTAGTGGGATTTTCCATAAGGTTCCTATTGTTTAAATGCCGAAATAAATGACCTAAGTTTTCTGAGGCATGTATGCTGTAGCTTCTTAGCAATCTTATGAATTGATCTACAATCAGTCATTAGGACTAACTACTAGGGTTTAATTTAAGTTGAATTAGTGACTAGTGTTCAAATTGACTGCAATTGCAACAAGTTGTATGACTTTGTTATGTAGATCTGACATCTGTTGTGCTCTGTTTATGTGTAGCACACAACTGGGCTATACATGTAGGAACTTTACTCATTGAACAACCTTTCTAACTGTAGGATAGTTCATGTTCGGTTGATCTAGAGAATTTATTTAGCACACCTATGAATAAAATATATATATATATATATATATATATATATTCTCTCTTGCTTTCCCTGCTGCTTACAGTATTTCTCTTTGGTGCAGTAATGTTGCTGGGTTTATTTACATCACTGACATTGATATTCAGAGGTTTGAATCCTGTGCTCTTATAACACTTTAGTATAATTTCTTACATAAGTATAGGTTTATTTCTTGTACCTTTTTTATTCTCAATTTTTACTCTACTTGGAACATTGCAGGAAGAAAATTACATACCTTGCACCATCAGCTGGGGATCTACCAAGCAAATATTTGATTATGGGAACCTTGACATGGCTTGAAACTTGAATCATCTTTGAGCAAATATATTTGATTCTGCCTGTATTTCACCTACTGAAGCGAAACAGAGGAGCTGTAACTTTAACAAGTCCAATGCCTGATGTGATTTAGCTTGGACCATCGAAACTTTATTTCTGTAAAGCAACAAAAAATTGTCATGCTTCCTGGTTTTGGTATTACCAATTTGTTCTTCTTAACCAATCTTGATAGTTAATTGAGTGGTACTGTTTCACTTTCGTGCTTCCATATTCAGGTTAAGCTTGCTCAAGGAATAAGCCAATGTTATCAATATATATCGAAATTACATGCTCATGGGCCGACCTGGCCGTTGGAACTTGTCTTTTCTCGCGATGGAGGTGGAAGGAAAAGAGAAAACAGGATTTGGCGGTGCTGGTGTCAGCCGGCGGACGGTTGCACTGGAGCTTGTTTAGTAGGCCATGAAGAGAGAGAAAGAAAAAAGAGGAATTTTTTCTAATATGTATGGTAGGTAGGGTTAGTAATTTCTTACATTTTTGTTTAAAATAAGGCCCAAGAGGCCCTAATTGGCAATTAAGGTGCCTTTGGAACCTTACTTTTATATTATGTAATAAATGTCCTAATTTTTTGTTAGTAAATATGAAAAAGAGTCAAGATATCATATGTCAATCAGTTCCGTATGATTGCAATTCAATATAACAATAACTCTTTTATATTTAGAAGATAAAATCTTATTACTATTTAATAATTTTAATTAAAATTAATCTAAAGTTTTAGGCACATCTTTACTTGGATATATATTATGAATTATAAATTATCGATGTAGATTATATATGATAGATATATAGATATAGATTAAAAAGAGAGATAAAGTTATATTATTAAAGTTCCTTTAGATATATACAATATAAACTTCTATAAATAAATACTCTTGAAATCATCAAAATTTATTAATTAATCGAGACATCATTTAATTGATAAATTAATAATTTATTAATTTATACATCAATTAATAAAAAATTAATTCATTAAGATACCTTTTTTTTTAAAACATTAAACTTAATACATGTATTTTACGTAATTTTCTTTTACAATACAAGAACACTACACTAGAGTTTTTTAATACACTAAAAAAAGTTAAAGACGAGGTCTAATGAGACATCAATTTTAAGAGAAAAAAAGTAAAATTGAAATTATATTTTACAAAAGTCTCCTAATTGAGTCATATGATGTACAAAGAGATTAATAATTTATATATCAAGTGAGACCTCTTTGTTTTTTTTTAAATGCATTATTTTATAAATTTAATGAATTATTAATTCATCACATTAGTCTTAAGTTGAGATCGGTCAAAAATATTATTTAATCGAGATTATTAATTTATCGGAGTATTATTTTATAGAGGTTATTCTTTACTATGACTCCAACTTAGTGAAGATAATGAAAAGAAGAAATTAAGGATAAAGCAAGAAGCAGTCCATTCTTATTAGATAAAAACAAAGGATAAACCTCTCTCTCTCTATATATGACTCCTAACTCAAAACTTTGTTTTTGTTTCATGACTAATTTGACTGACTATGACTATATGGCCACCTGCAAACCACTCTTCCTAATTCTTTTGATTCAATGCATTTTATTGGCTGAATCTTGTGATCAAGATCAACACAACATTTTTGATGTCATTAATTTTGGAGCCATTGGAGATGGAGCTAACGATGATACAGAGGTTTTTGAATATTAATGACTGCAACCATTTTTTTTAGGGTGTATATATATATATATATATGTATGTATGTATAAGCCAATGTTTTTATTATTATTTTGACTATTTATTTACAATGTAAGTGTATAATTTTAGGCCTTTAAGCATGCTTGGGATGCTGTTTGCGGATCTTCAGTCTCTTCACCAACCTTCGTTGTACCTGGAGGAAAGACCTTTGTGCTGCAACCCTTGACTTTCAATGGCCAATGCAACTCAACTACCTTCACTTTCCAGGCAATTATATCTCTTCTCCCATATCAATTCTATCGTGTTTTGCACCTTTTGGTCAGAATGGCTGCACACATAGTGAGCCTGGATGCATATATATAGACTCGTTTTCATTTTTTTAAACCCATGAAAGGGTCACTAGCACTAGAAGTGTTCTATATACGTAAGGCCAATCATTAAACACGTAGATAAATTTTGGATTTAGCAACCTCTTTTCTGATTTCTTTGCCTTGTGCAGATTAATGGCACTATCATTGCCCCAAGCAATCCTTCTGAATGGAAATGCAATGATAAAAACTGTCACCAGTGGATTACGTTTGAACATTTTGATGGCCTCTCCATTCAAGGATCTGGTACCATCAATGGCCAGGGAACAAACTGGTGGACTCTTTCTTGCGAAGATAATGAAGAGGTAATTGGCATCACATTTTGTATACACATAGAAACCCAATTTAAAGGAGAAAAACAAAATGTCTTAATTTGTAAGTTGTAATCAATCTGCTACTGACACGTTCCTTGCTCTGCTCGCAGCTCTGTGACAAAAAAGCAACGGTAGGTGGACCTCTCAAGTTGAAGTAGTTTTGGAGTTGTTAAGGATATGCATACCTACATAGAAAATTAAGTTAAGATCCACTAAGTCTAACTACAATGTTGAATTTGTCCAGGGCTTTGTTATAGCACACTCCAACAACGTACAGATTAGTGAGTTGACCTTTGAGGACAGTCCCAAAGTGCACATCTCATTAGAAAGGTCTACGTTGATTAATGCCACCAGACTCACAATCCAAGCCCCAGGGGACAGCCCCAACACTGATGGCATTCACATCCAGCACTCCACTAATGTCTCCATAGACCAATCTCTCATCCAGACTGGTACATGATCCATCTCATCCTGCATGCCACTAATTTAACCTGTGTTTTTTATTTCATTTCATGCGGTTTTGGATCTTTCAGGTGATGATTGTGTATCAATCGGAGACGGTTCATCATACATCGATATTAGCAACATCAACTGCGGTCCAGGCCATGGGATCAGGTAAATAGCAATTTCCTATACTCTTTATGCTACACACACACATATATATATATATATATATATGATCTTCCTCTTCCTTGTGAAAATTATTTACTAGGTTTTTCTTTATTCTATTCTTCACCCCCCCTCCCCCTGAAGCATTGGAAGTCTTGGAAGGAATGGACACAATGAGAGCGTTGAATTTGTTCATGTAAGGGATGTTTCTTTCAACAGATCAACGAATGGGGTTAGAATAAAGACATGGCAGGTAATTGAGGCATTCACTGAAACTATGAGTAATATTGCCATGTATTATACTTATAGTAATTATATTTAGAACAAAGCATTGTGTTTGATGTGTTTAGGGAGGACATGGACATGTAAGAAACATAACATTTGAGCGTATAACATCTCATGGTGCAAGACGCCCTATCATCATCGACCAATATTATTGTCCCCATGATCATTGCAGCAATGAAGTAAGTGAATGAATGATTTCCTAGTCCCATTCATATATTTTTCCAGCCCCCATGAACATTCTTTCTAATCCTTGTTGCGTGGGTGGGTGCGTATGTTATTGCAGACCTCGGCGGTGGAGATTGACAATGTTGCTTACAGTCAAATAGAAGGGACAACAGACAGAGAGACTGCAGTGCAGCTTGCATGCAGTGAATCAACTCCATGCACGAACATCTTCATGAAAGACATAAATTTGCGATATGAAGAAGATGAAGAGAAGACTTCATCATATTGTTTGAATGCTCAAGGGTTGAGAAATGGAAGAGTTAGTCCCAATGTAACTTGTTTACAACAAGATGATAATTTCTAAATAGGATATATATTGCTTCTTATGACTTTGTAATTTCATTTTTCAAGTTTTGGATTTTTGGTTTAGAAATATATATGAATGATTATATACCTTGTTATTTATAACAAAATATGGAAAATGTCTCCTTTAGTCTTTATAATTTGGAAAAGAATATATGGTGACTTGGTTACCATTTGGTTCAAAAATATCATGTCACTTTTTTTGGATCAATGATTAGGGTAGACATGTAACTAACACATGACATAATTTCATTACTTAAAAATTTTAAAATTAAAAAAAAAATTGCAAAGATTTTTTAAAAATATTTTTTTTATATGTTGAATAACAAAAGTTAGAAAATTTAAAAGAATTATTTATTTTTCTTCTTTCCCTCTTTCTCCTCTCATTCTTTTTCTTTTTTGTCAAGATTCAAAAATAGAGTGAATATATGTGTCAACAATGTATTTGCTTAATAGAGTGAATATATGGATGCAAAAGTAGTGGTATATATGATAAATGAGGGTCATTAAGGATCCTTTAGGACTCGCTTACTTCCATTCACAGATTTTTGAGTGGTATCTCTTTTCGGATTTCGCGCATCCATCGAGAGGGACCATGCACATCCATCGAGAGGGATCATCTCTCAAATAAAAGGCATACACACCAGAAACTGCAGGTATTTTCAGAAGTAGAAGGGCAACTTAAAGGTATACTTGGATTAGATAAAGTTAATTTTCCTTATGTTCGTTTTAAATGAAAATAAAGGAGTAATACTCCTAGTTTATTTTTCTTATTTTGTTATTCACATAGATTTTTGTAGTATGGGAGTGTTTCAATTTTATGACGATAGTAAAAAATATGGTCATAAAATTAAACACCCTATTCTAGGTGCTTTTCTTATTTAAATTTTCAGTTTTAAATTTTACTTTAGTTTATTGTCTCAATATAATAGTAAGGAATATCTGTTTTACTGTAACATCAAAAGTTATGCACGTAAAATGATTTTCCTTACTCTAGGTGCTTCTTCGAAATTTTCTCATGATCATGTAATTTGAAGGTACGGTTTAGGTCCCTCCTTTGTATTTTATTTCGTAATTAGTAAAATTTAATAAGGTAGCTGGATCTTGCGTAAATTTTCAGCATAAAAAAAAAATATGTGTCAACACTGTAGGAGCAAACTAAAAGCTATACATATAACGACCATGTTTATATACATTTATAATATAGAAAAAATAAGAGTATTGAATATTAAAAAAAGAATTCATTTAAGGATATCTACACAATTTTTTTTAATTATTTCATAAACAATATTATTGGATTAAATTTAATTCATAACTGTTATAAATTAATAATGTTAGAATTTTGGGCCCATGAGTAAGTCTGATCAAGTAGTTGTAGGCCCAACCATCCCTAAGCCTAGGCTTTTGGGCCTAACTAAATACGCCTGAAGAATACTGAGCAATTCTAAGACAAATTAGGCCTTCGGCTTTTACCAGAAAAGCCAGTGGCTTTATATTATAGGGTTTTGCAGGAACCACCACGGTTTCCCCCATACTTCGTTGCAAATCAGCGGTGCTATCGGCGGTGGTAAAGGTAAATTTCTCTTTTATTTTGCTTCGTAGAGTTAATTTATTTTCATGATAATTTTGTAGTATCAAATCATGCGTATTTATCGCTTTTGGATTTCATAAAGAGTAATAAAATTCATGCGTATTTCTCTAATTTGTGCTGTTAGGGATTTTGATACTATTTTTCATATTAAATTGGAATTGTTTTTATTGTTTTTATTTTTATATGATTGAGCTTTTCTTAGGTATGTGTAAAACTTTGAATATATTGAACTTTAAAGATTGTCCTTACATTACTTTTTTATTTTATTTTATTAAAATTATTTGAAATCTGGGTTTCTCTTGTTTTAACTGGGAATTTTGTTGTTGTATTATTTCTCTGCAAGAAAAAAAAAGTGGCTTTTGATGATTGTAAAAACCAAAGGGTTAACTTTCTTATTCTGCCATTAATTTCTGTTGCTTTTAGCTGTTCATATATATATTTATATATACTTGTTGTCTTTATTTTTCTGTGACCGGCAGCCATGGCGGCAAATATGTTCGTGGTTCCTCAAACCATAGGTAGTGTCTTGTTGAATAGTATGTTGAACTTAGGAGATTGTCCTTATATTTGATTTTTATTTCAAACTCGTTTTAATCCGGGTTTCTCTTGTTTTAACCTAGGATTTTGTTAATTTTAAGTTTTTACAATGAAAGCAGCAGCTTTTAAGTTAACCTTTCATATGAACAACATAAAGGTTAACTTGCTTATCTCTAATAGTTTATTCTTAGTCTTCTTGCGCCATTGATTTCTATTGCTTCGAACTGTTATATACTTATTAATATCTTCCTTTTGTTTTCTCATCTTTATGCACCAGTAGCTATGGCTGCAAATATGTTTGTGGTTCCTCAGACAAGAGGTACTGTCTTGTGTTGCAAGTGTGGTATTCCAATGGCACCAAATCCTGCCAACATGTGTGTGACATGTTTGCGGTTGGAAGTTGACATCACGGAAGGATTACGAAAGCATGTGATCATTATGTATTGTCCTGAGTGTGAAAGCTACTTGCAGCCCCCTCGTACTTGGATAAAAGCTCAGTTGGAATCAAAGGAACTTTTGACATTTTGTGTGAAACGGCTGGAGAATGATTTGAAAAAGGTTAGGCTAGTAAATGCTGAATTTATTTGGACTGAACCTCATTCTAAGAGAATCAAGGTCAAGCTGAAAGTTCAGAAAGAGGTTCTTAATGGAGCAATTCTGGAGCAATCTTACGTTGTTGAGTATGTTCAACAAGATCACATGTGTGAATCTTGTACAAGGTTTCAGGCCAATCCTGACCAGTGGGTGGCTGCAGTGCAGCTCAGACAGCGTGTTCCACACAGGAGAACTTTCTTTCATCTGGAACAGCTTATTCTGAAGCATGATGCTGCTGTCCATGCCATTAAAATTAAGCAGATGGATCAGGGTATTGATTTTTTCTTTGGTAACAGGAGTCATGCTGTGAAATTTGTCGAATTTTTGGGTAAAGTTGCTCCAACTAAGAGTAGACATGACAAACAGCTTGTTTCTCATGATCCAAAGAATAATAACTACAATTACAAGTACACGTTCTCTGTTGAAATATCCCCCATTTGCCGTGAGGATTTGATTTGTTTGCCTCCAAAAGTTGCTGCTAGTTTGGGGAATCTTGGTCCACTTGTGATCTGCACAAAAGTGACAAACAATATTGCATTGCTGGATCCTTTTACTCTGAGGCAGTGTTTCTTGGACACTGATCAGTATTGGAGGCATTCCTTTAAGTCTCTACTTGGTAGCAGGCAACTGGTGGAATATGATGTTTTTAATGTTGAAGTTGTTTCTCCTGAATATAATGTTGGGGGCTCCAAATATGTTTTAGCAGATATTGAGGTGGCTCGTATAACTGATTATGGAAAGTTGTTTTACATAAGAACACATCTAGGCCATATTTTAAAGCCTGGAGATCGTGCTCTTGGTTATGATCTTTATGGGGCTAACAGTAATGATATGGAACTAGACAAGTATAAAGGACTTGTTCTTCCGGAGGCGATTTTGATAAAGAAGAGCTATGAAGAGAAGCGGCAAAAGAAGCGTGGGAAGCCTCGTTCATGGAAGCTTAAGTCCCTTGATATGGAAGTTGATGATACTAAAGGTAGAGCTTATGAAGAGAAAATGAACTCAGAGTACGAAGAGTTCTTGAGAGATCTGGAAGAGAACCCTGAATTAAGGTTCAACTTATCACTGTACCGCAACAGAGATTACCAGCCATCAGAAATGGCATCAGTGTCTGAAGGGGATGATATGCCTTCTGTTCCTCTGGAAGAGTTGCTTGCTGATCTTGATTTGAGTGAACAGGAAGATGGTGAAGATAGCATGAGGGAATGATTAAAGTTGTCTTTTTCTTGTACTTTTTTTGAGTCTTGCCTTAATATGATGTTTGAGTTATTGCTTTGTGTTCTCAGTTTCTTTTCTTTTTTTTTTTGGTGTGATAAGCATATAAATAGTAGTATCAATTTTGTTACGACCCAGGATCAAACTGGGGACCTTTAAGCGTGTAATCCTACATAAATGTCAAAAAACTGTGCTTTTCTGTTTGTTTGAAGAAGTTATTTGATAATTAACCATACAATATAACAATTCAATAAAACATGGTGAGTTCTTCAATATTTTTGAACATGTAGGTTCAAACATAAGTGGTCTATCTCTTAAATGGTGCCTCTTGGCAGGTAAAATAAGTTCCAAAAGGAACAAGCTGACATGAGTGAATGAAAAGGAAGACAGATTGTAGAAAATTTGGAAGCACTTGCTAATCTAAAGATGATTTGAAGATATAAGCCAAATGATAAGGCTAATTCTGGATATAAATTTGCATGGTTCATTTTGGATTTTGTTGAAATGGGTTGAGAAGAAGAAGCAACCCCAACTCTCATTCAGGACATTGCAAGAACAACAAAGGCTAGCTTACCTACACGTATGCACGCGTGTATGCACACGCTAAATTATTAAAATATTAATTGAATATGAGATCATAAAAGAATATAAAATTTTAATTAAGTTCAAATCAGCATAATTTAGATCTACAGGCTAAGTCTAGATTTGTAGCAGGTTCTATGTTATTAAATATTTATTTTTAACTTTTAAAATGCATTTAAAGTATCAAATATCAAGACAAAAGTTTATAATATTTTAATAATAAAATAGATTGATTTGATTAGAGGAGTTTGAGTCTAAATTTTAGAGGTGTCAATGGACCCAACTCGGCTCGTGGTTGATTGAATAATTAAAAAAATTGGATCGCAGCATAAGGAGGACAGCCAAAATTTCAAAGCTTTGTTCTAAAGCTTTCTCTAAAGTCACCTCAAATCATCTTCCTCACAGTTAAAGCAGTGCAAGTTGCACAAAAATTCAGATGTGTCTTTCTGCTGCTAGGTTGTCAACATGTAGATTTTCAGTCCACACTGATTCACAAAGAAACCATGGTTGCTCATTCCATGTTCAGCGGTCAATGATTTTAGGCTTTTATTTTCTCACTGTTTGGGTGCAGACAAAAAGGGGCAGATGGGGTTTGAAAAATAGTGGTAATACACAAAATCTATTGAGAGTGATTAAAATATGATTCAAGATTTGCATAACTCATTGCATGGATTAAGTTTTGTAAGCCTCCTTTTTCTCTGTGAGTGCTGCCATATCATAGAAATTGGTCCAATAATAGTGGCAAGTGGCAAGTGGCATGCATTTTTTCCTGGATGTGATTATGTTAATGGAGGCCAGGCTTAAAGGGCAAATATGCAAATCATACAACAAATTATTGATTGCAATTGGGAATCAAAGCAACTATAACAAGGTTTCAGAGACTTTCTTTCTTTTTATCTGGACAACTAGACTACTCAAGTGGTCCTCTTTAGATCTTTGTATCATATATGCCATTTTTCTTTTAATTCATTATTGCTTCTTTAATGAGAGGCCCTAATACTTTTTCTTGTACCAGCAGCAAAAAACCTCTCAATTTTCTTTGGAAACAAATATTATCATTAAATTATAGGGTTAGGACCAGTATCAGGTCATATCGGAAATATGGTGAATGAAACTGTACTAAGAATCATTTTGATAAATAAATAAATAAATAAATAAAATTGTTTACCATTTAAAGAAGTAAAAAAAGAAAAAAAAATAGAAAAATCTGTCACAAGAAATGGACTTGCATAGCAGGTCTCAAAAGCAAACTGCAAGAATAAGAAAAAAAAACAAAGGAGCAGAGTTCCATTACATGCGAAACCTATAGCATGCATTAGGCTGCCAATATGACAAATTTTGGTATTCCTATCAACCCATTAGCCTTTGCTTTGCTCTGATATATGCCATCACCATCTAGGACAAAGCTTATCAGCAGAATAAAACATGTTTTAGAAATATGCTATTCCTTTGTTTGTTGTTTGCCATGTGTGGTAGATGTTGGCATACCAACCCATCTTCACAAATGGTGACACAGCAATCAGATTATCCTCCCTTTGAATCTTCACTAATTTTTACTTTCTTGGTAAGAATATGTTATGTCCCATTTCTAAAATGGAAAAAAAGGTACAGTTTAGAGGATGAACATATTGAAAAATTTTAGATCGTAAAGCCAAAAAATGAGAAGATGAATAGGGATATCCATTTTAAAGATGTGATTCGTAATTCCACTAACTGGCGTGTGGTAATGGAAAAATTCAAGCACTGTTAGTTTGGCAGCAAACACACCAAAGAAAGTGATAGTTGTCTTTGTCTGTTTGTAAACATGTTTTCTCCTTTCATTTTTTATATATTTGTTTAGGCAAAGAGAAACCCACCTCCATGCTAAGGTGGCACACGCTCAATGGAACTTCACGCATCCTAATCTTTTCAAGATGTAAGATAATCCTAACCCAACCCCAGAAGCCATTAAACAAAACAAAATCGTAAGTATATCCACTTCGATGTCCTTTTTCTAACATATGAATTTCTTTTTCTTTTTTGTTTGGAATATGCTAAGGTTACTGTTGTTAGTTAACAACACAGAAATGAGAAATGAAAATTTTACTTCTTTCTTTGTTTCTCTCTCCTGCCCAACCTGCCCTTTTTCTCTGTTTCAAGCTGCCCAACCTGCCCTTTGTTGAACACTTTCCCTCTTTCTCAAGCAGCCATTCGTTGTCTCTCTCTCTCTAAAACGCCCTTTTGACTAAATTTCATAAACTGGGTCTTAGTGATTATCAGCTAAAAATCCATTTTTGGATGTGTTTGATTTCTTAAAATCACTTGTTTTGAGCTGTTTTAAGATGGGTTTTTCGGTTTTATGACTACAAGGTCTTGTGGTTTGCTGGCAAAAAAATTATTTTCCCGAGGAATTTTGATGGTTTTAGATCGGTTTTAGAAATATGGGTTTTGGTCATCAGTCTGAAAAAGTTGAGGAGAAAAAATCATCTAGGAAGAAGAAAGATGGAGGAGAAGAAGAAACAGGATGTTGGGTTAAATTAAGGTTTATGGGAAGTTGCATGTCTTCAAGATCAAGGGTTGATAACTCTATGAGTGGAAGAACAGGCACTCATTATGGTAATCTTCTCTTTTCTTTCTCTTATATTTATTTATCTTTTAAAAAAGGAATATTATAAGTTTTATGTGTGAAAAAGTGTTTGCTTTTTTCAATAGGTTGAGGGGCAGGGATATTATCATTTGTTGGGAACATTTAGGAGAAAGAATTGTATTGATATAAATGAAGAACTGGAAAATTTTAAGATTGCATAGCCAAGTTTTTCGTATTAAAGTACTTATCTTAAATTGTAAATAAACAGAGAAGAAAAGATTTGTATTTATACTGCATATAAATTCATCTGAAATTAATAAATTGTTCTCTTTTATGGTTGTTTCATCTTTTTTAAAGGTAAATATATTAGTGATCAAATTTATTTTTTGGAAAATATAATTAGTTTGAGGAAGAGATGGAGCCTCTGCAAAAGTTATTCATTTAATGGTTTTCTCACATGTTATATAAGGTTGGTTAATTAAGCTAACATAATATTTTGGTGGCTATTTTACTATATTTGCATGTTAATGCGTTAATGGTTTTTTTTTGTCCTTTCCATTCGGCACAGGGTAAGTTTTGCTGAATGAGGTTATGAGTTGAAAGCAACTAGTTTTCTACCACTTATTATTTTGGAAAGGCAATACTTATATGATTAGCCTTGAAGCATTGGATGCAATTTTCCAAACATTTAGTGTGTGATAAATGCATCTGTATGACACGGTATCTGATAGTTACTATTTTTGGTATTGTTGCATGACCATTAATTTTACTGCCTTGGTCTTTGTAAAATTCAGCGGAAAGCAAACCTACAAAAGAGAAAAGCAGAGATCAACCAGTCGTTCCAGTGTCTTCTACAACCACTAGTAATGCAGAAAGTGCTTCATCCACACCAAAATTCAGTGAGGAACTGAAAGTCGCTTCACAGCTTCGGAAGTTTACATTTATTGACCTTAAATTAGCAACCAGAAATTTCAGACCTGAGAGTCTTCTTGGTGAGGGTGGGTTTGGTTGTGTCTTCAAAGGTTGGATTGAGGAAAATGGAACTGCTCCTGTGAAACCTGGTACTGGGCTTACTGTTGCTGTCAAAACCCTAAACATTGATGGACTTCAGGGTCACAAAGAATGGCTGGTATGACATCTGAACTTACTTTTTTCCTTTTTCTGAATGATGTTTCTTTCAATCTTATCCATTTAAAATTTCATGTTTTCTCTCATATGTCAGGCTGAAGTGGATTTTCTTGGTAACCTCCTCCATCCGAATTTGGTTAAATTGGTAGGTTACTGCATTGAAGATGATCACAGATTACTGGTATATGAATTTATGCCTCGAGGAAGTTTGGAGAACCACCTTTTCAGAAGTATGTAATCATCTTTGGTTTGTCATATACCTTTAGCATGGTTTATGTGATTGTTTAAGCAAAGTACTGTAGCACTTAAATGGTTCAGTTGAATATGTGGCCAATGGCATTCAAAGGTTGTGTGATTTGGATGCTTTGCTATACATGTCTGATTACTAGGATGTTTTTTAACTTAGGTTAAACAGAGATTCAAGGCTTTATTATTGGAAGGTATTCTCATCAGTTGTTCAAAATTTAGCTTAGAGACTATTATGATGCCTCAAGTGATCCTCTATATCATGTTTTAGTATCATACTTTATTTACCTTTGACATGTATGTTTTGTCCGTGTAAGCTTGTATGCTGATTTGGCACTGAAAAGATTCATCAAATAGTTGGAATTTGGCAGTTAGGGTGCCATATTAAAAGTGATCCTTCTGTGATTATAGCAAGTTCTAGCGTTAGAATTGTCCTTTTCATTTTTATTTGTGTAAAAGAATCTACTGTGTGAAGTAGCCAAGTAAATGTCTGGCAACATAACTTGTATGCTAGCATTAGTTTTTTGTTTGCTGTGTTTCAGCATAGCCTAAGTGACATATTCTTAGAGACTTTGTCCAAGTGACATACCATCTTAATCTTCTCTTACCATTGTCTTACAGTGCTGCACCATCTTATGCTGATCAATGTCCTTTCTCCTTGTTGCCTGAGTTTGTCATACTATGTTGTCTAGATGGTAGTGGAATGACCACTTACGGCGGGAACGAAATATCTGTTGCTTGGGATTATTACTATTGTTAGCATTGTGCCCTTGTGCATTTGCATGTACATTGTTGATGTTTAATTTTCTCTGGTGACAACCATTTTTTACGCAGAAGGGTCCTTGCCACTTCCTTGGTCTATTAGAATGAAAATTGCCCTTGGTGCTGCAAAGGGTCTGGCCTTTCTTCATGAAGAAGCAGAAAGACCAGTGATATATCGTGATTTTAAAACATCTAATATCTTGTTAGATGCGGTAAGTAACTAACACAGAAATATAGCAAGTTCCTTCCCTAATTTTAATCCTTCTTTTTCTAATAGAGTTACCAATTTCAGGATTACAATGCCAAGCTCTCTGATTTTGGACTGGCAAAAGATGGTCCTGAAGGAGATAAAACTCATGTATCTACTCGAGTTATGGGAACATATGGCTATGCTGCACCAGAATATGTAATGACTGGTATGTGGTAGAATCACTTTTTTATTTCTGGATATGATGTTTCATGAACTATTTTCCTTTATCTCCAATTTTCTTTCTGCTCTGCTTTTGGAATTAGCCCTCCACTGATGTGCATTTATTAAAAAGTGTTAACCATTTTATAGAGATTTTGTTTCCTTTTAAGATTGTATCTTTATTACTTAAGTATTTTTTCTATAATGTTTAGACATTTGGAAAGTTCTTTTATCAAGATCTGTGGTTACATAAATCTAATACAGTTATTAATTTAGGACATTTGACGTCAAAGAGCGATGTCTATAGCTTTGGAGTAGTTTTACTTGAAATGTTGACTGGCCGAAGATCCATGGACAAAAACCGACCAAATGGGGAGCACAATCTTGTGGAATGGGCAAGACCACATCTAGGGGACAAGAGAAGGTTCTTCCGAATATTAGACCCTCGCCTTGAAGGCCACTTTTCTATCAAAGGTGCACAGAAAGCTGCCCAGCTGGCTGCCCAATGTCTTAGCCGTGATCCCAAAGCCAGACCTCGGATGAGTGAAGTTGTTGAAACCCTAAAACCTCTACTAAACCTTAAAGATATGGCCAGCTCTTCCTCTTACTTCCAAACTATGCAATCTGATCGTAGGTCCAACTTAAATGCCAAAAATGGAATCAGAACACAGGCAGGATTTGTAGTGAGGAATGGACAACCTATAAGGAGCTTATCTAGTTCAAATGGTCCACAGGCTTCTCCATTTCACCATCCTCACCCTTCACCAAAGCCTAAAGCAAAAGAAGCATAGGTTAAAGTTTCTGTATGTTCATATCTAGAATTTGGTTCCTGTCTGGTGTCCGCTTCCTCAGACTGCATTATCAACAGATAATAGGGGGTGCCTTTGCCATTTCTTTGACAAGGATTGTTTATATTCCGCTGTTTTATTGTACGAGTAGAACTGAACAAGTCATACTGGACGTGCAGCATCATGGTCAGTTCATTGAACTCAAGGAAGCCGGTCTCATTTATTTCTCTCTTTCTTTACTAGCCTATACATTTTATCTGGGATATTCAGGTTACGTTGGAGAATAGAGAATGAAAGTTACTCTGGTAATGGATTAGGTTTATGTCAGCATGCTGATGAAGAGGGGGATACGAAAGCAGTTGGCAGGCTCGAACATCATGTGGTTGAACTAGGGTGATGGTAGGTGAAAGTGAAGGCAATGCTGAGGCTAATTTATGTAACTTTTTGTTTTTCTTCTCTTTTTTTTCCTCTTTGGAATGTGATCACTAAGAGTGCTGCTACCCACTCTTTCACCTCAAAATTACCCTCTTGATTGTTGCTGTTGTACAAATGGATCTCTTTTTAAGTCTTAACATAAGAAGAACTTGTGTAAAAACGTAGGGTGTTGTTGTGACTCCTTTTCTCCATTAGTTGACTCAACAGTTTTTATGTTTCTTAACCTGTTCTGAATTATAAAATTGGTCGTGAACTACAGTAATGGATGGTTCAGTGGCTTTTCCCTTTAACATACTGGATGGAAAATGCTTGGTTGGGTGCATGTGAAATACTCCAAGCATAGAAGAAGACTGAGACAAGAAGTTGGGGTTTAGGGGGAGGTCGTTTTGTGGTGTCCCACTTGAGATTCGAATCAAATCACAAGAGGCAAATGTTGAAGAATGATGGTATCACGTTCACACTCCCATTAATTAGTCCAAAGTTTGTTTGGTGTCACAATCATATAATTATCTTCAACCAACTCTTTCTTTCACTTCCATATAATCATATGGTGCTTGCAAAGACAAGTGATAATTTTTGGTTGAGGAATCCCAAGAAAATTACTTTATTTTTTTTTTACATCACATGGTTTAATTTGACCAAAAATCAGGAATAAAATGGTACACTTATCCTGGCACCCCTGAGTTTCTATTGGTTGCATGAATATACCTTACCATTGATTGGGTTGGCCACACAAGCAATGTTTTAAAAGGAAAACACCCAACTTTGAGTTTTATCATAAATTGTTCGTTTGGCAATCAACAACTAGATAGAGTCCATGGTGACAGTAATTATTCCAATGAAGGAACACTACCCTTACCCTAACACACTTTGATGATGTCCCAAGTAGGGTAGAGTTAGACTAAATTATGTTTTATTTATGTTTCCTTATTTATTGTTTACTTTACTTGCATTACAACTAGATTAAGTTAAGCAATTTTCATATTTGTGGATTGTCATATTTCTATTAGGTCTATATGGGTTATCACTATAAATAATTCCTTTAAGCAATTTTCATATATGTGGATTGTCGTATTTCTATTAGGTCTAGATGGGTTATCACTATAAATAACTCCTTTAAGTTTCATTATAAGGCACCAAGTCACCAGCCAAGCAGCTAACACAAGTACTTCTCTTTTCGAATGCATGTTCCATGTACAACTTTGTGCTTTCTGTTTGGTTCCTGAGAAACCATGGGAAACTTTAGGATTTTGTTTACATTATATTTATAAAGATTTTTTTTTTCTCATTTCTCATTTTTTATTTTTTTAGGTTATGCTTGTTTTCTGCTAAGATAACATGAAGCTTAACAGAGTATGAAAGAAGAAGAGAGAAAGATAGGATCAAAAACATTACTTCATTAAGTTAACATAAGGTTTAAATACCCTGTTTACATGATGAACACTTGTAAATATATATACTTAACAATTGTAAGTGAAGATTACATGCAAACTAACACGTAAAGGGACAGCTCAAGACAAAATTACATTATTAATTATAGTACAACGAAGCAAACTGAAACAAACTAAGAAAATAAACTTAGTTAAGAGTAAACCACTTGCTGCATGCATGTAAGTATTATTCCTCAACATTTTCCATGCAACTTTTCTTTTCTGCTTGGTTCCTGAGAGAGAAACCATAGGGACGTCTGAGACTCTTGCAATGCAGTAGTTTCTAACGAATTCTTTATTATTATTATTTGTATATATTAACAATAAATTCTTTTTTTTTTTCTGTTTTTTGACTGTATCACTTGGGAAACGTCGTATTTTTCCCAAAAATATACAAGAAAACAAAAGAGAGTCAGGCTTTATTTATGTCTTGTTTTTGTTGTCTTGAGTTTCTTTGGAGTCAAGTTTTGTTAACTGTTTTATTCACGGGACATTTTAAAATATAACCCTTAAAGATATAATATTTTCAACAATAACCCTTTTTATAATTTTAACTATTTTTAATTTAATTGGACAAAATTATCTTTAATGATGTTACATGTCATATTGAAAAAATGTTATTGTTACTAAAGATGGCAAAGAGTACCCATTACAAAGCACCTGACCCGATTTTATAGGGTTAAGGTACCTTATAATCAGGTTCGGGTAGTAATTTTATTACTCATATTGGGTTTTGATATCACCTCTTGGTTATCCGATACCCGAATTTCATTATTTTTTTTAATTTTATGTAATTAATTACAAATCTATATTATTAATTAAATTAATTTATGAAATTATGATTATTAATTAATTTGTAATATCTTTTAATACATATACTCCATATATTGAGTTAATTTAAAAAGAATATAATTACTATAATATATATATACTTTTAGTGTATATACTTTAATTATATAAACATATTTACTTTCTATTTTATATTAATGTTATAAAAATTAGGGGCATTTTTAAAAATAACCCTTAAAGATAAAATGTTTTAAAAAATAATCCTCTTTATGATTTTAACTATTTTTAACCAAGTTGGACAAAATTGCCCTTAATGAAATTACACGTTATGATGTTACACGTCATGTACAGAAACATATGACATGCCATGATTAGGTTATTACACGTCATGTACAAAAACATATTACACGCTATGGTTAAAAAAGGTTGTTACACGCCATGTTGAAAAAAAAAATACTTTTGTTATTCGTCATGTTGAAAAAATATTATTGTTACACGTCATATTCAAAAACATTTTGTTAGACTTTAATGTCTAAAATGTTATTGTTACTTACGAACCAAAACTTCAAATCCTCTCAACTCTCTTCATTTCTTTTTTATTTTATTTTATAATTTGGCACCGATTAAAGTGTTTCTAACATATTTTCATAAATCAAAACATAAATTTTCTTATCTAAAACACCTATTTCAACTAAAAATAAAATAAAAATTTCTTTGAAAACCTAGGTTTATAAATTTCAATTTTTTGAGTTTATTGGTGTCTAGGTCCCGAATTGATTCAATTAAAAGCTATTTCAAACATCTGTGATCATTTCTACTTTTTTAGTTTTACCCAAAATACCTAAAAATCAAATTTTCCAAATAGCCACCTACTCAAACACATCAAAACCATTGCTTGGTGTCTTGAAAGCGCAAGAAAGAGAAGTATAAAAATGCGAGAGAGAGAAATCGAAAGTATAGAAGATGAATGCTGAAGAGAGAAATCGATAAAATTTGAGAGACTAGGATAGTGAGAGAGAAATCAGAAACACAAATGGGAAAAAATTGTGATGAATGGTTTAATTTATTTAAAATAATTTTAAGGGCATTTTTGTCAAATCATGGCTAAATATGGCTAAAAACAGTTAAACTTATTTTGATGGTTATTTTTAAAATGTCCTTATCAAGAAAGACTATTCCTCATAATTTCCTCTAAAAATTATAGCTTATAAAATTATTAATTGTAATATATATATATGTAGTTTTGTTTATATAAACTTATAAAATATATACTTAAAAAGAAGTTGTGAGATTAAAACAGTTTTAGAACATAGTTTTTTTTTAATTTCATGTAATTAATAATAAACCCATATAGTTAATTAAACTTGTAATGTTGTTTAAGTTGTTATTTGGATATTTGTTTTTAGTTATTTAAGTTGATATTTGATATTTTTATTTTTTATTATTTAAATTTAAATTTTATTGTTTGTGTGCTTTTATACATTTAATTATTAGTGAATTATATGGAATATGGATGTAAATATTATTATATATAAATACATGTACAAATTCGGCTTCAGGTAATTAGGTATCCATGAAGAGCATTTTAATATTTTTTTACATAATTGGGTTTTAAAATAGGTTCGGGTAATTATCGAGTATTGTGTATGTATTAAGGTTAGAGTTATGGTAGTAAATTTAAAAAATATTCAAGTAATTATAGGGTTCGGGTATTCCATTTACTAATCAAGTTCGAGTTTGAGTATCTCAAAATTAATAGGTACCTTACCTTTTAACATATCTAATTGTTATATGTCATATACAAAAACATGTTACATGCCATGGATAAAAAAAATTGTTGCACGTCAAGTTGAAAAAAATATTATTATTACACGCTATATATAAAAATATATTACACGTTATGGTTAAAAAAATTTATTACACGTCATGTTGAAAAAAAAAATATCGTTGTTACACGCCATTTACAAAAAAAAAATATTACACGTCATGTTAAAAAAAATATTGTTGTTACGCGCCATGTTAAAAAAAAATGTTATTGTTACACGTCATGTACAAAAACATGTTACATGCTATGACTCAAAATGATTGTTACACGCCATGTTAAAAAAAAAATATTTTTACACGCTATGTATAAAAACATGCTATATGTTATGGTTAAAAAAAAGTTGTTACACATCACGTTGAAAAAAAAATGTTATTATATGTAATGTACAAAAATATGTTACACGTCATGTTGAAAAAAATGTTGTTGTTACACGCCATATTGAAAAAATGTTATTGTTACATGCCATATTTAAAAAAAAATTGTTATATTTTAATATCTAAAATGTTATTGTTACTTATGAACCAAAATTTCAAATCCTCTCAATTCTCTTCATTTCTTTTTTTTTTTTTTGACAATTTGGTATCGATTAAAGTATTTCTAACATATTTTTATAAATCAAAACACAAATTTTCTTATTTAAAATACTTATTTTAACTAAAAATCGAAAAAAATTCCCTTTGAAACTTTAGGTTTATAAATTTCAAATTCTTGAGTTTATTGATATCTAAGTCTTGAATTTATCCAATTAAAAGCTATTTCAAACATTTGTAATCATTTTTACCATTTTAGTTTCATTCAAAATACTTAAAAATCAAATTCTCCAAATAGCTACCCATGTAAGCATATCAAAACTATCACTTGGCATCTTTAAAAGCACGAAAGAGAGAAACTGGGAACACAACAAACAAATGTTGTAAGGAGAAATCGATAGAATTAAAGAGCGTTGGATGATGAGAGAGAGAAATTGGAAGCACAAATGAGGAAAAATTATGATAAATGGTTTAATTTATTTGAAATAGTTTTACAAGTATTTTTATCAAGTTATAATTAAATATAATTAAAAATAATTAAATTGATTTTAATGGTTATTTTTGAAATACCTTATCAGGAGGTTATTCCTTTCAATTCTCACTTTATTTATTTTATTTCACTAATAGTATGTTTGGTTGGGGGAATGATTAAGACATTCCCTCTTTATTCCTAAGGAAATTTTGTTTTTTTATTTGGTTGTGAAATAGCTCAAGGAATAGTCATTCCTGTAGAATGGCTATTCTCCAAATCCTTTAAAACTAAGGAATAGCTAATACCATCCTCCTCATGGTATTAGCTATTTCATGATTGATGAATAAACTTAAAATATAATAAAGATCAAAATAACCCTTACAAGTTTGAAAAATTACAACTCTATTTGTATAAAATATTATTTTCTCTCTCTCCTCCTTCCCCTTGATTCCAACTTCTAATAAAATATTAATATTTTAAAATATTAAAAATTAAATTATAAATAAAATATTAATATTTAAATTATCAATTACTAATATTTAAAATAATTATAAATTATTACTATTTAAAAATAAAATAAATTAAAAATAAATAGGCATACTAACATTTAAATTATATATAAAATATTAATAATTAAATCATCAATTATTAATATTTTACATAAATGATCAATTATTAATATTTAAAAATAAAATAAAATAAAAAATTAAACATCATAATATTTAAATTAAATAAATATTAATAATTAAATTTTCTATTATTTATATTTTAAATAAATAATCAATTATTAATATTTAAAAATAAAATAAAATAATTGATCATAATAATATTTAAATTAAATAAATATTAATATTTAAATGATCAATTATTAATATGTTAAATAAATTATAAATTATTAGTATTTAAAATAAAATAGAATAAAAAATGATAATAATAATATTTAAATTAAATAAAATATTAATATTTTAAATATTAATGATTAAATTATAAATAAAATATCAATATTTAAATGATCAATTATTAATATTTAAAAATAAAAAAAATAAAAATAAAAATAAATTGATCATAATAATACTTAAATTAAATAAAATATTAATATTTTAAATATTAATGATTAAATTTAATATTTAAATGATCAATTATTAATATTTAAATATAAAATGATATAAAGAATTGATCATCATAATATTTAAATTAAATAAAATATTAATATTTTAAAATATTAATGATTAAATTATAAATAAAATATTAATATTTAAATGATCAATTATGAATATTTTAAATAAATTATAAATTATTTAATATTTAAAATAAAATAGAAAAAATGATAATAATAATATTTAAATTAAATAAAATATTAATATTTTAAATATTAATGATTAAATTATAAATAAAATATCAATATTTAAATTATCAATTATTAATATTTAAAAATAAAATAAAATAAAAATAAATTGATCATAATAATACTTAAATTAAATAAAATATTAATATTTTAAATATTGATGATTAAATTTAATATTTAAATTATCAATTTTTAATATTTAAATATAAAATGAAATAAAAAATTAATCATAATAATATTTAAATTAAATGAAATGTTAATATTTTAAAATATTAAAGATTAAATTATAAATAAAATATTAATATTTAAATTATCAATTATTAATATTTTGAATAAATACTAATTATTAATATTATAAGCAAATTATCAATTATTAATATTAAAAAATAAAAATAAAATATTAATGATTAAATTATAAATAAGATGTTAATATTTAAATTATAAATTATTCATATTTTAATTAAATTATAAATTATTCATATTTAAAAAATCAAATAAAAATAAATAATTATATATAATAAAATTTTTTTATTTTTTTATTTTTTATTCTCGGTTTATTCTATTTTCAAATAATAATTATTTTATTCAATTTCTACGTATTCAGCCAACCCAAGCTAACTTAAGTACTTCTTGCTTCCCAGGATTGAAAAGTTGCAATTTCTTAAGCCAAATAATTGTGTCAGGCATGATTCTCTGGGTTCCATTTTTCTTTCCCAACAAGCAAATTACTGATTTTTGGATCAAGCCACTTTTGTTACATAAACTGTTTGTTTCTTTCAAGAGAAGAGTTAATTTCTCCCTTTTATGTATAGTTATCAATGTCTACTTGCAGGATTGAAGTGTGGGTCAATCATTGGGATGGTTTCAAGTGGATCAATCGACTGTGGCTGTCAAGGACCACTTTGGAAAGTTTGATGAGGTGCTTGAGCCTGGATGTTACTGCTTGCCCTGGTGTCTTGGCTACAAGATAGCTGGTGTTTTAGACTGAATTTGGACTGTGCTTCTTGTATATTCCATGATCCGGAGCTTTTTGCCATCTTCACTTGTTCTTTTCAATGTTTCTTGAAATTCCATTGCTATGTAGATTTCTTTCGATGCCCACCATTTTGATTTTTCCTTTCTTGAATTTGATTTATTATACTGCCTCAGGACAATGTCTTTGTCAATGTGGTTGCATCTGTTCAATATCGTGCCCTGGCAGACAAAGCGGCTGACGCTTTCTATAAGCTCTCACACACCAAAGGACAAATCCAATCCTATGTTTTTGATGGTAAGCTTAATGTTTCAAATTATAGTTCGAATTAATTAAGGTGTACTCAATTGTCAAGTGATTTTATGAACAGTATACTAGTTTTAGCCTTTTGGGCAACAACAATTTTTGTAAACATGTTGATCTAACAACTAACACTGTATATTTTCAGTTATCAGGGCAAGTGTGCCAAACTGAACTTGGATGCCGTCTTTGAACAGAAGAATTCTATTGTAAAAGCTGTGGAAGAGGAGCTTGAGAAGGTAATATATTAGTTTGATCAGTAATGAACATAATGATCCATTACACCTATTAGTACAAACACTGTTCATTGTTCCTTCTTCCTTTTGCAGGCCACGTCTGCCTACGGTTATGAAATAATACAGACACTAATTGTGGATATAGAGCCTGATGTTAAAGTGATGAAAGCAATGACTGAGATAAATGCAGGTAATACTAATGCTCCCTTGAATGAAATTTATATGCTGGAGGGTTGAACCATATGTCATCGAAAGTGGTCTGATTTCTGTCTACTTTTTTTTTTTTGGAAATTTCATTTGAATTGAAGAAAGGGAGAACCTGAGTTCACGACTTACAACAATTTTGCAAGGTTATGCCCCAATAACCAGGGGTATACCATTACAAAATTCTTTCATTGTCGAGTTCCCTGTACGCTTTCAGAAAGGAAACCACCCTAAACACCCCCAACGAAAACAGCCAACCCCACTGACATCTGGTTAGCCACTTGCACCCAAAAAGCACCCTCATACAATGAACAAAATGAAAAGATAACCCTTAACAGTAAAACAGTCCCCTGCATCAACAGACACCACAATAATCATGCGAAGAGAGACCAACCAATAGCACTACCATTACCCATTAACCGCGTAGGGACGCCCCATCTTGAGCAACGCCATCATAATCATCCCTGCAAGAGGAGCAGACCTCAAACTCGTGGTTCACATTTCATTTGCAGCTGATTGCCATATCTCTTGTTCTCTCTTCTCTGTTTGGTTCATCCACCCATATATTGAGCAGATCAATCTCCCTACCTATTCCAGATTTTGCAAGGTTATCAGCGTGCTGGTTGGCCTCCCTTCTTACATGCTTGATTGCCCAATTTGCTGTCCTTTTTAGTGCTTCAATATTGAGCACCCATTTCCTTAACCTTCATGGAGCTGATTTTGGCTCCTGCACCCATTTCACGCCGTTCAGTGAGTTGCTCTCCACTAACAGCTTGCGAGAATCGCACCACTGGGATGCTAAGAACATCACAAAAGCTGGCTTCCAGGCTAGCTAGAAATTCAGCTAGACTTGAGTCCCCCACCCCTATGGACTTCGAAAACATCGTTCTAATTTCTCCCTTGGAATTCCTTAGTAACGCACCAATTCAAGCTTCATTCGTGCTTCCACTTGTAGCCCCATCGACGTTAAATTTCATAGTTCTATCAGTAGGTTTTTCCCACTCAGTTACTGGTCTGGCCTTCTTGACATTTTTTATAGCAACTCTGATACTTGGTTCAACAAATGTGTCTAAAATCCTCCCATACTCCCTTGGCCACTTGGCTTTAGCCCATGTAGCCACACGCAGTTTGATCAACTCATACAGCTGGTCATGACCCCATGGTTTGCCCTCAAACACAACATCATTTCTAGCTAGCCATAGTGACCAAACCATAGCGTACATTGCCATTTTCCAAACTTGAATTTCTCCTTCCTTTGTGACCACCTCATTCCAAGCACTAAATAACGTAGCCATGTCATTGGGTTGCACCCAAATAATGTTCCAATCCCTACACCACCTCATCCAAATATACCATGATTCAAAACAGTTTAAAAAAAGGTGATTAATTGTTTCAGGAACCTGGTGGCAAAGGGGGCAAAATGCTGCACTGTTTCTCATCAATCCCCGTCTCGCAAGTTCGTCCTTGACAGCCACTCTCCCTTGGAGTAGCTACCACATAAACACTTCGATTTTAAGAGGAACAAGATTAGCCCATATGTTTTTCTATATGCAGATTTCTGTCTACGTAAGCCTTGTTTCTTATTAATGAATAGTATACGATTGAATTCCATAATGTATCAATGTGTTTATTGCTTTTTGGTGAAAGTACATGCGTTATCCCATAGTACGAGTATTGATTCTTTTTTCCCTTAACTGTCACAACAGCTGCTAGATTGAGGGTGGCGGCAAATGAAAAGGCTGAAGCAGAGAAAATATAGCAGATCAAACGAGCTGAAGGAGATGCAGAGTCAAAGTACTTGTCAGGACTTGGCATAGCTCGTCAGCGCCAGGCAATTGTGGATGGACTGAGGGATAGCGTGCTTGCCTTTTCTGAGAATGTTCCAGGAACAACAGCCAAAGATGTCATGGATATGATGCTGGGGACTCAATACTTGGACACCATGAAGGAGGTTGGTGCATCTTCAAAGTCTTCTTCTGTTTCCAATCCACATGGACCTGGTGCAGTCCAGGACATATCATCACGGATTCGAGAGGGGCTTCTCTTCAGGCCCATGCTACTCGGCACTAGAGGGAACATAGGCTTTTGATTCATTGACTTGGTAAAATGTTTGGTCTCTAGTAAATAGATCGGTAGCTAAAATTGAGACAATGATCACAGGTTTCTTTCATGTGATGACTAGGAACTGGGTTGTTGGTAAGCAAAACATAGAATATTGTGGCATATAATTGCAAGCAACAGTTTAGGTTAAAGTGTAATCTTCTTTGCAATTTCCACCCTCTCTCTCTTTCTTCCTTGTCCTTGTGTTTGAAGAAAGCCATTATGTATTTGTTTATGAAATCTGATTTACCTTAAGAGCTAAAATTTAATTGGTGTCTATTTTTTCCCTGTTCAAATGGACAAATTTATATGTTAAATAAATGAGAAAAAAAGATTGCGTGAAACCCAATGTTTCGATGTGATAAGAACTTACTAAAAATACAAAAGGATGTCATCATTAGCAAAGAGTTATATACATTGATTCCCTCTTCGTTTTTTGTTTTTGGGTTGATACTAAGTATATCAACATCCATTGACAAGTGCATATACTCACTAATTAATCCAATTATTGACTTTTATGTATCCAAAGCATTATAATAAGTGGCGGCAAATGGTATTACATTAAATAAGAAGTCATTGTCTGCTGACTTTCATTGGTTGGAAACTTGATAAATAAAATCGATGAATCTTAATATAGGATTTTTTTAAAAAAAAAAACAAAATTAAAATAAGAATTTAGTGAATTGCATTCTTTAAAGAAATACGGTTAGCAGATTTATCCGGCTGTATCTATGCCATTATTTATATCATCCTTGTTTTCCTTTCCCTTCAAGCTACCCCTGGTGGTATGTTCTCTCTTTCTCTCTCTCTTTCTTTGTGTATGGGTGCTTCAGCATATGTGCTTGTATGTGCAGTGCCGGCGCCCTTGTTGCCTTTTTTTTTTTTTTTTTTGTGTGTGTGTGTGTGATTAATTGACAATAATTTCAAATTCTGAAGTCTGGAATGTGTTTCTGCTGAATCAAGTCATGGCCCAGTGCCCAAGTCTAATTGTTTCATTTTAGGCCGAATTTAATCTAATGTTTATCTTGCCATTTTTGCCAAAAGAAGCTGAAGGATGCTCGATCTTTGTCAGAAGCTTTTGGCAGCATTTGGCTTTAGGATGCTTATCTTCTAAAGAGCTTTTATCTCTCTCAGTTCTTGCATTAATGCTGGGTTACTCTTTGGTGTTAATACTTCACTATAATCTCTTCCTTGTAAGTCTAACCACATAGAATTTGCATCTGGTGACCTATCTTCAAGATTGGTTGTTGGTCCAGCAAATAAACCTTTGATTTCAATCAATATAAACTAGCCTATAAATCTGGCTGCAGACAACTTCATAGCCAAACCAACAGGGAACTTTTTTCTCTCCTGGTGCTCAGATGACGGGGTCGCAAACTTGAGAATGCTGCTACATGAATTATGTGGATTTTATACCAGAAATATGTTTTCTGTCTATATATTTCTTTGTTTCTGTTCTGATGGTTTCTTATTTTCTTCCTTTCTTTTTATGTTGTTTCTCCATAGGAAAAGATCATATAGAATAGCTAAAAGATATAAAACGGATGGGCAACCTATTTTGCTGTGTACAAGTTGACCAATCAACAGTTGCTATCAAGGAAAGGTTTGGGAAGTTTGATGAAGTTCTTCAACCAGGATGCCATTGTTTACCTTGGTGTCTCGGAAGCCAGCTTGCCGGCCATCTCACACTCCGGTTGCAGCAGCTAGATGTGCGTTGTGAGACCAAGACAAAGGTTTGTTTCTTGTTAAACTAAGCAGACAAATTCCTTCCAAGCCGGCCAGCCTACCTCTTGGCTTACATGATGTTATCAATTTCCTGACTAGATAAAATACCACTATGTAACTTGTCCATATCATTCGATTTTGATTCACAATGGCTCCTGCAGGACAATGTTTTTGTTAACGTTGTTGCATCAGTACAATATCGTTCCCTGGCAGAGAAGGCGAATGATGCTTTCTACAAACTTAGCAACCCCAGGACACAAATTCAAGCCTATGTTTTTGATGGTATAATCAAAACCTTGATATAACTAGTTTGTTGCCGAATGGTGCCAAGAAACTAAACTTCAATTTTCCTCTTTCTTTTGTTGATCTTTAGTTATCAGGGCAAGCGTTCCAAAGCTTGATTTGGATGATGCTTTTGAGCAAAAGAATGATATTGCTAAAGCAGTTGAAGATGAGCTTGAAAAGGTGAAAGCATTTACTTCTGTTAATACCGGCTATGAATTCTTGATGTCCATATCAACTTTATTGATAAGCACTTTGATTTATTGTGATTGATAGGCTATGTCCGCTTACGGGTACGAGATTGTCCAGACCCTCATTGTTGATATAGAACCGGATGAACATGTGAAAAGGGCCATGAATGAAATTAATGCTGGTGAGTTATTGTCCGCAATTTGGTCTTTCAATCAACTTAAGCAAATTATAATGATAGAACTTTTACTGTGACGTGTTGTTGTTTCATTTGGTGTTTGTTATTCCTAACTTTTCACAGCTGCAAGGATGAGAGTTGCAGCAAACGAGAAAGCAGAGGCCGAGAAGATTATACAGATTAAGAGGGCAGAGGGAGAGGCAGAATCCAAGTATCTATCAGGAGTTGGCATTGCCAGGCAGCGCCAGGCAATTGTTGATGGCCTAAGGGACAGTGTGCTTGGTTTCTCGGTCAATGTGCCTGGGACTACTGCTAAGGATGTTTTAGACATGGTCCTCATTACCCAGTATTTTGATACCATGAAGGAAATTGGTGCTGCCTCTAAATCTTCATCAGTGTTTATCCCACACGGACCTGGCGCAGTTCGAGACATTGCAACCCAGATCCGAGATGGGTTGCTTCAGGCATCTCACCATCATGAATAAAAAGCCTTATATGCGTGAGTTTTATAAGCAACAAGCTACCGTTATGTTAAAATTACGCCAATACCTATAGGTCATCTAACTGATAGCCAAGCTTTACTGGCTATCCTTGGGCGTTTTGAGTGAAATCTGTACCCAGTTCCTCTGTTTAGAAATATAAATGTAATTGCTGTTTGTAAGGTAATTTGTAAAATCAACTACGGGGATAGATATATGGGTCACATTCTTTGTTTTTCTTTTCTTAACCCCATTTCATGAAATATTATCAAGAGAAACTGCATGGTGCTCACAATACTACGTACTGAAAAGACTTTAACGGGGTGGAAGGGAAAGCTAGAGAAAACCAAACAAAGGGAGCCAGACAATCTGGAGCAAATTTGGAAACTCAAACATCAGGTACTCCATGAGTTAAACAGGGGATGATTAAAAAAGTAACCACATAGTTTAAACCACTATGCCACTTCTATTTCTTTTTCCTTTTATTTTTACAACGAAAAACCGCTGACATAAAGAGTAGACTGCAACACCATGAAAGTCAGTGTGAACAGACTACACTGCAAAATTCTAAGCCTACCATGCTCTTCCAAAATGAGCTATAAAGCTCAAGGCTTCAGTGCCAAAGCAAGTCCGACCTTGGCACTCTTGTCAATGGACTTGGTATCTACCTCTCCAGAAATGGTAAAGAGAGATCTAGGGCGCCACTCGTGCTGGATGAGAGCACTTGCCTTACCAGCATTGTTCACCCGTGCCTTAACCATGGTCAATGGATCCAATGCATGTTGTGTCCCGACAGTGATGGTATTCTCATTAGTTGAGAAGCAATGGGTCACCTCAGCACCAACGGCAGTGTTAGTCAAGGGATTCACTATATGATAGTAGGATGCATTAAGAGAGTCACCCTTTTCATTCCTGCATCAATAAATAAGAATAATATTAATAGCTGAAGCATATATACTGGTACAAATGAGGCACCTACAGACAGTTACACAGAACATTTTACATACAGAGCCACTGAAGCAATGAGATCTACATTGGAGAAGCTCAATCCAGCATTGCATTTGGTGAAGTTCCCAGTCTTTGTGTCAAATGAGAAATCCGTACCAAGTGCAAGAACATTAGTTCCAAAAACACCTGAGAAGTTAACTATTGGATTTGCAGTCAATCCAATGCTTGAGCTTATCCCAGCATAGTCATGCAAATACTGGAGTTCCACCTGGTAGATAATCACAAACAGAAAGATAATAGCATTGGTCATCACCATCATGAAACATTTTAAGTAACACAGGTTCCATAACCATGCTAGAGGCAGTTATCACATGTTCTACAGCTTCAAAGCAAAACCAAGATATTGGAAGTTTCTGAGGCTATAAATTGATATTTGAAGACAGCATCGTCTAACCTTGCCAGACCTCTGATCAGGGACTCTGAAGCTAAAGATTGTCTTCAGGCCGGGTGCAGGTTCATCAACTGTTATGGTGGTAAAGAGCTGACAAATGAACACTAGTTTAGTAAAATGTGTAATGTTCATCAAAAGAGCCTATAAAAGATAGCAGCCACATAAATTCAATGGCAAAGGACATTATGGGGGGAAAAGTGAACTACAAAGTCAACCAAAGCAATCTTTCAACAGGAGAGCATTCCCTCCAAAGAGTTCAGATGTCAAAAGTACATAATGCTCCTCTGTATTCTATATAATTTTATCAGGTACATAATGCTCCTCTAATATGGTATTCTATATAATTTTATCAAGCACATTCCCCTAGTTAAAGCAGAGGTTTGGAATGAAGAAGGGATGAGCCATAACAACTAATGTTCTTAAAAAATATTTTTGATAAAGGCCAAACAGCTGAAGCATATCCAATAAAAGCAAATAACATTAGATCTCACTTGCAAAAAGAAAATGACCAAGCACTCAAACTTATACATCAATAAACTAGAAATCAACAAAAGAATAGATGAAATACTTACATTGGAGCTAGTGTCCACTTTGATATCAGTTGTGACATTCCTATTCTTCAGCTGGGTGTTAACATCAGCCACAAAGAGATCGCCTTTCTTTGTTCCAGCAGAGGTAATTGCCTAAAATAAAGGAAAAGAGAAGATAAACCACCCACAATGCCAAAGAATCCATTAAAGTCCTTGTAGCAGATGGAGAAGTGAACATCTTACATGATGCATTACAGTAAAAAGAATAAGATAACCATGCTAAAATTATCAAAATATAATCCTTCAATATTTTGAGCATTAAAAAATAACAGCCAGAAATGCACTGAAATCAGCTACTATAACAACTTACAAACTTAAAAAGTCCCAAAAAAAGTAAAATATATATCTTTGAAGAACAAATCTGACAATATAATTGAAGTCAGCTTTAATTAACATTCTTTCATCTTATGAACAAGACTCTACACTAACAGATAAACAAATTCTAAAAAAAATGTAAAAATCAGCACTTGTTAACTACAAGAAATAACACATGCATTCGATAAGGCTGAAAAAACCCAAAAAGAAACCCAAAAAAAAAAAAAGAAAAAGATAATGTCACAAAACTCAAAACTTTGGTTCACCAAAGTAAAGCATCCGCAATTAATTCTTTAATACAAAAGCAAAATTTTGAGCAAAAACAAAATCGACCCAGAAATGAAAACAAAAACTTGAACCAACAAGCCAAAAAAAAAAAAAAACTTACAACTCCAGTTGGAGAGAAGGTGGTCAGAGTGAACTTTTGGTCAGTCTGATAATCCTTGTAAAGAAGATCTGTAAAGTCCCAAAATATTGACAAAGAGAAAACAGCTTTAAAATTAAATTACAATATGTATAAAAATTGGTATTTCTTAGTTCAAAAATTGTACTTTTATACCTCTGGCTTTCTTGCCGATATCAGTGTAGAGACCTGGACCCTTACCCATGATTTTTCCTTTTTGGAAATAAAATTTTCAGAAAGAATGTGATAGAAAAACAGGGAAGAGAGCAGGAAAGTACAGGTGGAGAAATAAATAGGAGGAGCCCAAAACCCTAATTTCACCATCCTTTTTCGGGATTGGGGGTTTTGGTTAAATATTATTTTATTGTAGGAAAAAAAGGTGGGCCGTTGGATGTTGGAGGTGAGTCGGTTTCTTGATGTCTTCACCGTTGATTCCTGATTGACCAACAAGAAATGGACTTTTCTCTATTATTTATAATTACTATTATCATAATAATGAAATGTTTATGTAAATTATTAATATTATTAAGACAAAGCTTTTAGTGTTTTTGGGTTTTAGGATTATTAAATAAAATGGTTGAAGAATATTGGGATGTCTATAGTATTTTCGACAAAAATATAAATACGAGCTTTAGAAATTAGAAATTGTGAAACAGAAAGGAATTGATGTAAAATGTTGCCACTGAAAAAGTTAATTATATGAAAATGACGTCACATCTTTGGAACTATTCTAATTGCCCATTGATTATGTCACAATTTTACACCAATAAACTTCATACCAGTTACCCCTTAATTAACAAATATAAGTTTTATGACAAATTAACAACTTTAGTCAATTCTTTTATTTTATTTTTTTAACCATAATGTTTTAGAAAAACTTTTCACGTATTTAAGAAAATTTAAATATATTTTTATTTTTTAATTACGTTCATTCAAATTTTTTATTTTGAGTCTAATAAAACTGTATAACTAATGATTGACTAATAAATAACAACTATTAATAAAGATACCACTTGTCTTTTTATATTTATATGATGTTGAAGTACATAGTAAAAAATGTTATTATTATGACACATTAGCTTACCATATCCCTATCCACTATTACATGTCCACATGCTATGTTAGTACTAAATGCTATAAAATAGTAAGTAGTATTTTAATTAACAACAATAGTCAATCGTTAATCATAAGAATTTATTTTACTAAAAATAAAAATGATCAAAATACCTTAACAATCCTTGTATTCATGCATTTTCTTCATTTTAATCTATCTACTTAAAATCATAACAATTTAATCCCTTAATTTTGAAATTGTTTCAATTTAATTTTTTTAACATTTTTCTTTCGAAATTACCATTCACAAAACTGATGTCATTATTGACATGACGTTGACATGGCACTGCTTGATGATGTGGCATATGAGATATATTGGAAATGTTGACACGATAGTGCCATATCACTTTGATTTGCTGATATGGCAATGCTATGTGGCATTGACATATTGATGTAGATATGCCATGTAACATGTTAGGAAGGGCACCATGTGTATTTCATGCCACATGGTATGTTCAAAAGGTGACATGTGGCATCACAAGAGAGCAACACGTTTTTCTTCTTTGTTTTCTCTAAACAAGCACAACAAGCTTCTTACCGCCAACTTTAAGCCTTTACCTTTGATTATATATTGCTTTTGTTTAATTTTTTCTTTTTCTTTATTCTTTTTTTTCTTGTTTTTCTCCTTTTTTTTCTTTCTCTCTCCTCTCACCTTCTCCCTTAAGGACTGATCACCAGTTATCGGATGTTGTTGCCGATTGTCAGTCGACGATCACCAATCACTGTCATGGCATGGCATGTGCGGTGACCATCGACTAACAATTGATGACCGACGTCTGGTCACTAACAACCGGCGGTCGGTGACGACATTTGATGATTGGCTATTGATTCCTAAAGAAGAAAGTGAGATGAGAGAGAGAAAAAAAAAAGAAAAAAGAAAAAGAGGAAAGAAAAGAAGAAAAGAAACAAAAGCAGTATATAAACAAAGGTAAGGGTTTAGAGTAGTAGGTGGTAAGGAGCTTGTTGTGCAAGCACATAATATTTTTAGGAAAAACAAGAAAGAAACACGTATAACTCTCTTGTCATGCCATATGTCACCTTTGGACATGCCATGTGGCATGACATGGATAGGTGTTGAAGGAGAATGCGACACGTGGTGCCTTCCCTGACATGCCACATGGCATATCTACATTATTATGTTAGTGCCACGTGGCATTTCCACATCAACATATCAAAGTGATATGGCACTATCACGTTAGCATTTCCAATCCACCTCACATGCTATGTCAGCAAGCGGTGCCATGCCAGCGCCACGTTAGTAATGATATCAGCTTTGTAAAGGGTAATTTCGAAAGGAAAATGTTAGATGAACTAAATTGAAATAATTTTCAAAATTAAGAGATTAAGTTGTTGCGATTTTGAATTGAAGGACTAAAGTGAAGAAAATGTATGAGTATAGGGACTGTTGAGGTATTTTGACAAAATAAAAGTATAAGTGCTTAATTGAAAGTAACAAAAGAATAAAGGTTTATCTTAATTTTTTTAAATAATTTAAGAAATTATTTAGATATTATACATTCTTTTTTATCATGATTGAGTCATCCACTCTATGTTATTTTATAATAACATTTGTAATATTAGATTTTTTTTTTCTAAATTTCATATTGTTAGGTAACATTTCTTGAAAATGTTTGTTTTCGGGAAAAATTGATATTATTATTGAATTAAAAGTATGCAAGTAGTGTAGGACTAGGAAGTTGATTTCTGGTATAAATGAAATTAACCATTTGTTTATATAAGTAATATTTATGAATTGGTTTGGATATATTTATCATAATATATAGATATATATTTAAAGTATTCAATCACTATTAATGTGATGATTTATCAAGTGATTTTGATAAATATGAATGCATTAGATGTTAAATTCAGAAACAGAGAACTAAGCCCAAAATTTGGTATTACAGGGCGTGTAGATTGCGAGACATGCATGGTAGTTGTTCGATGAATATATTCTGAAATCTCAATGAAAGATGCTGCAAAAAGGGGGGGTGGAACACATCCGATGCTTTTAGCAGTCACATGGATACTAGTTGGCCACGTTCATTATGCACAAACTGTGGACAGTTTTAAGCATTTTACAGACAGGAGTAATCTTATTTGTGGGAATGACAGTAATCTATCGAATCTTCAAAAATATATAAGACAAAGAAAAATAAAGAAAAACTAAAGCACTAGCTAATGGTAATGCACACATTCACATCACATTTGCATACATGTATGAGCACTTAAATGCATGTACTACCTGTAAACCTGAAATTAATCTTATTTGTTCAAATTTAATTGAAATTAAAACGTTGGTGTCGTGGAATTGAGATGGAAATGTAAATTTAAAGGTTATAGCATTGGACAATACAATACGCACGAGGAGTTTCTAGGAGAAAATGTCTGATGAATTGGCAGGGTGGTAGTAGAACTTGGGGATTTGGAGATGGAATGAAAGAATTTAAAATGTCTATGACTTATTTTAATTGCTATGAGCTGATGATCAACTTGCTGGTATTGATGTTGCGGGCAATCTCAAACAGATGATAAAAGCGTTAGCTTCAGCAATGCTAATTCTGTTGTTTTTCTCATATTGTAAACAAGTAAAAAGCTATAATAATAGCTTTTGGCTTTTAACTCGGCAAGCTTGTTAAATGTAACTTGTATAAATATAGTTTTTCCTCCCGGGAAACAATCAATAATGTCAAAGAATTTTCAGAAAACTGAATTGGACATCTACATCCATCTATGCAACTTTTGACCCTTCCCCACAACTGATGTCAGGTATAGAAGTTAATGTTTCTGGAACAACTGAGCAGAATTCTCCCGGAATTCAGACTGCTAAAATAAGATAGTAGACCAATGCTACAGGTAAGGCAATGAGCAAGCCAAAGATTACCCTGAAGCCAACACAAGCAAACCTCATCATTTAAGGACAAAAACCGATATTAAGACTGTGTTGAAATACTTACCCTGTGCTCAATACATCGGGATGAACGTTGTACTCTTTAGCGAAAACAAATGGCACGACTCCTTGAGGAAGAGCTGCCTGCAATGTACATCATATTGTTTACCTTTCATCCTTGATTGCTGAATTGAATGAATAATAAAATCGACTAACCTGCACAATTGCTACTCTCAATACTTTGCCTCTAAGTCCGAGGGCAGCAGAGGATGCTGCCATCAGAGCAGGACCCGCCATGAATTTCATTGCCATGGCTACTGCTGCCATTCGAATACCACATGCTATTATGCTAGGCCTTGATGCCATAAATAGCCCTGTTAAGTGACACCAGCAGGGGTTAGAATTGATGTGTAACAAATTATTGATTAGGTAAATATGATTGCTTCCGCCTCATGGTTCAAGTATTACCCCCTCGGAGAATGGGATTTTAGGAGTTGCGGAAAGGGAATGGAGGATGGATTATTGAACCAAAATATATAGATGCAACTGGGTGTGTAATCGTACCTAAGCTGAACATTGCCATACCAAGTCCTCCACTTGATAATATTGCGATTGATTTTTCAATAATGGCTGGGAATTTTATGTTCCACCTACAAGATAAAGAAAGTTATCAATTACCATTGATCTTTGTCAAGATGAAAATCACATAGCTGGGTTTAAAATTTTCTCTAAAGCTTCTTCTGTAAGCCCTACCTGAATTGTATGCTTGCCCAAATAAGACCCAGCAAGGTTGCATGGGTATTAGGATTTGCCATGAGCTTCTTCCCCACTGTCAAGAAAATGAGCATAGCCTTCGATTTCCTTGGTCTGGTGTGTGCCTCTTCTCCACCCTCTTTCGCTTGTGCTTCTTCGGGGGCCTCTAGGTCACCTTAATTCAGAAAAAAATAACAGCAAGAATATAATATATAGAAGAAGGCCTTTTATTCAGACATCAAAATCAAAGCTTAGTAGTCATTCTTGGTATGAAAATGCCATTAATTATGCCACATGCAGTATGCATTATTCTATCTCTCAATATTATATTTCTGGCCATATTTATCTGAAGGATCTTACTTGATACACGTGCAAGAGGAATGAAGAAATTTAACTGAAAAAGAAAACATAAAAAAAAAAAAAGAAAAGAAAAGAAAAGAAAAGGAAAAGACAGATGTACAGAAACCTCATTGCAAAAGAGAGATGGAGAGAAATCTATATGTATTATGGACCCACTTGATATATCTTTTATTGCTAAAGTTGACTGAACTAGCTTGAAATTCAATCAACCCCATTGATTTTTGGGAGTTCAAATTGAAGTTTTAGATGATAAAAGTTCAAGTTTATAAAATTAATCCATGCTTATATGTAATACAAAGTTTGAATGTCTACCTGAGTCTTGTGAAGGTGGTGTCTCAGAGGCTGCCTTTGTGGCGTTTAGCTCATACAGAAACAACAGTATATTGTACCATATCAAGCTTTGTAGGACAACTATCTGAGCCAGGAGTGTAGCTGATTTATCTCCATACATGGCCCTCAACAGCGGAATCCCCAGGATTAAGGTGTTAGGCAAGGTTGATAGAGAGAGGCCAGTTATGATCGATGGTAAACCTCCCCGGGAGCTGAACTTTTCGATGGCCATTAAAACCACAAAGGCTAGTAGTTTTTGAAGGAAGTCAGCAAGTATGAGTTTCAGGTTCATCTTGTAGGGGTTGTTTTCTGAGATCACTTGGAAAGACAATAGCGGGATTGAGAATTTAGCTACAAACTTGTTTATGCCTGCACATTGTTCTGGTGTAAAGAGCTTCCACCATTTCACAGAGGTGTAGGCCAAAATCATGGCGAAGTACAGCGGGACAGTGGCTGCGACAACATGATAGACATCTGCCAGGGAAATCATGGTTAGCTAGTGATTGAAGGGTTGTACAAGAATGTACTGCTTTTCTAGAGAACCTTGGTAATGGAACTCTTTATATATGCTCTATTGGTTGCTTTGTCAGATATAAAATGTTAGGCAGGATCACCTGTTCTGCAAGAAGCTTAATGAAAAAGTTTCCTCAATCCCCAGAATGACCTTAGGGCTTAAACTGCTTGCATCCGGTTGCAAATCCTCATTATTGCCTTTTTTACATGAATGACTGGGATGTTTATTCATCTACTTTTTTTCTTTACATTTACTCTTTTTAATGCTGTAATGGCTAAGTAATATATAATGCTAGACATGGTGATTATACAACTATAAAGAACTTTATTATCAGTAGAAAGTCAGGGTATTTTTGTCATCATAGGTCAAAAGGTGGATTCCAGTTTCCTTGTGATTATGTTATACTGGTTTATCACTCCTTTAGGGAAAGGAGGGCTAGATAGGGTAACTCTAGAAAAATCTTGCCTAGCAGGCTTTAATTTAATGAATTCAATCTCAAAGAGCCAAAAAGAAGATTCATGTTTTTCGTTTTCCTTTTGTTTTTTTTCTTCTTTTGCAGTTATTAGGGTAAAAAATATGGATAAAGACCACATTCAATGCTAAATCTGAGACATCTTGAGAAAATCTCACAAGATCTTCTAAGCCAATCTAACCAACAGAAGAAACATCCAGTCAACTTTTGACCTTGAACACTTACATTCTTTACAAAGGCAAGGAAGAATTCATTGTGATAATGATTCCAATGGGCATCATATATATGCCTATGTCCCCAACTGTTGTCTGTCTAATATCCATTTCTTCCTGGATGTATATCTACAAGATGAAAATTATGTCCTTTCATGTTCTCAAGTAAAAGGGAATTTAACTGCTAAATCCTGTCAACCTAGGTATTCTTAGCTTATGATTACAGATTGCTTCACAGAATTTCTTGGAATTAAGCTGAGGAACAAGGAATAAAGAAGTGAATTGCAAGGGAAGTAATTGAAGTACTGAGTTTATGACAGTGGCAGGGAAGCATTTTTCTAATTATAGTTAACAGTGTGAGAATAAGTGTTGTGATGAATTCACTTTTTAAAATGTGATATTTTGCCATAAAAAGTCCCTCTCGTTTCTTTCTTCCTCTTGTTCATCAGGTGGCAAAAAAGTCTACAAGAGTTCAATGCCAAGGGATCATTCAAAAATCTTCTAAATTTTCAAAAGTAGGTCAATATCTTCGCCTCAAGGCTTTCCCATACTTACATTTTCCTTATTTGACTATAATAAATCCCATCAGGGAGTGTATGGTGCAATGGAAATTGATTATTAACAGGACTTCCACATCTGGGTGATTTTAGCTCAAGGTTTGCAAACAGATGTGTTTGCCTGTTCACCAGAATATAGGTCAAAGTAACGAAAGACAACTTTTTCCATGGATTTCATGTCTGCTTAACCATCCAATATGGATTAGTAATACCTCACTTGCATGGTCTACAGCAGCTGTCTGATGCATTTACAGTGTCGGGATTGAGCTTGGTAATTTCCAATTGTCCCAATCTAGCTGATGAAGATTAGATTAAACAATCATTTCCTGCTAATTAAATCCTATACGTGGACGAAGGAATGCCAAGAGATGGACTGATTTGAACATTGCAAAGCCACCAAAAGTGTAAGTACTGAAGAATTATGAGAAAAATTCCATAGAGCAAAAAGGTCCACAGACTTCATTTTCATGGGCATCTTTGTCTGCTTGTTGTCTGCAATGCATGGATATGTATGAGTACATTGTATTGCCTTACATTAAATATACTGAAAAATCATTTAAGGAATAAACGTGCCATTGGTAGAAAAAAAAGATCTTGACTCTTAGTTCCACTCTCTTTTGAGATTGAAGAAAAGAATGTTTTATTATTATTGTTATTATTATTATTATTATACAAACTCAAACTCACACGATGTTGACTAACAAAACTACCTTGAAACCCCTCATTGATCTATTTTTAAATGTTGCAGCTCTTCTCTCTTTTTGACAAACTGCTTTTGTCTTTACTAATTTCCAATAGCTAAACAAATTAGTGAAGTAAAGCTTACAGAACATTCCTTTCCCTCCCTGAGAAATGCTAGTTTTTTCACTTTTCCCCCTGCTTTACTTATGTTGCCAAGTTTCCTAGCTTTGTGTTGACAGCCATTTTAATAAAGCTGAAATGCGACGTACTGTTTCTTGTCAATTCATGATTTTGTCATCATATAAGTTTGCTGTTTCTATATAATTTTTTCTATAAATTAATTCTTAAATATTTGGTTTTAATTTATTTAGATTCTAAAGTTAAATCTATTAATTTGAGATATTTAAGAGAGTTCAAGTTTTAGTGGCTCAGAGTAGAAAAGAAACACTTATTTCTCAATCTTTTTTACAAAGCCATGTGCTTCTTTTGTGACATTGACCTTTACATAAGGTGTTTTAAACTTTTAAAGTTACTTCTGTCAATTAATAACCAATTATAACTTTCTTCTTAGACCGTGAAATTCTCTACCATTACAAATAATCTTTTTTGTTATGAATAAATATGTGAATGTCCATTATATTATAATCCAAGAAGTGCAGACCAAGTCAAACAGCCTAAAAGGCAAGATACGAGAAATGTAATATGATTTGAACTCTTAGATAGAATTAGATTAGGATTATGATTTAAGGGGTTGTTAACTTATAAATAGACCCTTTCACTTCAATTGTAAATGCATACTTGAATAAAATCTTTTTACTCATTCTAAATACTTTCTTTCCTTTAAATACTTTCTCTTATATTTCTCTTATAGTTGTTCTTTTAGATTTATTTCATAACACGTTATCAGCACGATCCTCTCTGATCTCTCAAGTTTTGGAATTATTTTGTTTCATCATCTTCAAGCTTCAAAAGGATTTCAATGATTCGGTTTTGATTTATAGTTTTAGCAAATCAGGTAAGTGTTGCTATTACTTTGTTTTCATCATCTCAAAGCTCTAAAAGGATTTCAATGGTTGGTTTTTAATTTTTGGTTGTAACAAAATCAGGTAAGTGACTTGACATCTCTTTAGCATTTCTATTCTCTTAAAATCAACATGAATTTTACTATCATATAGTATATATTATATTCTGTCTCTTAATTGAAAAGTGAATTTGCTATTATATAGCTATTAATGAAAAATCATAATATTCATTCCCTGAAGTGAATGTGACAAACGAGCTACTAATAAAAAAAAATTATAAATTTATCCATTCCCTGAAGTGAATGTGACATTATTTAATAATTATGGTCATGGTCATGAATCTATCTATTCCCTGAAGTGAATGCCACATCATTTAATAATTACAATCATGGATATGGGAGAGGTCGTTATAATTGTCACGACCTATAACTCCCATCGAGTCCATGACAACCGCCGTAACGTCCCGATAGACATTCTTTACCCGAAATGTCAATCGAAACCTTGTAAGGCTTAACATCAGTTTTTCTCGCTTCCCCTGTGAGTGTTAGTTACTAAAATTATGTTTTGAGAGATTATAAACATTTTCCAAAACAAAACAATAGAAAAACAATTTTTTTCTCACAGGGGCATTTTGGTCATTTTTTCTCAAAAATTTAGAAATCCGTTAAAAATATTGTATGCAAGTACAAAATACATAATTCATAATAAAAAATAAGTTTAAACATCTAAAACCTTCATTTAAAATGAAATTATTACTATTAGAATAAAACAAAAATATTGAATAAAATACTCAATTTTCTCATAAAATAATATTTTTAAAACACTGTGTAAATAATTTTTTTATAGCGTAAAAGCAAAATAAATTCCTACATACAGTAGTACATATAACTAGAGTATGAAATTTAATTTACAGTGACATGTGGACCCCTAAATGACAAAAATAAACAAAGGCTGCAAACCTACAGTTTTTGAGGAAGTAAAGCCAACTGTAGTCTTCGACGATATCAGCTATCTACAGTCTATCTTGAGCCTGAAATGGGTGAAAAGGAGGGTAATAAGATTATAAAATCTTAGTGAGTAAACATATACCATCTAAAATATTTAAAGCTGAGTAAATGGAGACAGATAAAATAGTTTAATATACTGTGATTCATCACCTTTCAACTCATTTCATTCAAATAAAATTAATTCATATAAATCGAGTAATCAACATGGCTTATGGATTTCTTAAAACTTTGGCTCGTGCCAAAAATCATTTTCATACCCAGTTATCAGGGATGCCTTGATCGAGGGCTATCCCAACCGAGTCCGTCAAGGCTGTTAAAAAGTTATGTATGCATAAATCATGTTTTTATTTTAAAAACATAGTCGTTCCTTGGCGTTAACGGAGTTCATCATCACGAGATGGTTTGGCATGAAGTGAACTCTAAAGTTATACCTCGGGAGTTACCCTACTCGCCTCTCCAATCGAGGTAAAATATAACGGGATTCCGTGTTCCTCTAATAGGCTGGTCCACACAAAACCCGCCCTTTGCAGCAGGTTAAACCCACCATACAATAAAATTTTGACAGCATGACATGGCTAATATAATACTATCCAGCTTGTAAATGTAAAACAGAGCAATTCATACAGTTCACAAAAACACAACCCAGCCAGTCATGCCAACACATTAACATAAGCCATCAATTCAAATCATAAATTTACAACACCTCAAGTGGTCTCTAGTTACTCTATTTTTAAACCAACATTCAATTTTAAAACAATTTTATAAAATCATTTTCATTAAATCACATTTTTTTTATAAAATCAAAAAATTTATCATTTAATTCATTTTCCATGAAATTCACAAAATCGAATAAAACATACTTTAGATAATTAAGACGATAGTAAGGTTACTCACTTCACAATAGCGGGATTTTTACATCGCTATTGATTCGTACTCATATAATTATTCTTAGTTGTCAGTCACCTTCTCGTTCAACGCGCTCTCACGACAAACTTTCCAAGCAACAATTTAAATTCAATATACTTAGTGCATCAATTCCACTTCTCTCTCTCATTCTATCATAAATCTACATTATTTCTCCTCATTTCTTCCAATATTTTACCATTCAACTTAACACTCTCAACCAAATTATGCATCTAAATTCCTCCAACATCAATAATTCTTCACAACGAATCATTTAAAATTTCTTAACTTTATTCGAGCACTATTCGAAAATTTCACATTTTCTTCTTTACTTTAGTCCTATGACACCTCTTAATAAAATATTTAAATGTTATATTAAAGTAATTTAAATTTAATTCATTTCACCAAATAACCAATGTATAATTAAATAAAATGGGCTAGTCTCTATATAGTCCAATTTCACAATAAGCCATGGAGTAGAGTAAAAAATTTTTACCCAATTAGGCTAGGTTGGTCCAAATTTCCACCTTCCTTTTCTTTTGGACTTTTCTTCCTTTATAGCTATTGGGCTCTTTTATGATCTCTCCTCAATTTTTTTCTATTGGGCCATGCCCATTTTTCTTTCTTGTTGGGCCATGCCCATTTTCCTTTCTTGTTGCTTTCTTTTCTTTTCTTCCTTTCTTCTACCGTCTAGCAGCCCTTGATTGTCTTTCTTTTTCTTTTCTCACATGCACAAACCGTCCCAATTTCTTCCTCTCTCTCTTTCTCTCACCACCGGCCACACTTTCAAGCTTTTCAACCTTTAATTTTCAGCAGCTAAAGCTGTTCATATTGGCTTCAAAATCAACAGCTAAACTACTCTATTTTTCCTAAAAAAAAAATTAGCAGCTAAGCTGCACTTTTCCCTCCAAAACCAGCAGCAAAGCTGCACTTTTCAGCCCCCAAAATTAGCAAAAAAATAGCTCCTTTTCCTATTTAAATGGTGGCAAAACCGGCCCCTTAACTTAGCTCTTTCCCTCCTCTCACTTTCTCTCTCACGCTCGGCTTTCTCTTCTTTTTGTTTTTCTTTCTCTCGACTACTTCTTTCTTCTTTCTTTCCTTTGTTCTTTTGTTTCTCTTTTACTCTCCCTCACAACCGACTTCTCTCTTCTTCATTGTCTTCTTCACTTAACTCATTCAATTATGTGTATATATTTTATTCCTTCATGAACCTTCCAATTTATTCCAACTTGACCGCCCATCACAATTCTTTTTCTTCCTTCACCATTTTGCTCCACATGGCTGGCCCCCTCCATCTAACAAAGTAAAGAGTCTTTGACTCTTTTTATTGACCACATGGGTGGCTGCCCATGTTGGTCTTCTAATATATATATATATATATATATTATTTTTATACTTATATTATTATTTCACTATTTATTTATTTTATTTCTTCTATTAATTTCACTACATAATCCTTCAATCTTTATGTTTTAAATTCAATCTCTTTGATGCGTCCAAAAATTTCAATTTTCATTTATCTTCTTTTCTCTGTGCGTGTACCACCGAAATATAAAAATTGCACCTTAACGCGATATTACCACAATATTTAAATATTTACTTATCCGCGTTGGCTCTACTTAGCAAAACACGCGTATTTCACTTTTGTCGTTCATCTTCAAAAAAATTTATTTGTATTTTTTCTCCCCCACTTGGATTAACAATATGATCCTTCTTCATGACTGATTTTGATTTCGATATTCGGTTAAATATTAATATTTTAATATTATTTTATTCTAAAAATTTTATCTTGTCTCCTTGGTTGCCAAAGTTCCTTATTATACCTCAATTGACCTCCGAATCATCCTTTTATCTTACCAATTCTCCTTCAATAAAATATTATTATTTTATTATTATTTCCTCACGTGCGAAATATTTTATCATAAACTATTCCTTTCATCTTTTATCACTTTTAAACATTTTAATTGACCTCAATTTGCATCCGATCAACTTTATTTATCACCATATCAAAGTATGGGGCATTTCAATCTCCCCCATTTAAATAGAATTTGTCCTAGAATTCCTATCGATGTTGACTTATCAATTTCATTCTATGATCTTATTCCATTTTTCTTCTATAGGGACATTCAATTTATTCACCTTGTTCACCTTCAGTTTAATTTAAACACTTCATTTATGTCAATTATCATCCTTTGGAGCCAAATCAACAGTACCTTTCACAATCATGATCTCTTATATCGAGTCACTAAACATGCCTTTGTCACTCTTATTAAATTTGAACCATAACCTTATCACAATTATACCGATTTTGATCACATAGTATACTTACTTATATATACCTAATCATCATTTTATTAATTTGCTCCTTGCTAAATTTCTCAACCTTGATTCATTCATCTTATGCTTTTCCATACACTTCCTTTAATAGAGTGCCATTGAAAACTTAAACAATCCAAGGTTTACCTTCAAAGTCACTCACAACTTTAGTCGTTCATTGCATGCCCGATAACACTTTAACTCACTGATCTCCTCTAGACATTATTTGAAAATCTCTTAATTACCGAGAACAATTCTTTACCTTAGTCAAATTATCAATTTCATATATACATATGTACATGCATTTTCAAATGTCAACATTCCTTGTTATGTATAGGGATCCATGTGTTCACATGCCTTGGATTACATTCCCCTTTATTCATCTGCATCCAAATCTTAGATTCAATATAATAATCCTTATAGTGCATATCAACTTTCTTATTATGCTTGTGTATAACTTCATATCCTTTATATCATTTCCAATCATATGCTTGAGTTTCATCATGCTATATCCTCACATTACAATGTCATTAATCACATCCACTTACTAAATGTCACTTAAAAACTTAGACTGATTCGAATCATGCATGCCTTAAGCATTTTCAAATTCCAATTTCCATTCTACCCTAGTAAGTTTTCATTATTGGCTTCATTATCCAAATTATCTTCAATCATCCTTTGTTCTATTATTCTATACTAATATGACATCATTCTCCTCGGACCAATCTGTAGTTTATACTTGAAACTGCATGGCTTGAAACAAAGTTCTTCTTAAGTACTTTTTAACGTCAACACAAATTTCACTGCTAGCTTACGGCTTCCTCTTTATAGCCATATAGCTTAATGCTAACTTTCACAAAATCCATAGCAAAACTCCTTTTGAGCATCTCCTTAGGAATATCTATCTTAGACTTATGTCTCGCAGCACATGATTACTTAGCTTGTGACTTAGCCGTTAGGCTCCGTAGCATGTTTTAAAAATCTCACATTTTATTCTTGTCGTGTATGATTAGAAATTTCTTTTCAAAGATACTTGTGCATTTCTAAAACACTTAATCTTTTATTTGCTCCTTAAAATCTCGAGCATATCGTTCTACAAACGTGCACTTATTCTTAAAGGTATATAAATACGTATTTATCCATTCAATCGCCAACTCAATTTTCATAGGTTCCTAGGGTGCTACACAATTGGCCTCGTGTTGTTACTAACCCTTGTCGTTTAACTGAATCAAGACAGAAATTGTAAATTCTCATAATGATATTCTATATAAACTTGTTTTCTATACCATCCTTATAATCTTTCATTCACACTTTCATGACTTGGTATCTTATCTCAATATAGCCATCTAAAAAATCTTTCAATTTTTTTTCTTTTAATTGTATGCCCATACACAAGGCGATAAAGAAGCTTTTCAATTTGTTCAAGTAGACATTCTCCAGAATATTTAAAACTCTTAAATAACAAAGCTCAATAGCCAATAACCAAAATTCAATTTGTAAGCTCATTATCGTGTCACTCCCATCTTACTCATGTATCATAGGCGTGAGGTATTCGGAGTATTGTAGCGTTGGACAGTCAGTGCTGCGGCAGTGTGACTACTAAAAATTTCCTCATCAAAGCTATTTGTCTGCATTCAAAGTTACTACATCAATCATCCTCAACAATTGGGTTTCCCTTCTAGGCATATATCATGAGTTCCATAAGTATAGGTACCTTCTCTTTGCTTATCATACGCACTAAGCCAAGTTTATACTTTCAACTCATATAATCTTTTAACTTTCATCAACATTCATAGAATCCTACGTCAAAACATCCTTTCCATACGGTGTAATAAATTCATAACACATATACCACCTCACACATAAGTTGCTTACTATCTACAGCTTTCCTCAAATTTATTGTCATTCCTATCTAATTATCTTCCTTGTCTTGTACTCCAATAATTTTATTGACTATCAGAATAATTAACTACGAAAATAGCTTAGCTTCCTCCTCACTTTATTCTCGCAATCCTTACTAAATCAAAATTTCATATTCCCCATACATATCCAGTCATTTAAACAGCTACTTTATAATCCATTCTAGTCACACACTTTAAAAGTCAAACTATTAACTTCTTTGTACAGATAAGTATTATCTCATTTACATTACATCTACCTAGAGTTAAAGTAGTACAAAATCCTACGAAAATATTACATATCATTGGGATCATTATCTTAATCTGATCTTATCGGAAGATTTTACTCCAAATCCTTTTTAAGATCCTCTTCTGAGTTCTCCCCCTCTTGAGATTTTCTCCTTTGTTCCTTAATCCAGGCTTGTTGTATTCTCCTACGTTCCTCATCACTCACTGGTGCAGCATTTCTTCCACAACCGGGAGGAAAATGTCATACAACGTTCACCTTCCTACGGGGATAATATGTGACAATTACGTTTTCCTTATTATTCTCTTGTTGTTCCTTTACATTCATCCCACAGCTTGGAGGATAGTGTCGAACAACTGTCACGCCCTTCTTAGGACGAATACCTCCTTTGGTTATCCTTAATTTCCCCCTTTCTTTAGCATATTCCTTAGATTCTCTCAAAAGGGAACCTCTCATGCTTACATTAATATTATTACTATATGCACTTTCTGGACTACTCAGTTCGGGCTGCCATCAGCTCCTAGCAGTAGAATTTAGCGATCTCTCGCTAATATTATGAGAGGCGTCAAGACTATCGTCTCTCATAGACATGGTGTGTACATCACCAACGCACCTCAAAACCTATATATAATCAAAGAGTAATTGCTTAATTATTTACGTATCACAAGAGCAGGTAGGTTTCTATATGCAAATACATGCATTCAACTCAACCTAACCTAACTTGACTTAATTTGACTTGACTTGACTTAACTTGGGCCACATTGACACTGTAAATTTTAAAATAACTTTAAAACAACTTTAAACCAAAAAGCACTAATCTTAAAAACCAAAGGCTCTGATATCAATCTAATTATCATGACCCGAAACTCCCATCGAGCCCGTGACAACTGTCGCGACGTCCCGATAGATATTCTTTACCCGAAATGTCAATCAAAATCTCGCAAGGCTTAACATCAGTTTTTCTCGCTTTCCCTGTGAGTATTAGTTACTAAAATTATGTTTTGAGAGATTATAAACATTTTCCAAATCAAAACAATAGAAAAATAATTTTTTTCTCACAGGGGAATTTTGATAATTTTTCCTCAAAAATCTCAAAAATTCGCTAAAAATATAGTATGCAAGTACAAAATACATAATTCATAATCAAAAATAAGTTTAAACATCTAAAACCTTCATTTAAAATGAAATTATTACTATTAGAATAAAATAAAAATATTGAATAAAATACTCAAGTTTCTCATAAAACAATATTTTGAAACCATTGCGTAAATAATTTTTTTACAGCGTAAAAGCAAAATAAATTCCTACATACAGCTACAGATAACTAGAGTATGAAATTTAATTTACAGTGACATGTGGACCCCCAAATGACAAAAATGAATGAAGGTTGCAAACCTACAATTTTTGAGGAAGTAAAGCCAACTGTAGCCTTCGACGATATTAGCTATCTACAGTCTATCCTGAGCTTGAAATGGGTGGAAAGGAGGATGATGAGATTATAAAATCCCAGTGAGTAAATAGATACCATCTAAATATCTAAAGCCGAGTAAATAGAGACAGATAAAATAGTTTAATATACTATGATTCATCACCTTTCAACTCATTTTAATCAAATAAAATTAATTCATATAAATCGAGTAATCAACATGGATTATGATTTCTTAAAACTTTGGCTCATGCCAAAAATCATTTTCATACCCAGTTATCAAGGATACCTTCATCGAGGGCTATCCCAACCGAGTCCGCCAAGGCTGTTAGAAAGTTATGTATGCATAAATCATGTTTTTATTTTAAAAACATAGCCATTCCTTGGTGTTAGCGGAGTTCATCATCACGAGGTGGTTTGGCGTGAAGTGAATTCTAAAGTTATATCTTGGGAGTTACCATACTCGCCTCTCCAACCGAGGTAAAATATAATGGGATTTTGTGCCCCTCTAATAGGCTGGTCCACAGAAAACCTGCCCCCTACAGTAGGTTAAACCCACCATACAATAAAATTTTGATAGCATGACATGGCTAATATAATACTATCCAGCCTGTAAATGTAAAACAGAGCAATTCATACAGTTCACAAAAACACAACCCAGCCAGTCATGCCAACACATTAACTGTCAAGCCCGACCTTATAAAATACTTTCCATGTCATTCATATGATTGACAATATGCTTGCATACTTGGAAAGCCCCGAAAGAAAAATCGTTAAAAGACGATAATGTACCAAATGGTACAATTAAGTTAATTTAAGACTCGAACTAGATCAAATAGAGAATTTAAAATGAAATTAAGAATATTAAAGTCCTAGAATGGTTTAATATGGTGATTTGGAGTTCGAGGATCAATTTGGAGTCAAACCGAAATTTTTACTGTCCAGGGGCAAAATGGTCATTTGCCACCTAAGGACACAATGGGAACTTTTAGAAAAGAATTTTTTTTTGACCCCATTTGACTTATTGGAGTATAATTTGAGGGTTTGGCAGTGAAAAACTTTAATTCCGGTGATTTCTAGAGTGTAGGGGCAAAATCGTAATTTTACCACTCGCGGATAAAATTTGAGATTTTGAGAGAATTTAGATCAAATTTGACAAATTGGAGAATGGTATGAGTATAAGGGATGAAAAATATGTCTATGGGCAATTTTTCAGTTTTTGGGGTAAAAATGTAATTTTTGACTTTTACGGGGGTAAAAGGGTAAATTTTAAAAAATTACTCCACCAAGACTTTGGATAAGTCTGAGAATTTTATCTAAGCTATGGATATGTGGTACAAGTGTATGGTGAAAATTTGGAAACAAATAGATGGCTAGAATTTAAGGAATTAATAAAATATTAAAATAAAATAAAATAAAATAATATTATTTTAGCCTTTAAAAAGGTAAAAATTCCAGAATTCTCATCTTCTTCAGCCGTCCAAACCAGGGGAGAAAAGGGGGAAAAAACAAATAAGAACCCTACCTGAAACTTTGGGGAAAATCAAGAGAAATCAAGAAATCAAGCATTGAAAAGGTAAATTTCATTGATTTTCCTTGTGATTTTCACTACCCATGCATTTTTTTCTCATTTCCATGCAAAATTAGAAAGTGGGTATGGACACCCATGCTGGCCAAACCTCCATGGATCAGTTTTGAGCTTGATTTTTGGTTGATTTTAATTGAATTAAGTGATTTTAGTTAAGTTATATTGAAATATAGCAAAAATAAGCTAGAGATATAATTTTCTCCCATTGAAACCCATTATGCCGAATTTTCTAGGGGAATATTGGCTGCTGATCTTGATGTTTATTTGAGGAATTATGATGACTAATGATGAATTATGAGCCTAGAAAAATAATGGGAATTTTCGGAGTAAAAATACAAATTTTTACCCACTAGGGGTATTTTCGTAATTTGCTATCAGGACTGATAATTTGCACCACACTGAGGGACATTAAGTCAATTTGGGTGGAATTGAGGTATAGAAACTGAAAAAAATTAATTTGGAGTTTAAACGGACGCGTATATCGATTTATCGAGTAAAAGACCGAAATAGGCTAACACCGCATTTAGGCAAAAATTTAGACATTTTTGCATTCCATATCAAGCCTTAATAGTCTAAATTAGTTTAATTTCAATTTAGTACCAATGTGGTGAATTTCTCGATTTTGTACTGTGTCAAGGTGGTGAGTCCTCCGATAAAGGCAAGGGAATTGCACCCGAGGACCAGTAGTCTGAGTATTTCGAAAATCCCCACTCTAGACACGGTGAGTAACCTTACCATCACTTTAATTATCTAAAGTATGTTTTTATTCGATTTTGGTGAATTTTATGAAAATGAGTTCAAATGGTAAATTTTTATGTTTTGTAAACAAAATGAGTTTAAATGAAAATATTTTATAAATTGTCTTGAAACGAAATAACGATTTTGAAAATAGAGTAATTGGAGACCATTGATATGTTGTAAATTTAAAATTGAATTAATGGCTTATGTTATTGTATTGGCATGACTGGCTGGGTTGTGTTTTTTATGAATTTAATGAATTACTTTATTTTACCCTTGCAGGCTGGGTAGTAATATATTAGCCCTGTCATGTTGTCAAAATTTTATTGTATGGTGGGTTTGACCTACTGTAGTGGGCTGGGTTATGTGGACTAGCCAATTAGAGGGGCACGAAATCCTGTTATATTTTTACCTCGGTTGGAGAGGCGAGTAGGGTAACTCCCGAGGTATAACTTTAAAGTTCACTTCACGCCAAACCACCACGTGAAGGGGAACTCGGCCAACGCCAAGGAATGACTATGTTTTCAAAATAAAAACACGACTTTCTAATAGCCTTGGCAGACTCAGTTGGGATAGCCCTCGGCCAAGGTATCCCAGATAACTGAGTATGATAATAATTTTTGGCATGAGCCAAGCTTTTTAAGAAATTCATAAGCCATACTAATTACTTGCTTTCAATAAATTGATTTCATTTGGTTGAAATAAGTTGAAAGATGATAAATTACAGTTTGATGAAATGTTTTAATAGTCTCATTTTACTCGACTTTAGATATTTTGAGTGATGTTTGTTTACTCATTGGGATTTTATAATCTAACCACCCTCATTTCCACCCATTTCAGGCTCAGAATAGATTGTAGATAACTGATATCGGCGAGGATTATAGTTGAACTTGCAACATCCAAAGACTGTAGGTTCATTTCTTTTGATACTTTTGGTCATTCGTGGGCCCACGTGTCACTGTAAATTAAATTCTATACTTTGGTTATCTGTATTACGGTATGTAAGAATTTATTTTGCTTTTACGCTATAAAAATTATTTATGCAGTGTTCTTAAAATATCTTTTTATGTGAAAATTGAATATTTTATTTAATATTTTTATTTTATTATAACAGTCATAATTCCATTTTAAACGAATATTTTAGACATCCAAAATTATTTTTGATTATGAAATATGTGTTTTCCACTTACATACTATATTTTTAGATAATTTTGAGATTTTTGGGATAAATGACCAAAATACCTCTGTGAGATGAAAATTATTATTTTATTTGTTTAAGTTGGAAACAGTTTAAAATCTTTTAGAATGTGATTTTTGAAAATAGTTACCCACAAGGGAAATAAGAAGCTGATATTAAAGCTTTGTGGGGTTCCGATTGACATTCCAGGTAATGAATGTCAATCGAGACGTCGCGGCGGTTGTCACGGGCTCGATGAGAGTTTCGGGTCGTGACAATTAAGTTGGTATCAGAGCTATTGGTTTTAAAGATTAGAGTTTTGGGTTTAAAGTTATTTTAAAGCTGTTTTAAAAATTTACAGTGTTAGTGTGGCCTCGAGTTAAGTTAGGTTAGGTTGAATAAAATACATGCATAAGCATATAGAGCTTGAGGATGCCTAGACTCACTTTGTTCCCTCTTATAGATTATTATGTCTCCTCGACGCGAACAACCACCTCTCACTCGATCAGTTGGGAGGGGAAGAGGTCGTTTCCAACGTCGTCAGTTAGGTGCAATAGAGGAGGAATCGACTGCATCCTCCATTCGGGCAGCACCTGCTGCTGAACAGACCGAGACTCCTCCACATCCTCCACCTCCTCTGCCACTTACTAGTATTTATGCCATGCCTCTTGAGGCAGTTCAGGCATTAGCAGCCTTCTTTACTGCTATTGCTGGCCAGGCTCAGGTTGGTCAAGCTCTTCCTACAGTTCCTCTAGCTGCTCCTTCAGTACCACCATCCCCACCTCCTGTCCCACCACCAGTGCTGGATGTTTCTGATTCTAAGAAGCTTAAAGAGGCTAGGCAACATAGTTGTGTTTCTTTTAGGGGTGAGTCGGACGCAACTGTGGCTAAAGAGGTGGTGCGAATGGCTTTAAGAGTTGAGAAGCTTGCGAATGAAAATAGGAGTCTGCGAGCTGAGTTAGCAAAAAGGAGAAATCTAAGTGTATCTTATAGTCAGCCACCAAAAAGGGGCAAAGACTCCTCTGTTTCAGGAAGTTCACGTAGATGCAGAAATTGTGAGAATTATCATGTTGGGCCGTGCAGAGGGCCTGCACGATGTTTTCGTTGTGATCAACCGGGTCACATTAGGAGAGATTGCCCATAGTTAGGACGGCCTACGGTAGCTGCTCCATCTCCACTAGCTCATACGGATATGCAGAGGAGAGATTCCTCTAGATTGCAACCGAGACAAGGATGATTTTGACATACCACCAAGGGTAGATTAAATATGTTGAAATTAGTGCTATAATAAAGTACATATGATAGAAAGCTAGTTTGTAAGTTGTAGTTTTCATGATCATGAAATATATAAAGATTATCAATATATGGACATACATTTGGAGTTGTAAATTACAAGTTTGAAGTATTTAAGATATGATTAAATGGAATTAGAATTAGTTAAGGTACGTAAATCTTTTAATTAATTTCTATGGAGTATGCGTGATAGTAGAATGGAGGAACATCGTGCAGTGATGCTATATGGTGAAATCACTATACAATATGGAAAGGGTATTTTCGAGTGGGATTTATTGACTGATGATAAGTGATGAGCAATTTGAGATACATGTAGCTATGAATAAATTTGGAGATTTTTGCTTAAGCAAACTTGTATTAAATGTTATGGTAAAGATATATGAATGCTAGTGACAAAATAAATATGTTAAATCAATGTTTTGATCGCACACTTGTGATAGAAAGTTAGTCTTGCTAATTGTGGTGTAGACTCGAAGGGAAGCCACACGATTGTGAATAATTGAGGTAGTAGCTTTAAAGGTGGAAGAGTTGCTAAGATAAAGTGAATTCAAATCGTTGCAACGCCACAGTACTGATTATCAAACGCTGTCACGTTAAGAACCCCTAATGGCTAGAAAGCAGAGCAAATTGAGAGTGGCATGAAGATGAAACTCACGAGTTGAAGAATGGTCATTAGTTTTCATGCTAAGCTTTGTTGTTTGGAGTCTTAAGTGCATTGGGAGGTATTAAGATAAAGATGATGAGTGAAATTGCAAAGTTTTTTTTTTTATTGCCTTATATATATTGGCATGTAAGAGAAAGAAAAGTTAGAGAATTTTTGAGATGGCTACATAAAAATAAATTAACATGTGGAGTGTTAAGATGAATAATATGATGACTGAAGTCAAATCTTAAGAAATAAAGAAGACAAGAGATTAAGTCTTGTTAAAGACTAAAGAGGAAGCGAGCGAAAGGTTAGATGAATGTATGAGATACTGATAAGAGATGTCAATACCAAGTGAGGAAAATGTAAATAAAGATTTCAATAATGATATAGCAAATGAGTTTATATAGAATATTGTTATGAGAATATACTATCTTGTCTTGACCTTGTTGAAAGGAAAGGATTAGTAACAACACAAGTAAACTAGGTGACATGCTAGAAACCCATGGAGATAAATTGAAGCATGAGTAGTTGGGCATGCCATTATGGAAATGATATACTTGGTGTATAAAAGAGTAAATAAGTGATTAAGTGTTTCAAGAATGTTTACACGCCCTTGAGAAAGAATTATAAGTTATACATGATGAGCATAAGATGCGTGACTTTGAAACTTGCTAAGGAGCCAAATCGCTAAGTTATGGGTTAAATGATCATATGTTGTGAGACATAAATTTAAAGTAAATATCCCTAAGGAAATACTCAAGAGAAGTTCTGCCATGGATCTTGTGAAAGCAAACACTAAGTTATGTAGTTATAAAAAGGAAGCTATAAGTTGAGAGTGGTACAAGTATTAACATTAAAAAGTACTTGAGGAGAATTTAGTTTCAAGTCTTGTAATTTCAAGTACAATTTGTAAATTAGTTAAGGAAGAATGATGTTATATTCATATGAAAGAGTGGAATAAAGGATGATAGAAGTTAACCCTGATAATGAAGTCAGATAATGAAACTTTCTTAATATATTTTGGGAATTGGAATTCGAAAATGCGTGAGGCATACATGATTCAAATGAATATGAGTTTTAAGTGACAAATCAATATCGAAATGCAATAAGGATACAATATATAGGAGACATGAAGGATAATCGAGGAATAAGGATGACTTTTAGGAATTGTAGTATTGCATAAGATGCAATGATCAAGTCAAGATAAAATTTTGAGATACCAATGGGATTATAAAACATACACGCATAATAGATTATAATTCAATGGAGATGACATTGTGATGCAATGATATACAGTACAAGGAAACTTAAGCATATAATTGGAAATGATAAGAAGAGAATATAAGTATATAAATGATGAGGAACTATGCACAGGCATGATGAGAATTTGTATGAATTATGAAGATTATTTTATTGAATCTTGATTGTGGATGGGAATGAATTAAGAGAAATTAGTCTGAAGGCATTTGAAAACAGAGAGTCGTATACATAATAAGGAATATACACATTTGAATGTACATATATATGTATGTGTGGAGTAGTGATGTACCCAACTAAAATGAATAATGGTTTTAGTGGTTTGAGATTTGAACTCAATATATTTGATGAGTTGTATAGATAATGTAACGATTAAGAATCTTATCAGAAGACGATTTATGGTGACCTAAGGAATTTTGGAGAAATAGTTAAGGGAATATAATTTATAGTACGATTAAGCCATATGAGATGGATTAATAGGATTAAGAAGATTGAAATTTCCTAAATGCAAAGTAAACATGAAATATGTAGAAATAATTAAAGCCATTAATTTTCCCGAATGCTGAGGATATGTACAGGAATGAGTATGGCGTGTTAATGATATTGTAAACTACACAATAGTGTATGAGGATAGAATGAATGAATGAAAGTCGAGAAGTTTGATATGGAATGAAGTAATAAGATAGTGATTGGTATACCTAAATAAGAATAAAATGCGATCGAAATTGGTATGATTGAGATGGAGTTATGGTTCAAGCTTAATGATAGTAATAGAAGCATGCTTGGTGTCTCGATATAAGAGATCATAATTGTGAAGGTTATTGTTGATATGCTTTTAAAGGATAATAATAGACATAAGCGAAGTACTTGAGTGGAATTGGAGGTAACTGAGGTGAACAAATCGAAATTCCCTATAAAGGGGAGGACAAAAGAAGTCGAGCATTAGATGAGAAAACAATACCCCCACCTTTTCTCTGAGTTCATTACATGAAATTTTGAGGTCAAAATTTTATTTTAAGGGGGGTAGTGTTGTCAAGCCCGACCTTATAAAATACTTTCCATGTCATTCATATGATTGACAATATGCTTGCATACTTGAAAAGCCCCTAAAGAAAAATTGTTAATAGACGACAATGTACCAAATGGTACAATTAAGTTAATTTAAGCCTCGAACTAAATCAAATAGAGAATTTAAAATGAAATTAAGAATATTAAAGTCCTAGAATAGTTTAATATGGCGATTTGGAGTTCGAGGATCAATTTGGAGTCAAACCAAAATTTTTACTATCCAGGGGCAAAATGGTCATTTACCACCTAGGGACATAATGGGAATTTTTAGAAAAGAATTTTTTTTTGGCCCCATTGACTTATTGGAGTATAATTTGAGGGTTTGGCAGTGAAAAACTTTAATTCCGGTGATTTCTAGAGTGTAGGGGCAAAATCGTAATTTTACCACTCGCGGATAAAATTTGAGATTTTGAGAGAATTTAGATCAAATTTGACAAATTGGAGAATGGTATGAGTATAAGGGATGAAAAATATGTCTATGGGCAATTTTTCAATTTTTGGGGCAAAAATGTAATTTTTGACTTTTACGGGGGTAAAAGTGTAAATTTTAAAAAATTACTCCACCAAGACTTTGGATAAGTCTGAGAATTTTATCTAAGCTATGGATATGTAGGACAAGTGTATGGTGAAATTTTGGAAACAAATGGATGGCTAGAATTTAAGGAATTAATAAAACATTAAAAAAATGAATAAAATAATATTATATTATTTTAGCCTTTAAAAAGGTAAAAATTTCAGAATTCTCATCTTCTTCAGCCGTCCAAACCAGGGGAGAAAAGGGGAAAAAAAAAAAAAAGAACCCTACCTGAAAATTTGGGGAAAATCAAGAGAAATCAAGAAATCAAGCATTGAAAATGTAAATTTCATTGATTTTCCTTGTGATTTTCACTACCCATGCATTTTTTTCTCATTTCCATGCAAAATTAGAAAGTGGGTATGGACACCCATGCTGGCCAAACCTCCATGGATCAGTTTTGAGCTTGATTTTTGGTTGATTTTAATTGAATTAAGTGATTTTAGTTAAGTTATATTGAAATATAGCAAAAATAAGCTAGATATAATTTTCTCCCATTGAAACCCATTATGCCGAATTTTCTAGGGGAATATTGGCTGCTGATATTGATGTTTATTTGAGGAATTATGATGAATAATGATGAATTATGAGCCTAGAAAAATAATGGGAATTTTTGGAGTAAAAATACAAATTTTTACCCACTAGGGGTATTTTCGTAATTTGCTATCGAGACTGATAATTTGCAACACACTGAGGGACATTAAGTCAATTTGGGTGCAATTGAGGTATAGAAACTGAAAAAAATTAATTTGGAGTTTAAACGGACGCGTATATCGATTTATCGAGTAAAAGACCGAAATAGGCTAACACCGCATTTAGGCAAAAATTTAGACATTTTTGCATTCCATATCAAGCATTAGTAGTCTAAATTAGTTTAATTTTAATTTAGTTCCAATATGGTGAATTTCTCGATTTTGTACTGTGTCAAAGTGGTGAGTCCTCCGATAAAGGCAAGGGAATTGCACCCAAGGACTAGTAGTCTGAGTATTTCGAAAATCCCCACTCTAGACACGGTGAGTAACCTTACCATCACTTTAATTATCTAAAGTATGTTTTTATTCGGTTTTGGTGAATTTTATGAAAATGAGTTCAAATGGTAAATTTTTATGTTTTGTAAACAAAATGAGTTTAAATGAAAATATTTTATAAATTGTCTTGAAACGAAATAACAATTTTGAAAATAGAGTAATTGGAGACCACCGATATGTTGTAAATTTAAAATTGAATTAATGGCTTATGTTATTGTATTGGCATGACTGGCTGGGCTGTATTTTTTATGAATTGTATGAATTGCTTTATTTTACCCTTGCAGGCTGGGTAGTAATATATTAGCCCTGTCATGCTGTCAAAATTTTATTGTATGGTGGGTTTGACCTGCTGCAGTGGGCTGGGTTCTGTGGACTAGCCTATTAGAGGGGCACGAAATCCTGTTATATTTTTACCTCGGTTGGAGAGGTGAGTAGGGTAACTCCCGAGGTATAACTTTAAAGTTCACTTCACGCCAAACCACCACGTGAAGGGGAACTCGGCCAACGCCAAGGAATGACTATGTTTTCAAAATAAAAACACGACTTTCTAATAGCCTTGGCAGACTCAGTTGGGATAGCCCTCGGCCAAGGTATCCCAGATAACTGAGTATGATAATAATTTTTGGCATGAGCCAAGCTTTTTAAGAAATTCATAAGCCATACTAATTACTTGCTTTAAATAAATTGATTTCATTTTGTTGAAATAAGTTGAAAGATGATAAATTACAGTTTGATGAAATGTTTTAATAGTCTCTTTTTACTCGACTTTAGATATTTTGAGTGATGTTTGTTTACTCATTGGGATTTTATAATCTAACCACCCTCATTTTCACCCATTTCAGGCTCAGAATAGATTGTAGATAACTGATATCGGCGAGGATTACAGTTGAACTTGCCACATCCAAAGATTATAGGTTCATTTCTTTTGATACTTTTGGTCATTCGTGGGCCTACATGTCACTGTAAATTAAATTCTATACTTTGGTTATCTGTATTACGGTATGTAAGAATTTATTTTGCTTTTACGTTATAAAAATTATTTATGCAATGTTCTTAAAATATCTTTTTATGTGAAAGTTGAATATTTTATTTAATATTTTTATTTTATTATCATAGTCATAATTCCATTTTAAACGAATGTTTTAGACATCCAAAATTATTTTTGATTATGAAATATGTGTTTTCCATTTACATACTATATTTTTAGATAATTTTGAGATTTTTGAGATAAATGACCAAAATACCCCTGTGAGACGAAAATTATTATTTTATTTGTTTAAGTTGGAAACAATTTAAAATCTTTTAGAATGTGATATTTGAAAACAGTTACCCACGGGGGAAATGAGAAGCTGATATTAAAGCCTTGCGGGGTTCCGGTTGACATTCCGGGTAATGAATGTCGATCGAGACGTCGCGGCGATTGTCAAGGGCTTGATGGGAGTTCCGGGTCGTGACATTAACATAAGCCATCAATTCAAATCATAAATTTACAACACCTCAAGTGGTCTCCAGTTACTCTATTTTAAAACCATCATTCAATTTTAAAACAATTTTATAAAATCATTTTCATTAAATCACATTTTGTTTATAAAACCGAAAAATTTATCATTTAATTCATTTTTCTTGAAATTCACAAAATCGAATAAAACATACTTTAGATAATTAAGACGATAGTAAGGTTACTCACTTCACAATAGTGAGATTTTTACGTCGCTATTGATTCGTACTCGTATAATTATTCTCAGTTGTCAGTCACCTACGTCGTTCGGCACGCTCCCATGACAAACTTTCCAAGCAATAATTTAAATTCAATATACTTAGTGCATCAACTCCACTTCTCTCTCTCATTCTATCATAAATCTACATTATTTCTCCTCGTTTCTTCGAATATTTTACCATTCAACTTAACACTCTCAACCAAATTATGCATCTAAATTCTTCCAACATCAATAATTATTCACAACGAATCATTTAAAATTTCTTAACTTTATTCGAGTACTATTCAAAAATTTCACACTTTCTTCTTTACTTTAGTCCTATGACACCTCCTAATAAAATATTTAAATGTTATATTAAAGTAATTTATATTTAATTCATATCACCAAATAACCAATGTATAATTAAATAAAATGGGCTAGCCTCTATATAGTCCAATTTCACAATAAGCCATGGAGTAGAATAAAGAAAATTTACCCAATTAGGCTAGGTTGGTCCAAATTTTCACCTTTCTTTTCTTTTGGACTTTTCTTCCTTTATAGCTATTGGGCTCTTTTATGATCTCTTGTCAATTTATTTATATTGGGCCATTCCTATTTTTCTTTCTTGTTGGGCCATGCCCATTTTCCTTTCTTGTTGCTTTCTTTTCTTTGCTTTTCTTTTCTTTTCTTTTCTTCCTTTCTTCCACCGTCCAACAGCCCTTGATTGTCTTTCTTTTTCTTTTCTCACATGCACAAACCGTCCCAATTCCTACCTCTCTCTCTCTCTCTCTCTCTCTCTCTCTCTCATCATCGACCACATTTTCTAGCTTTTCAACCTTCAATTTTTAGCAGCTAAAGCTGCTCATATTGGCTTCAAAATCAGCAGCTAAGCTGCTCTATTTTTCCTCAAAAAAAAATTAGCAGCTAAACTGCATTTTTCCCTCTAAAACCATCAACAAAGCTGTACTTTTCAGCCCCCAAAATCAGTAGAAAAATAGTTCCTTTTCCTCTCTAAATGGTGGCAAAACCGACTCCTCAACTTAGCTCTCTCCCTCCTCTCACTTTCTCTTTCACGCTCGGCTTTCTCTTCTTTTTGTTTTTCTTTCTCTCGGCTACTTCTTTCTTCTTTCTTTCCTTTGTTCTTTTGTTTCTCTTTTACTCTCCCTCACAACCGGCTTCTCTCTTCTTCATTGTCTTCTTCACTTAACTCATTCAATTATGTATATATATTTTATCCCTTCATGAACCTTCCAATTTATTCCAACTTGATCGCCCCTCACAATTCTTTTTCTTCCTTCACCATTTTGCTCCACATGGCCGGCCCCCTCCATCTAACAAAGTAAAGAGTCTTTGACTCTTTTTATTGACCACATGGGCGGCTGCCCATGTTGGTCTTCTAATACATATATATATATATATATATATATATATATTATTTTTTATACTTATATTATTATTTCACTATTTATTTATTTTATTTCTTCCATTAATTTCACTACATAATCCTTCAATCTTTATGTTTTAAATTCAATCTCTTTGATGCGTCTAAAAATTTCAATTTTTATTTATCTTCTTTTCTCTGTGCGTGTACCACTGAAATATAAAAATTACACCTCAACGCGGTATTACCACAATATTTAAATATCTACTTATCCGCGTTGGCTCGATTTAGCAAAACATGCGTATTTCACTTTCGTCGTTCATCTTCAAAAAAATTTATTTGTATTTCTTCTCCCCCACTTGGATCAACTATATGATCCTTCTTCATGACTGATTTTGATTTCGACATTCGGTTAAATATTAATATTTTAATATTATTTTATTCTAAAAATTTTATCTTGTCTCATTGGTTGCCAAAGTTCCTTATTATACCTCAATGGACCTCTGAATCATCCTTTTATCTCACCAATTCTCCTCCAATAAAATATTATTATTTTATTATTATTTCCTCGCGTGTGAAATATTTTATCATAAACTATTCCTTTCATCTTTTATCACTTTTAAACATTTTAATTGATCTCAATTTGCATCCGATCAACTTTATTTATCACCATATCAAAGTATGGGGCATTTCAATAATAATTTAGACTATCACTATTTTAATTATAATTATAATTTTACCACCAGAAGTGGATAATAATTTTACTATCAGAATCTAAGGTTAATTTTGCCATCAGAAGTGGATGGATAATTTACCACCAGAAGTGGATGAATGCCATAACCTACCAAAAAAGGGATAATCCATCATATGTGGATCACCCACCAAAAATGGATGTATACTTGTAACCTACCACAAATAGATGAATACTTTCAATGCACAAAAAGTGGATGGATACCTTAATCCATTAACCGACCAAGAAGTGGATAACCCATCAAGAAGGGCATGAATACTTGTAACCCATCAGAAGTGGATAAATAATGAAAAGAATAAAAGAAATATAGAAAACGTATTATTATTGATGTGGCATGAAAGATCATTGGTCACGTACTTGTTGTACGTCTTAAATTTTATCAAGCATCACTGAAAATTAAAACAGGTTGTGATAATGTTAATCATGGCCAAGTTGATATAGCACATCAAGATATTTATCCACCCTGAAAGAGGAATTGATTACATGATTGGTAATAAAAATATCTATTATTGATTTTCTTGTCCTGAAAAAGGAATTGATCATTTGATTGATAATGGAAATATCCGAGAATGAACTTAATAGTAATTGGTATATTTAGTATAACTATATTATGAGGATGCTTTAATATGTTTTCATTATATTTAAATGATATGTTTTTATTGTGTGTTTTAATTCTATATTTAATATTCTTTTATGTTAACTTGCAAGTTTCTTATTGTATATATTTTATTTTATTGAAGAAAATATAGATATTGATCTTGTTGGATCTAAGATCAATAATGGAAATATATGTCCAGCAGACATTGCTACATCACACACTATATTTAAAGACAATAAATATTTTTCAACTTGACAAAGAAAAAAAATCAATATCAGTTCAATATCTGGTAGTACAAGATTAATTGGAGGCTCTATAAGAGTTAATATTTACTACCTTGAGGAATAAAGTAATAGAGGATGTATTATTTTCTATTAAGTCTCAAAGAAGTTTATTAAGTTTTAAAGATATTCGTTTGAATAGATATCATATTGAGACAATGAATGAAAGAGACACTCAATACCTCTATATTACATCTATTATCTCAAATAGAAAATGTGTGTTGAAAAAAGAAATTACTCGCTCTGTTCTTAGAATTAAACTATACAAATATTAGAATAATTGAAATGCATAGTAAACCAGAAGTTTACTAATGATTTTAATGTTTGGCATGACCGGTTGACCATCCTGGATCAATAATGATGCAAAAAAAATGAGTGAAAATTTATATGATCATTCATTGAAAAATCAAAAGATTTTTCAATCTAATGAATTTTATGTGCTGCTTGCTTTGAAGGTAAATAAATTATAAGGCTATCATCAGCTAAAGTTGGGATTGAATTCCCTACGTTTTTGAATAATATTCAAGGTTATATGTGGATTCATACATCCACTATGTGAGCCATTTAGATATTTTACGGTTTTAATTGATGCATCGACTAGATGGTCACATGAGTGCTTATTATTAGCTTGCAATTTGGTATTTGCAATCATTCATTTGCAAGCACTTTTTCCTAGTTAAATAATCAAGATTATTTGTCTTGACAATGCTGGTGGATTTATATCTCAAGCCTTTAATATTGCATATTAGTTGGAATAACTATTGAACAACCTGTTGCTTATATTTATACACAAAATGGTCTAGTAGAATTATCTATTAAACACTTCCAATTAATTGCAAGGCCATTACTTATGAAATTCAAACTCCAATGATTGCTTAAGGGCATGCCATTTTGGATGCAGCAGCATTTGTATGCATCAGGCCAAACGAGTTATTATAAATTCTCCCTATGTAATTGGTTTATGGTCAGGAACGAAATATTTCCCATCTAAGAATTTTTGGATGTGCGGTGTATGTTTCAATTGTTCTAACCACAACGCACAAAGATGGGTCCTTAAATAAAGTTATGAATATATGTTGGATATAAATCTCCATTTGTAATTAGATATTTAGAATTATCAATAAGAGATTTATTCATGACAAAGTTTGTCAATTGTCATACTGATGAAACAATTTTTCCAACATTAAGGGGAGAATAATAAGCAGCTACAAAAGAAAATTTCTTATAATTATCTAGTTTTGATCCTCACACAAATCAATATGAACTTGAAGTTCAAAAGATAATTATTTTGCAAAATATAGTAAATTAGTTGCCAGATGTATTTTCTGACCTAAAGGGAATAACTAAATCTTATATACCAGCTGCAAATGCTCCTATTAGCATTGATGTCCTTGTAGGACAAGGCATGCCAGAAGCGTGGAAACCAATCGGTTCCAAAGATAAATCCTCGAAAAAAAAAAGGAGTAAATATTTCAGATGGTCAGAAAGAGGAAGTAGAAACTCTAAAAGAGACCCCTGACATAATTCATAAACATTCTAGAAGAAATTCAGATACTTGAAATTAGTGAAAAATGAAGAGATCTCAATAAATTATGTCATGATGGGAAAAAGATGGAACCGAAAAGAAATAAACGTCGACAATATTTTTGCATACAATGTAGCGCTCAATCTTATGAAAGAAAATGAGGATCTTGAACCTACATCTGTTGAAGAAGGTAGACATAGAAATGATTGGCCAATGTGGAAAGACTCAATTAAGGAGGACATGTATTTAATTACAAAACGTGAAGTTTTTGGACTTGTAGTCCGTACACCAAATGGCGTAAAACCAGTGAGATATATACATGAGTATTTGTGTGGAAACGAAATGAGAAAGATGAGATTATGAGATATAAAGCACGACTTGTCGCACAAGGTTTTCTCTAAAGATCTAGTATTGAAGATGAAGAGATATTCTTTGTGGTGGATACAATTACAATTCTATATTAACTAGTTTGGCAATATATGAGAAAATTAAAATACGTCTAATGAGTGTAGCTACAACCTATTTATATGGCTCATTTGATATCAATATCTATATGAAAAGCCCTGAAGGATTTTAGCTGCCTGAAGTACAAAATTTGAGTTCTCAAGAAATTTACTTGATTAAATTAAATAAATCTTTATATGGATTAAAGCAATCCAGACACATGTGGTATAGTTGCCTTAATGCATATTTGTTGAAAGAAGGCTATAGAAATAATCTTATATGCCCATGTATTTTATAAAAGGGTTTAGATATGAATTTATTATAATTGTTGTTTATGTTGATGACTTGAACATTATTAAACTCTTGAAGAGTTATTAAAAGCCGTGAATTACTTAAAGAAAGAATTTGAGATGAAAGATCTTGGAAAAATAAAGTTTTGTTTGGGTCTTCAAATTGGACACTTGACAAATAGAATTTTTGTCCATCAATCTAATTGTATAGCAAAAGTGCTAAAACAATTTTATATGGAGAAAGCATATCCATTGACTTCACCAATGGTTGTAAGGTTATAAGATGTGAAAAAAGACTTTTTCGACCTCGTGAAGATAATGAAGAACTTCTTGGTTCTAAAGTACGATATCTTATTGCAATTGGAGCATTAATGTATCTTGCTAGCAATACATGACTTAAGATATCAATTGGTGTGAATATATCAGCAAGATATAGTTTTTCTCCAACTCAAAGACATTGGAATGGAATTAAACATATACTACGATATCTCTGAGGAACAATGGATATGGCTTATATAATTCAAATGCATCAAAATAAAATTTAATTAGTTATGCAGATGCAGAATATTCATCTGATCTACACAAAGCTCGATCCCAGAGAGGTTATTGGTTCACATATGGAGGTATGGCTATTTTATGGCATTTTATAAAGCAAACTATAGTTGCTACTTCTTCTAGCCATGTAGAAATTTTATGTCACGACCCAAATTTCGAGACATGACCGGCGCATGAGCCCAATGGACGTAGTCCACTAAGCCCAAGCAAGCCTATTAATATAACATTTTCACCATTCCATTAAAAGTTGCTAAGTCACATTTTATAACTTTGAATCAAAATAATACTAAACATTACCATCTCATAGTGGCATAACAATCAAAGTGTACATATATTGTCTAAACATAATTTAATAATTTACATCGGTTTGTTTATACACAACAAAAGAGTACTCGACTTCCAGTGGAGAAACTCAAACAAATGTACAGCTACTGAATGCCGAGACACCTACCAATAGTCGAATCTACGAGGTCACCTCGACCTAATTATTGACTGCCTCCTGATCTGAAAACATGAAGTTGAAAATGGTGAGTATAAACCCAGTGAGTGAACAGAAAGGGAACAAGCAATCAATAGGAAAAATTTGAAAATCATGCTGCACTTGTTTCAAAATAATGCACTTTAGTTTTACTCTTATTAGGGCTTGAGTTACTAGCTAGACGAGGGTTTCTTAACCGACCGAGGGTTTCTCTTAAAATTTCCTCATTCCAAACTTAGTTATATAATCCCCAAACATGTTGGAAGTCCATGCTCAACTAGGGTATAAATGAAATGGAACAAAATGGCAAGAACCCACAAGATAGCAAAATGGACAGAAGGTTTCTCGCTTCAACGAGTTTCACTTGGCCAAAACAGAAAGTTTCTCGCTGTAGCGAGAAGCTACAGTAACTTTCTCGCTGCGACGAGAATGCATTCTCACTGCAGTGAGAACCAGGTCAGGTGAAGGCCCTCAAACCAGAAAGTTTCTTGCTACAGCGATTATGAATCTTGCTGCAGTGAGAAACAGAGCACCAAGAAAAAGGTTTCCTTTCTTTCATGAAAAAGCCATCCTGCTAAAATGACAAAAGCAACATGAAACACAAAAAATTTCCCAAAGTTCAACATGCCAAATTCATATGCATTTCAACCATAAACCATATTCATGAGTTTTCATTCTCTAAACATATATACATATACATACATGGATAAATACCAATACCACTATCATCTCATCCAGCTCATGTGCATCCCCCCATATCGTGCACATAGCTGGAGTTATCGTGTGCATCCCCCCACATCGTGCACAATTAGTGCCATCGTGTACATCCCCCTACATCGTGCACACGGGCACTATCATCATCCATCTCCCTTACCACCACCATTACCGACATGTGCATTCCCCCACATCGTGCACACACACGGTTATAATCATCACACAATATCAACCATCATGCACAACATATATATATACCAACATAATGTAGTAGTGCATGAATCCATAACAATCATATATCACAACATAAAATCAATTTATCGAAGGCTTGTTCCCAATGCACTTGTTTTTAAGGAAAGTTGGATAAAATCATTCAAGTATATTGTGCAAATAAGTTTACATTCCCAAAATAAATTTTGAAATGCAAGTTCACTCACCGGTATTTTGTTAAATCGTTACTCAACTCCAACTTCCTCTATTGGTCCAAATGGGGTGATGGGGCTTCGTTGGAACCTATTATCACATTAGCATCACCATTAAGTCAATTCACATACTTATAAAATCTAAAAGCTTTCTCTTAGTTAGCTTTCAAATTGCCATTTAAGTGGCTATCTAAGTTCACTATTCTAATCACTCTAAAGTGAATGAACAACCCCAACTACCAAATCACCCCAAAGTTTAAACACTAATCATTTTCAACATAAAAACTCAATTCTAGTGTACTACTCACCTTGGTAGCTTGTATTTGAAATTCTTCCCAATAACTTTCAAGCTATTATTAAAGCTTCCTCTTTCTCTCTCTAAAACACCTAACTAGTGAGAGATAGTATGGAAACAAGATTTTTCAAGGGTTTCAAAGTGAGAGAGTGGAAGAGCACAAGGGTTTATGAAAGGAGTGCACCAAGGCATGAAAAGTGGAGCTATGTTAAAAGAGGTTATGGAGCTTTCATATCAAGCTTTCATGGAAGATGAAAACAACGTGAGATGAGAAGAAGAAGAAGGAGAAAAGCTGCTGGAGAATGAAAAAGCTGTTGGAAGAACAAGATATTTATAGCCCATGCTTATTCACTTCACTTAAATTACGAAAATGCCCCTCCACAAATTAACTTCTTTTATTCCAATCCTTTATGCAATCTTTTTACTCTTTTGACACTGGGACAAGGTCCATAATGGTCTAGAAATGCTTGGGTTCATGAAAACTTAAAAATTTTGACTTGAGGTGAAAAATGACCATTTTGCCCTTACCGTGGAAATCATCATCATTTTCATTTCCTTCGTCATTTACCCATATATTCATCATTCATTTATGCCTTAGGCCTACTTAGGCCTTAATATTGTTTAAAACTTACTTTTAGGGGCTTACTAAAGAAATGACTAAACTACCCCTAGCCCGTGTTATTACGTCCATTACTAACTATGAGTCTATAAAGGTCAAGGTCTCACATTTTAGCAACTCATGAGCAAGTCATGAATGTGTCTGGTTAAGATCTTTAACTTAATATATTCGAGAAATGTGTGGCATGTCAACCAAGAAGGATATTCCAACAACGTTATATGAGGATAATACTGCTTGCATAGCATAGTAAAAGAAGAATATATTAAAGGCGATCGAACAAAACACATAGTTCGCCAAAAATTCTTCTTCACTCATGATCTCCAAGGAAAAGGTGAAATTAGTATTCAACAAATTCAATCAAGTGACAATTAGCAGATTTGTTCACCAAAGCCCTTTTTATTGTAATATTTGAAAAGATTAGAATGCACTATTTTAAAGATTCTATAATGTAGTCATCAGGGGGAGTAAAATTCACACTGTACTCTTTTCCTTCATCAAGGTTTTTCCCACTGGGTTTTTCTTGATAAGGTTTTTAATGAGGTAGTATTTCAAAAGCGTATTCTTGAAAAGAATTATGTACTCTTTTTCCTTCACTCGAATTTTTTCCCATGAGGTTTTTTCCAGTAAGGTTTTAACGAGGCATATTCTTAATACAATGGACATTCAAGGGAGAGTGTTATGAATAAATATGTGAATGTCCATTATATTATGACCCAAGAAGTGCAGACCAAGTCAAACAGCCTAAAAGGCAAGATACAGGAAATGTAATATGATTTGAACTCTTAGATAGAATTATATTAGGATTATGATTTAAGGGGCTGTTAGCCTATAAATAGACCCCTTCACTTCAATTGTAAATGCATACTTGAACAAAATCTTCTTACTCCCTCTAAATACTTTATTTCCTCTAAATCCTTTCTCTTATATTTCTCTTATAGTTGTTCTTTCAGATTTATTTCATAACATTTCTGAATAATTTGAAAGGAAAATTTTCAGAGATTAACATTAACTCTATTTAAAGCTTTTCTCACTAAACATTCTCTCTCTAACCTTGTTTTTTTTTTGGCATCCATTATGCTTATATCCATCTTTTATTATGAAGCACCTTCTTTGCACTATGTACCCTTTTTTAGTCCATCCTTGCTCAGTTTTTGGCCACCTGTATTGTACCAAGGCTCTTTAGCATTGCCTACTTTACTTTTTTGCTTCTCTTCTCTTAGTTATCCATCCCATTACTACAATGCGACACTACCTTAACCCTTACAAAAGAATCCTTCACATTTTGGCAACTCCACTGAAAAAGAGTGATTACACAAAGTAATTGATGCCTCTTATTTTTAGCTAGCAAGACATTGATGAGTTAACCAACTATCAACATGAGGTATCTTTTCATATGCATGCATAGATGAAAATGTTACAAACCACCCAAGAGAGAAAATATTGAAAATAAGATGATCAAGTAGAATAACAAAAAGATGATGGCTACTTTCTCCTCTTTCATGTAGTAATTACACCTGAAAATGAACTTGATGCTTTAGAAGGTGTTGTGAACCTTGGTCTTAATAACGATAAGAAGGTACAACCTCATGTTGTTGATTCAGAGAAAAAAGGTACAATAAGGATAATGCATATGCTTTTAGAATCCATATTGGAAACATCTTAACCTTTAACATTGATGTTCTTATCCCCAAGCCAACTGTAACCTCTTCTCCCACTTTTTCAAAGGAGGAACTTTTAAACCTGTTGGAAAAAAGAATGAAAGTTTAACTTAAAACTTCCTCATTTATGTAGTATAGTAGACAAGTCTTATCTTAAAAACTGTACTAGCCTTAAATATAAACTCTTTGATGGTAAAATAGGAAATGCCAAAGGACTTCTTTGAAGTTCGTGGAAACATTAGGTTTGTAAGGTTTAGATAATGACTTGAAGTTGAAAGAATTTCCCTAGTCTCTCACTAAAAAGGTATACACATCATATGCCAATCTTATCTTGGTTCTGTGAGATGTTAGAGTAAATATGTAAGATGTTTTGTGAAAAAGTTCTTGTTCCTCAATCTTTCAATTGTGGTGTTCAAACTACAACACCATCTATTGTAACAATAGTCTATAAACTATATCCCTAAGAAATCAATGAAAGAGGAAAACTCACAATAGTTTTGGCTCCATCGAGACAATGATGGCTTATAGATAGAAGTGGAGAGCAAGACCCAATCCTTGGTGGTTATAACCTTCTTCAACAATATACCACTAAGAACCAACCCCAATTGGCATAATATGATCTACGAGCATCATGGAAAGGTTGTCATTCCTTGCAAAAGTGTGAAACCCACCCTAATGTAAGATGTTAAGTTAGAAAATCCTTAGGTGAGCGTGTATGTCTCCTGTTATGAGCTTTAAATTGAGTTTTAAACTTAAAAAAGTGGTGTTTTGAGATACTAAGATGACTTGCAAAGTTTGACGAAAAAAAGAATCTGAATGGACAAGTTTTTAAGTTTAATTTTTCTTATTGAAGTCTACTTATCAATAAATGTTCTTCATTTATCAATATATACAAACTTGGAAAAGTTTGTAAGAAAATGGAAGAAGATCTATCGATAAATGTTCATCATTGATAGATCTATCAGTAGATGAACCTATCTATTCATAGATGCATGGCATCTATAGATAGATAGAAACCTGAAAGCTTTCAAAATAAATTCTGAAAGGCATCCATCGATAGATGACCTCATCTATTGATTGGATGACACCATTTTCTTAAAAAATATGAGGATAGAAAGGTATTTTCACACCTCAAACTATAAATTCCTCACTTTCAATCAAGGTTATTAGCTCTTAGCTGATTTTTAGAGGTATTCTTTTCTTTTGTAAAGCTCTCTCAACCTTTTTTTCACTCAAATCACTATTTTTGAAAGTTTGAGCTTGGTTTTGTGTTTTAAAAGCAAAGGTGATATTTTTACTCTTGAAACCTTTAAAACTTGGGTTTTTAACTTTGAAAACATTGTGTATTGCTCTAAATTTATTGATTTCTATAAACTAAGGACCTTGGATGGATTTTCTACTTGTTTAGAGCTCACTTAAGGTAAAGATGATGGATTTATGAATTTTCTACACATGGGTATTTGTAGAATAGTGAACTTAAGCTGGTAAATTAGTTTTAGAAGAATCTAAATAGGTTCCAAAAATCTTAGAATGCTTAGTACTTGATCCCTAGACTACTTATTGATGGTAAAAGTTATTGCATGTTTAGGAATGATTGAAACTTCAAAGGAATTGCTGGAGTAGATTTGTGTTTGATTATAAAGGTTGACTTTACGAGGTGAGTGGTTACACCACTTTTGAAATTATTTGAGTATGTAAAGTTGGAAGCATGGTTTGAACAATATGATGGATTATTGATGAACATGGTTTCCATAAATATTTGATTGAGGAAAAAAATGTTTGTGGATGAGACAATGTTTTGGAAATGGCTTTCAAAACTAATATGTATAAGTAAATATCCTATTATGTAGTAGTTTTCAATAAAGGGGGACAAGCCCTATCAATGTTTTGAACATTTCCCTTGATTACTTCAACCTTTGAGCTAGTGTGGGTACAAGATAATTAGTTGAGAAAATGATTGTTGATGATTAAAATGCTTTTGCATGTGAGTATTATGACTGTGGATTGAGAAGGTTTCCACTTTTCCATTATTTATGTGATTGACATGATGTGTTATTGATGCTTGATCTTGGTATGATCTTGCATGGAACCTTGATTGTCTTGTGATTTGGCTCTAGTCTTGGTGTAAGGGTAAGAATACCATAAGGTAAGGTTGGGCATTATATCATCTTTCTCCCTCTTCACGAGTCCTGATGTGGAGGTACGAATACCACAGGGTTAAGCTTGGCCAACATGTCAGATTTTCCCCTTTTTGTATGTTGACTCTAGTTCCGGTGTGGGGGTAAGAATATCACAGGATTAAGTAAAGCATCATACCACTTTTCCCTTCTTATGAATCTTGGTGTGGAGGTAAGAATATCACAAGGACAAGTTGGCTGAATATACCCATTCTTCCCTAAATTTGTAATGGCATGTACTGATATGTTATTTGTATATTAGATATTGTGATGCCTATGATTGTATAACACCCCAATTTTTTGTTAATGTTAACCATGTACAATGTTAGAATAGCTTATGGGTTAATGTGACCTTGATGTGTTTGTTTATGAATTCAAGGAATGCTTATGTCCGTAGAGAGATGGTCATAAAATCTACTAGTGTGTAAAAGCTAAAATGATGTTGTGTATACGCTTGGCACATGAATGATATAGTACTTATGTTTGACACTAAATTGAGTATGATATGTAAGTAAATTATACTATGTTAATGGATATACCATGTGACATAGAGCATGAATGAAAGATTGGTGTGTATGATGGACTTGTGTGTTGATTTAAGTGAAATATGAGTTATTGGAGGTTGTGGGGAAGATTTAGAATGAGTTTAGACCTCAAAAGAACCAATTTGATGAATTTAGACCTCAAAAGTCGATCCGAGTAAATAGGGGATCGAATTTGTGAAGTAAAGGCTTGGAGAGGAAAGTTTATCGACCCAGGATTGAGAACAGACCCCTTATAGTCTATCCTAGGGCAAGAAAAAGGAGCAAGGGTAAAACAATCCGGTTCAAGATCGAGTAGCAATCTCCCATAGTCGATCCTAGGCTGCTAGATTAACCAAATTTGTGCTTAAATGGCCCCAAACTCGATTTCCCCTCATTTTCTCCCTATTTCTTCAGCATTTCTTCTCAACTTTCACACCTTTCAAACCCACTCAATACCAATGATAAATCATGGATTTTGAGAGGTAAAGGAAGGAGATTTTAGCTCCTAAAATCTTGTTTGAGGATTTTTACTTACTCTTTTTAAAACTAAACCCTAGCTTCCAAGAACAAATTTTTGAAGCACTTAGAGTTGTTTGGAGTAAATATGAAGCTGGGGAATGGTTCTAGAGGTAAGATTGAGCACTTTGCCCTGTTGATTTTCAATTTGAACGGTTGATAACTTAGATTTTAATTGATGTAGCTTTGGCGAAAAAATTACTCTCTTGAGTTGGTTGAATATTTGGGGTAAACAATAGCATAATCCCACTTCTTATTGGCTCCATTAGTTTTTGACGATAATAAAACATTCCCATTCATTTGTGTCTAATATCTCTACTTGAGTGTGCAGGACAAAAGTTGTATGCAAATAATTATTCAATCATTCAAATGCATATATCAAAGAGCATAGGAATAAGGAAGTCATAATTGATCAACAAGACAAAAGCCCCTTAGTCGATTAATGAAAAGTTAGTCAACTAACATTTAAATTAGAAGTTGGCGGGCTGAAGAGTATTGAGAAACAGAACTAACTTAGTCGACTAAGTGCTCACTGCCAAAAACTGGAAACAGAAAAACAGAGACAACTTAGTTGACTAAGAGCATTTTGTCTGCAAGTTTGAATTCTACACTAGAAGGCAAGTTAACGGCCAGAATTGCTACCTAAACTATTTCCAACGGTCAAAAATTGCCTAACTCACTTCAGAGTTAATTTTCCAAATATAAAAGGGACTTCCAACGGCTAGAAATGAAATAAAAGGCTTCCAAGAATACAAAAAAAGAGCTGAAAAACCTGAAAATACTCTCTGCTCATTTACTGGTCTCAACTTCTATATTTGTAATCGTGATCTGCACTTTATTTGTACCATTTAGATCAATCTTGTGATCATAGGTACACTCTTATCTCTTCTCTCTTTGTATTCTTAGAGTGAGTGAGTCACTCTAAAGGATTGATTCAAGCTAGGATTGCTTGATTGAGTATAGGTTCTAACTTAGCCTTGAAAAGTTAGGTGTTGGGTTTTAGTTGATCCTGGTAAAAACTATTGTGAAAGTTTTTGGCTAAACCTGGTAAAAGCCATTGTAAAGCTTGGTGAAAGCTTGTGAATTTCACCATTCATAGTGGATTAGTTTGAAAAATCCTTGGTTGAATAGTCAAGGTAGTGGATGTAGGTCTTGGACTGAACCATTCTAAATTTCTGCGCATTGTCAACTCTGTTTTTATTTTCATTGCTTTTCGAATTAGTTCCTTATCTTGCCAAGAGCCAAAAAGTGCTATTCACCCCACCTCTAGCACATTTACTTGGGACCAACAAGTGGTATCAAAGCCTAACCCCTGTTATTAAGGTCTAACACCCTTGGGAAGATCCAAATGGCTATTCAAAAATCCATAGTTGCTGAGGGACAATCAACAAACAGACCACCTCTGTTTGATGGCTCTAACTATCCTTATTGGAGCATTACGTTGTCAATATATATTAGGGCAATTGATTATGAAATGTGGGATGTCATAACTGATGGACCATTCATTCCCTCAACTCTAAATGTAGTGACAAATGAGATGATCCCTAAGCCAAGGTCTGAATGGATCGAGGTTGAAACTAAAAGAATCCAGACCAATTTTAAGGCAATCAACACATTGCATTGTGCCTTAACTCCCACCGAATTCAACATGTATCAAGTTGTACGATAGCAAAACAAGTGTGGGACAAATTTAGGATTATCCATGAAGGGACTTCTCAAGTCAAGGAGTCCAAGATTACCCTTTTGAATCATAATTATGAAATGTTTAAGATGGAGCTTGGTGAAGATATCACCAACATGTTGGATAGATTCACAAACATCACAAACATCACAAACAAATTAAGTCAACTAGGCAAACCAATTCCTGAGTATGAATTGTTAAAAGACTTTTTAGAAGCTTACCTAAAAATTGGAAGCCTAAGGTGATAGCCATCCGAGAAGCCAAGGACTTAAATGTTATAACTTTGGATAAAATTTGTGGTTTTCTCCTTACTCATGAGTTAGAACTCAAGGAAGAGGAAGTAGAAGATAGAAGGGAAGTAAAAGAAAAAAAGAAGAGCATCGCTTTGAAGCCAACATTCTTGAAGAAGAACTAAATGAGCTTTCCTATGATGATGATGAAGAACTAGCACTGGTTGCTAGGAGATTCAGATAATTGAAGGGGAAAAGAAATCTAAGATTAGCTAGAAAAGGGTTTAGAAAAGAGCAAGGTTTTTCATGGAGAACCAGAAACAAAAACGACTCCAACAAAAAGGAAGAGCTTACATGCTTCGAATGCAAAAAGCCTGGACATTTCAAGTCCGAATGCCCCTTGCTGAAAGAAGAAACTCCAAAGAGAAACAAGAAATCAAAGAAGGCAATGGTGGCAGCTACTTAGTCAGATAGTGATACTTCAAGTTCTGAAGCTAAGGAAGAAAAAGCTGAAGAAAGAGTAAACCTGTTTCTGATGGCACGGGATGATGAATCCAAGGTATCCTCATCCCTTTGTAATATTTCTGTTGATGAACTTTAGGAAGAATATGAATGTTTATATGATGAATTTGAAAAAGTTATTTTGAAATACAAGACTTTAAAGAAAAAATCTGCATCTCTAGAATCAGATTTGAAAAAGATTAAACTTGACTTTGACTTTGTTTTAGAACAAAGAAATTTTTTGCAAATTGAATTGGAACATTCAAAAACAGACTTTGAAACTCTAAAATTAGAATTGGAAAGAAAAACAGAAGCCTTACAAAAGGTAAGTGAAGAAAATGCTACACTCAAAAGTTTGAAAAATAAAACTCTAAAAAGAAATGCTTACTACTAGAAAAATTCTACTAATGCATCATCTAGGTGTTTTATTTGTGATAAAATTGGCCATTTATCCTATGATTGCAATAGAAAAAGAAATGTACAAAAAATAAGAAAAATATAGGTTCTAAAAGGATCCTATGTTGCTACTAACAATTAAGGACCCATCAAGGTATGGGTACCTATAAAGAAAAACTGAATATTTATTTTGTAGGTTAAGTTGCACTCAAAAGATACATGTTTAAGAGCTCAACTCAAGAAGAAGCAGCCTTGGTATATGGACAGTGGCTGCTCAAGGCACATGGCAGGAAATGAAATGCTATTTACATAACTAGACAAGAAAAAGAGAGGAATTGTATCTTTTGGTGATGATTCAAAAGGTAGAATTAATGGCATAGGAATGGTTGGTAAGAACTCTCAAACTCAAATTAGTCATGTGTTGTTGGTTAAAGGTTTGAAACATAATTTATTGAGCATTAGTCAATTGTGTGAAAGGATTTAAAGTATGTTTTGACTCAACCAAATGTAAAGTGATAGAAATAAGCACTAATAAAGTCTCATTTATAGGAAGAAGATTAAAGAATATGTATGTTGTATTTCACGAGGACTGGAAATGGATTGTGAAATATGTCTTGTAGCAAATGCTGAAAATGATAGTTGGTTATGGCATAGGAGATTAGGACATGTGAGCATGCATACCATGTCAAAGTTAATTAGAAAAAATTTAGTTGTTGGACTGTCGAATCTTAAGTTTGAAAATGATAAAATATGTGATGCTTGCCAACTAGGAAAACAAGTTAGAACATCTTTTAAGACTAAAAAGGTTGTCTCCACATCTAGACCTTTTGAATTGCTTCACATTGATCTATTTGGTCCAATAAGTACAACTAGTCTAGAAGGAAAATCTTATGGCTTTGTAATAGTTGATGACTACTCTAGATACACTTGGGTATATTTCCTTGCTCATAAGAATGATGCTATACCAGCATTCATAAGTCATTGTTGGAAGGTAGAAAATGGAAAAGGACTAGCCATAGTTAATATTAGAAGTGATCATGGAAGAGAGTTTGAAGGAGGTGAATTTGAGAATTTTTGTAATGAAAAGGGGTTGGATCATAACTTTTCTGCACCTAGAACACCCCAGCAAAATGGTGTTGTAGAGAGGAAGAGCCGAACCTTGAAAGAAATGGCTCGAACTATGCTATGTGAGAATAATCTACCTAAATACTTTTGGGCAGAAGCTGTTAACATAGCAGCTTATATACTCAATAGAGTCTCAATTAGAGCCATGATATCAAAGACTCTATATGAACTTTATAAAGGTAGGAAACCAAATATCTCTCACCTTAAAAACTTTGGCTGTAAGTGTTTTGTATTGAATAATGGTAAACAACCTTTAGGAAAGTTTGATGCAAAGAGTGATGAAGCTATATTTTTAGGATATGCATTAAACTCAAAAGCCTATAGAGTCTTCAACAAAAGATCTTTAACTATTGAAGAATCCTTCCATGTAGTTTTTGATGAATCCAATACCTTGCAAAAGGAAATTTTTGATGATGAGCATGATATGGATGATCTTGAAAAACAAATGGAAGAAATGAGTTTAGATGATAGGAAAAACAGTGAAGAAAATTCACTAGGAAGAGAAACAGAACCTCTCCCCATAGATACCTTGCAAAAAACTGAAAATCAGCATAATGACCTTCCAAAGAGTTAGAGATATGCAAAAGATCACCCACAAGAACTAATCATAGGTGATATTTCACTAGGTGTTAAAACTAGGAGAGCAACAAGAGAGATTTGTGAGTTTTTAGCTTTCATATCTCAAATTGAACCTAAGACATTTAAGGAAGCAGAAAAAGAAGAAAGCTGGATATTGGCCATGCAAAAGGAACTTAATCAATTCAAAAGAAACCATGTATGGTCATTAGTCTCTAGGCCTTTAAACCACCCTATTGTCGGAACAAAATGGGTGTTTAGAAATAAGGTAGATGAGCAAGGGAATTTAGTTAGAAATAAAGCTAGGTTGGTAGCACAAGGATACAACCAAGAGGAAAGAATAGACTATGATGAAACCTTTGCACTGGTTGCTAGAATACAAGCAAGCAAATGCTTGCTTTATGAACTTTAAGTTATTTCAAATGGATGTAAAGAGTGCATTCTTAAATGGTTTCATCCAAGAAGAAGTTTATGTTGAGCAACCCCCCGGGTTTGAGGACTATGAAAAACCAGATCATGTTTTTAAACTTCACAAAGCCTTGTATGGATTGAAAAAATCTCCTAGAGCTTGGTATGAGAGGCTTTCAAAATTTTTAGTTGAAAAAGGTTATGTTAGAGGTAGTATTGATACAACATTATTTATCAAAAGATATTTAAATGATTTAATTATTTTTTAAATTTGTGTGGATGACATTGTGTTTAGTGCAACTTGTCAAGCCCAGTCCTAAATTATCTACCATGTTACACATGAGACTGATAGAGTGATTGTATATTGGAACAGTCTCAGAAGAATATTTAAAAGTCGGTATTGTGCTTAAAAGTACAAGTCGATTAAGCCTCGAACTAGTTAAAATAGGAATTTTAAGGTGAAATTAAGAGCTTCACAGTCCATGGATGACTCAAAATGGTAATTTAGAGTTTGAGGATCAATTTGGAGTCAAACTAGAATTTTCACTATCTAGGGGCAAAATGGTAATTTGCCACTTGGGGACAAAATGGAAATTAAAAATTTTTTTTTTCCCCATTTGACTTATTGGAGTATGATTTGAGTATTGGAGTATGATTTGAGGTTTAGAAGTGAAAAATTTTTAATTCTCGGTATTTCTTGAGTATAGGGGCAAAACGATAATTTTGCCATATTGGGGGCAAAATGGTAATTTTGCATCACCAACACTTGTCAAATTTGTGGAATTTAATTATGGTGGGAATGGATAAAGATGGAATAAAGGTGTGGTGGAAAATTAAAATTCAAAGTCAAAATTAAAAAAAAAGGGTAATGACATGATGCCACCTGTCATGCCTTTATTAATTTATTATTTTTCCTTTTTAAAAGGCTTAAAAACCAGCCCATCTTCCACCCCATGGTCGGCCAAACCAGCAAGAAGAGAGAGAAAACAAAAACCAAACCCTAGAAAGAGAAAATCAAAGAAAAAGTATGAATTTTTAAGGAAATTAAGTGAAAAAGGTAAGATTTTTTCTATTAAGCTTGAGTGTTCTTATTCCCAAGCATTTCTCTTTATTTTCCATGATTAAATTGCATGTTTTCATGGTGATTTCATGGCTGGTCATATGGGTCTAGAGAGAGAAAATTATTGGATTGATTTGATTTTGATATATGTTAGTGTTTAGTGTTAGTTTAGCATGTTAGTAAACAAAATATGTAGAAAAACATTCATTTTTTCCATTACCTAGCCTTAGCCGAATTCTCTAAGTGAATAATGAGGAAGAATGGGATGTTATTCTAGGTGATTTGATTAAGAAATAATAGTTTTTAGTGTAGGAATTAATGAATTATGGAGAGAAAATTAAATAGGAAAAATCACAGTGTTAGTGCACTGTAATGGCCGAATTTTTCCATAAAGAAATGGGAAGATTTTGATGCTGAAATTGGTGTTATTTGAATAATGTTTGGTGAATTGAGGTATTAGAAAAGAAATGGAGTAATTTTGGATTAAATTAGACGTGTTAGTAATTTAATCGGGTAATAGGCCGAATTAGGTCAGCACCGCATTTAAGCTGTAGTCGGATAAGTTGCATGTCATATTATGCATATACACTGAGCCTGAATTGATTTATAATGGTCAAGCATTAATGTGGTGAATTATGTATTGTACATTGTGGATAGGTGGTGAGCAAATTACACTGGTAAAAGTACAAAGATTGTGCTTGAAGACTGGGATTAGGAGTACATTGACTCCTAGAATTGTGAGTGAACTTATTATCGTCTTAATTATCTAGAGTAGTTTTATACAATTGTATGATTTTATGAAAAATGGGTTTAAATGGTAAACTACTGTGTTTTAGGAGAAATTGTGATTTTATAAAATGATTTTATAGATTTTATGGAAAATTGAATACTGGTTTTGAAAATAGAGTGATTGGAGACTGCCCGCTTGTGTTATAAATTATGTTTTAAATTATATGGCTTATAGCAATATGTGAGCATGAATGGCAAAGTCTGTGTTTGTATCAAAATTATATATACTATGTATTCAGCCTTGAGAGGCTAGATTGCGATAAATTGCCATGTCATGCAGAAAAGGATTTTATAAATCAGGTAGTAGATAAAATAAT